>NC_091836.1:68933431-69242855 GCF_037783145.1 Equus przewalskii
ATAGGCCTAGTTACATGGCACGGAGCATGATGAGTGCTCCCACGAGGTGCTCTGGGAGCAGCCCCAAATTCAGTCAACAAATGCAGCCTGAGCGCCAGGGGATGGGGCTCAGAGATGAATGGCTTTACTCTGTCCCCAGAGGATTTGGAACAGAGCAGATGACTATAATGCAGGGTAACATGTGCTGTGGGAGGCCTAAGGAGGAGTCCTCAACCCAGTCCCAGCGGGGGGCATGGTGAGGGAAGCTTTCCTGGGAAAGAGGTGGCATTGGAGCGGCTGCACTTCATCTAGAAGGATGAAGAAGCCAAGGGGGTGGGATTGGGGACGTCATCCCTGGCTGAGGGGGCAGAACGTCCAAAGGCTTGGAGGCATGAAGCAACACGTGCAGCCTGCGGCTTGGGATGGGGCCAAGGGGTGAAACTTAGAGGGTGAACCCGGGCCAGTCATCAGACAGCCTGGAATGTCAAGCTCAGGAGAGGATTCTGTCCTGAAGCGATGGTGATTCAGAGAGCAGTGTGGGGAGGGGAGGGATGGAGCCGATTTTCGTTTCAGAGGGAGCCTTTGGCAGTGGCAAGGAGGGTGGATGGGACGAGCCAGCTTGGAAGCAGGGAGACCAGCGAGGAGGCTGAGGAGGAGCCCGAGAGAAGGCGAGATCTGAACTAAGGCTGTGGAGAAGATGGAGCTGAGAAACAGGAATACGGAGGTGGAGTCCGGCAGCCTGACTGGCTGGGCATCTGGAATGTGTCGGAGGTTTACGTGCGCGATCTCACTTGGTTTTCCCAATGATCCTGTTAAGGGAGGGTGTGTTGTTCCCATTTTACAGATGGGAAAGCAGACTAGGAGAGATTCAGTAATTTGTCCATTGCCATTCAGCCCATGAGCTTCTGAACCCAAGCCTGTCCGCCCACAAAGCCCTTCTGCTGCTCCACACTTTCCCCCGGAAGGCGGGGACTTGTCTGCCTCACAGTTGGCCTCCCCAACATCCCTGGTGGCCCCATTCTCAAGTTGTACATCCCTTCTGGTTCTTGCTGTTCCCTCTAACTTAATTGGCAACAGGAAGGATCAGAGTTAGACGACAGGAGGGACTTCCTGAGAGGCAGTGGGATGGAATGGAATTTCCTTTCCTACAGCTGTTTATGAACTCTTCTTTTTGGCAGGGAGGAGTGGGTGTGTGATGGGGACACGTAATCACCAGCTCTCTGTGAACCTTGGCTGTTGTCTTTCTTGGTGGTTAAGCTCTGTATGACCCATCTTGGCTGGAACATGGGGAAGTCGTGTGGCTTTGGCCAGGGCTGCTTGTGGGGCTGCTGGGAGCGGAAGTGTTGAGCCTGACCCACCATCTCTTATCTTTGATTCTAGGGTGGCCTCTGAGCTTCAGACTTCTTTGCAGCTCTTTTCCTTCCAAGTCTGGGCCCCCTTTCCTGAGGCTGAAGCCTCCTATTGACATGGGTTCATGGGTTCTGAGTGGTGGGCTTGCCACACCTTGGGGCTGCTGCAATGGAAGAACAACAGGCCAGGAGTCAGCATGCCCTGCATGGCCTCCTGGCCTCTGCCAGGCCATCCTCCACTGCTGCCAGAGTGACCACGCTGACCATCTCACCGAGGCCTGCAGGGGGGCGCAGCTTGGCAGGGAGCCAGACTAGTGGTTAAGGAAAATGTAGGGAGGCTGCTGCATAGATGGGTCTGGATCTTGGGGCGGGGATGGAGATGGTGGGTGTGGATTTCGGGGTAGGGATGGAGGTGGGGCGTCTGCATCTCAGGGTAGGGAGGGAGGAGGGAGGCAGGGATTTGAAAGCCTTTGGTTTAGAGATAGTAGTTGACTTGGGGAATGTGGATAACATGGTGCAGGGAGAAGGTATGGCTGTGGAGAGAGGATGGTTAGGGACAGCTGGGGTCTTGGAAAGCACCAATGCCTGAGGGTAGAGACAGGAGGGAGGAAACAGGGGAGGCTGTGTCCTGGGGGCCAAAGAAGCAGGGAAGGACCAACAGAGGACGAGCTTGGGAAAGATCCCTGGGATTTCGCCAGAAGGCAGTGGCTGGTGACCCAGTGAGAGGGGTTTTAGTGGAGTGATCAGGGCAAAGCAGGAGGACCTGCTTTTCTCCATGTCTGGAGCTGGGGTGAGCCTCTGGGAGGATGGGTGTGAGGCCCTGGGCTGGGGCTGGTGGGGGCTGTGGGTTCGGGAACCTGGTGGGTCAGGCTCAGCTGGGGGGTAGGAAGGACATGGTGGAAATGTGACCTGGTCACAGGGGAGGCATGTGTGTGTTGGCACCTGCAAGAGGGGCATCTGACTCAGGCTGGGTCTTGGGGAAGGCTTCCTGGATGAGGTGCCCCTGAGCTGGGTCTGGGGGCATGAGGAAGGCTTAGGTGTTCTAGACGGAAGGAAGACCCTGTGCCAAGGTGCAGATGGTAGGTACAGGTGCGGGAGAGTGAGGGGTTGAGGCTGCAGAGGAAGATGGCGCCGTGGCGAGCAGGCCTTGGGTGCTGGGGTGGGTGGGCTTCATGGTACTGTCTCCCTCATTTACTCATGCTCCAGGTGCCTTTGTTCCCAGATGGGTGAGCTCCCAGTGGTTTGGGGCTATTTCTGTTTCCTGTTTGCTGGCCCGCTCTCCACCTCTGGGTCTGGTTCATGGGAGTTGCCCGGCAGGGATTTATCGACTGGACTGAGCTGCTTCCTCCTTTCTTGCCTCTGCTCTCAGCTCAGGGGCTCCCTCCATGCTGAAACTAGGTCTTTCCCATCAGGGAATTCTAAGGATGGGAGCCACGTTTCCCCTGTTAGACTCCGTGCTGTGGTCTCCTCCATCAGGTCGGGAAGCGCTGCGGGAGGGGGATGGACCACCCCTATCAGAAGGGCGTTCACGCAGACGAAGCCTGCTTCTCCCCCAGCAGATGGGCTCCTGCAGGTGAGAGCCATGTCCTACATCAGCCTGGGGGCGTCCGAGGCGAGGATGGCTCCCCTGTTCTCTTGTCTCCAGTACGAACCCTGGGACTAGAACAGGTGTCCTCTCTACTGGTTCCTGGGCAGCCTCCCTCCCTCCTGTGTCCAGGATGGGTCCTGCCCCAGGGGTGGCCTGAGTCCTAGTAGAGGGTGTAGAAGAGAGGAGGTGGGGCAGGATGGGGTGGCTACTTTTGAGAGAGGAACAAAGGACTCTTGTCCCAGCCCCCTCTCTCCCTCCCCAAGGGGCCCTGGCAGGGTCGTCTCTCTGGAGACACGCCTCCTCCTTCCTGGGACTGGCCCCATCTTTAGTCCTGCTTCAGAAGAACTGCTTGTTCCTTCCCAGGAGACCTTGTGGCAGATGAGGCCCCCAGGAGGCCAGGCCCCAGGGACCGGACCAGACAAGTCCCTGGAGTTCTGTGTGACTGAAGTCACCACAGCCACTGTGCAACTTTCCCTCTGCCTGGGGCTGGGCTGGCCCAGCCAAGACCACAGCTGGCCTGGTGGGCCCTCCTGTACCTGGAGAGGGATCTCTCTGTTGGTCTAAAGAGTCTGGAGCAAGGCCAGGTGCTGTGGCCGATGTCAGGCCAGCAGGAGGCAGGACTCCTCCCTCAAGGTCTGAGTCTGTCTCTCCAGGGTGCACCCAGAGCCCAGAAAGAGAGCAAGTGTGAGCCAGGATGAGCAGGAGCTGCCTCCCACACTGGCCCCACAACTCATTCTCCTGGTCCTTTTGCAGCTTCATCCCCTTCCCCTGGCCTATGCGGTCAATAGGTGTGGATGCGTTTTGACAGAGGGCCAGGGGAGGGAGTGAGGCATGGACTGCTGGGATGTGCCATCTCAGGAGGGTCTCAGAGACGTGCTCTCTGCTTACTCATTGCTGTGTGACCTCCGGCACGACAGTCACCCTCTCTCGATCTTGGTGTCCCCGTGGAAGTCAAATCAGCCAGCATGTGAAAGGCCCTTCTCCCTGAGCCCCCTCTTTCCTGTATTCTGCTAGCAGGTTTGGGGCTGACCTTTCTTCTGGGGGGGCAAGAAGTGGGGGATTGGGCAGCTCAGGCCTCTGCCACAGACCAGTGGGACTGAGACTGCTGGGGAGCTGGGCCTGGCGGGTGTGGGTTGCGCCCACAGGCTCTGATCCTCGCTCCAGCAGCCTCCCACCTCACAAAGCACCTGCAGTCCCCAGCAGGTCCTGTGAGGGTTCATTCTCTCTGCCCCGGCTGTTCCCTCCTCCTGGACACCCTCCTCTTAAGGCCCACAGTCTCCTCTGTGGTCTGATCCGCATAGACTAGATGCTGATGAACATGTGAGTAGGTTCTAGGAAGAACCAGATTTCCTGGTTTCAAATGCCAGCTCTGCCACTTCCCAGCTGGGTGACCTCCCCACAATTATTTAACCCCTTCTACGCTGCAGCTCCCTCGTCTGTGAAATGGGGTAGTAGCAGTGTCTGCACCACAGGTTGTTGTGAGGATTAAATGAGTTAAAATAGATACAGCTTGGAGACTGGCACAGGGCACTGGTATGTGAAGTCGCTCTTAGGTGACCTCTTACTGGGTCTGCCCCCTCACCAGGCTGTGAGCTACCCCAGGAGGGGACCCTATTTGACTCACTTGTGAGGCCCCAAAGGACTCAGCACAAGCTTGTTTTATCGTTGGCCCTTAGTACACAGGTGGCAGGCTGACCTACAAATGCCCTTCCTGTCCTTCAAGGACCAGATCACACGTGGCCTCCTCCTCCAGGAAGCCCTCACCGACCTCCAAGTGCCTTGTGACCTTTTTCTGCCATCTTCTCTCTCTCTTTTTTTCTCTCTCTCTGCATTCATCCCTCCCTCTCTACGTGGGTCCTGGTTATTTGCACACTTATGATGTCTTGTGTGAGGCCGAGGGCACCTGGCCTGGGTCTGTTGTCCTTAGCACCTGTGCAGACCTGGCATGGTACTGAGCTCCATAAATATTTGTTCAGCAAAGGAAGCTGAATGTAGGTGTTTCACTGTGAAAAGATATACTTGGGGAGTGAGCAAAGTGGTTGGTGAGGACAGTAGGAATCATTGCTGATTTTGAAGTATCTAAAAGTGGCCCAGAGCCACAGGCGTAAGATTATTCTTTGTGACCCAAAGGGCAGAGGTCACTGGATGATCGCTTTAGCTTGCTGTAAACCAGAGCTGCCTGGCAAGGGGACTGGTGGCTCATTCTAGTGTCTAGGCCTTTGCTTCTGCTGCTCCCCCATCTAGAGTGCCATCCTCACTTGTCCAAATCCTACTTTGCAAATAAGTGTCCCAGCCCTGGAGCCATCCCTTCCTGGCCCCTAGAAGGTCGCTTGCATTCATCATCCTCAGACATTTACTGAGCCTTTCCTGGGTCTGGGCAGTGGCCTGGGAGAGTAGGGAGCCCCCCTTTAGGGTGGACATCTGGACCTGGCTACAGCATATCCAGTGTGGTTTGACCTGGCCTGAGGAGAGGACCATGGCTTCCGATGACCCACCCGTGATCAAGGAGCTCTTTATGCAGCTGGAGAGCCCTCCCTCGGCCGGATGGCAGAACACAGAACTCCCCATCAGTTTCCCGTTGGGCAAGTACTCAGAACCCACCTAATTAGTGGGGACAGGGTTCTGGGCACTGGATCCAGCAGGCTGCGGTCATAAGCAGCTAATTAAACCACCCAAGAATTACTCCTTGGCTCAGAGGAGTGGAGGGAAGGGGGTGGTGAGGCCGAGAAGAGATGTGAGGAGGAGAGATGCTATCCAGGGAGGGTTCAGACCTTGGGCCCACTGAAAAAGGGAGCAGGAAGTGGGGAAAGAGGGTAAGGGAGAAGAGAGAGACACGGGCAGGCAGACAGATGAGAGAGGGTGCTATCTGGGGACAGCACCCAAGTGAGATGAATCCAGGGCAGGGCCTCTGGTCTGGGAGATAGGGACCCCACTTGTTCACTGTCCCTGTGATAGCATGGACGAGCTGTCTTTCTCTTTGGGCCTCAGTTTCTCCATGTGTCAAGCAGGAAGTAGGAGAGGCATTGGCCTATAAGGTCTCTAGAACACTTCCCTTCCCGCTTCTACAGCTGGAAGGGGAGAGGGCGAACACAGCAGGCTGTGTTCTCTGCCCGATAGTTTGGCCTCGCAGCCCTGTCTTCGGGCAGCGGCAGGTGTGTGCGGGTCTGATCCAGCTGCAGATTGAGTTGCTGGAGGTGAATCAGAAGGGAAGGCAGTTGGAGGCAGCAGGTGAGCCCTCGGCCTCTGTCCTGCTTTATCCCTGCCCTGTCCTCATGACTGTCCCCTGGGTCCCAAACTAGTGTCCTCGGCGAGTGACCATTTAAGGCTGAGCAGTGTCTTTTCCATCAGTCTAGGAATTTCCCAAGTGGCACCCGGAGGTGAGGCTCTTGGAGGGTAGAGTCACGAAGTTTGGAGTGTGGATTTCAGAGTCAGATAGACTAGGCTTTGCCATCCAGCAATGTTGCTCACTATGTCCCTGACCTTGGGCGAGGGTCTTTGGGCGTCAGTTTTCTCGTTTGTGAAATAGGTATAATAATGTCACTACTGCATGAGGTTGCAGTGGGCAGAGAGGGTAAGGACTTGATAAAAAGTCATTGTTACTGTTCAAGACCCAATGTGGATCCCAGCTTTTCTGTCTGCCTCTGCCCACATTCCCTTCCTCCTCCCGGCCTGTCCAGGACTGTGCGCACAGCTGGGTGTATGGGGTGCATAGTGGGCCCGAGGAGAAGCTCAGATGATGGCAGGAAAAGGAAGTGAGATTGCCCAGGCCAGGGAGGGGTGGAGCAGTGTGGTGTTGGGGCACCCCGGGCCCCTTCCCTTTTGGCCCCTCACCCATGGCAGATTCTCTAGGAGGAAGTGGGAAGAACTTGGGGGACAGGAAGCTGGGGGTGGGGACGGGCTTTGAGGAGGGCCCCTGGCCTCTCTCCCTTAGCCCCCACCCCCAGGTGCCGGGTGCAGAGCCCAGAGCCTGGTTTTCGGCCAGAGAAGCGAGCAGGCCACTATTTCACGCACTCGGACAGCAACAGCCCTTCCTGGTTCCCAGCCCCTAGTGGGAGGTGCCTGCTTGGAGCTGGGGCACTTGGAAAGCAGTGCTCGCCACGGAGGTCTCCGAGGTCTGGAGGACAGGCAGTGAAGGAGAAGAGAGCCCCCTCCCCTCCCCAGCCTCTCCCTGCAGCGCCGGGCTGAGACATGCCAGGGCCTCTGACTCCAAGGAAGCTGGTTACATAACTCAGCACAACTCCCTGCTTCCTTCTTCCATTCCTCCTGGAGGGGCAGAGGAGGAGACGCCGCTTGGCTCAAGATTCCTGGGCCCCAGAGGTCATTGTGACCATTCCCTCCCTGGGTAGTGGTACATACTGCCCATGCCATTCTGGGAGGAGAGCTGCGTGTGCTGCCTTACTGCAGGCCACTGGTGTTGGCTCTGCGCACTGCTCCCTTCCCACACTCCTGGGAGCAGAGCTACAAAGCGGAGAATTCTCATTAGGCGAAACAGGCCATGTCCTGAGATACTTTGTCTGCAAAGTGCCCCCAGAGCGGAGCTGGCCTCTCTGCAGCCAGAGAAACAAACAGCCAGCATTTTTCAGCTTATTCCACTCAATTTCACAAACATGTCTTGTGCACTTCCTGGGTGCCAGGCCCAGACCTCCCTTCAAGCCACGTCCCCTGAAGCTGTTTGGCCCAACCCAGTGGCCTGTCTCTCCACTAGTGGGAAGCTGCTTTAAGGAGTGGCTCGGTTCCTGTCTCCCACCTAAGACCATGCCATTGCTGGGGCCTGGCCCTCCTGGGTTCTGGGGTGGCAGGGGACATTATGACGAGGATGCCACCCCCTGGGGGCCTCTGGACTAGGCATTTCCAGGGTTGGCTTATACTCTTTCTGTTCGGCCACCCCTGTGCTTCTGAGGAGGTTCCCGTGAACGAATACTTCTGTGAGTATCTGCCACGTTGTAGGCCCTGTGCTGGGTGCCTGAGGATGAAGAGGAAGCGGACAAGTCTTGGCCCTGTGCTGCTCATGTCTTTTAGGGGAGAGGGGATAGATCCTCACACCATGCTCTCAGACGTGGTAATGGCGATTGTTTACACTGGGGGCAGAGCAAGCCCAGCGGTTAGGGGTCAGAGGCAGCTCCTTAGAAGGGGGAACATGTGGGGCCAGCCCCGTGGCCAAGTGGTTAAGTTCGTGCGCTCCACTTCCGCGGCCCAGGGTTTCGCCGGTTCAGATCCCGGGCGCGGACATGGCACCGCTCATCAGGTCATCTGAGGCGGCGTCCCACATAGCAGAGCTAGAAGGATCTGCAACTAGAATATACAACTATGTACTGGGGGGCTTTGGGGAGAAGAAGAAGAAGAAGAAGAAGAAAAGAGATTGGCAACAGATGTTAACTCAGCTGCCAATCTTTTTTTTTTTTTTTTTTTTAAAGGGGGGGCCATGGAGCAGCCTTTGGAAGGGGAGTTTGAGGTGAGCCAGAGGTGATGCTCGTCTTGGCGGTCTCTGTGACAGACATTTTCAGCTGGGACTGACTGCCTTCATCCGAGACTTGAGAACTCACCGTGTGCCAGGCACAGTCTCAGGCCTTCACTTCACCTGCAGTCAGTAAGGGGCGCCCTGGGACTGTAGAGTGAGAACAAAAAACTCTAGGGGGACAAGTGGAAGTTCTGCCCTGAGGCATCACAGGGAGTGTTTGGGGGCCCAGACAGAGGAAACCAGCAAGTATGTGAGGAGACACGGGGCTCAGCAAACAGACCCTGGGAAACCAGGGTCTCCTGCACCCAGAGCAAAGGCTTCCCTCAGGCCCAGAAGACCCTACAGAGGTAGGACAACTGTTCCATTTCAATGGACGTGGAATAGTTGGGAAACTATGTCTTAGGAGAAAGGCTCTCGGCTTTGGGGCTGTGCGGGGTTTCCGGGGGGCATGTGGGCTGTCTCTGCAGCTCTGAGGGCCGGGAGTGGGATGGGGCCCTCACCTCACCTCTACTGGTAGCTTTGTGTCTCTGGGCAAGTTTTTCAGCCTCTGGGCATAACGTTTCCATCCTCTCTCTGTGGTATCTGTGCTAATGAAAACAGCCAGCACAGCGAATGGGTGATTTTCTTATGGGTCTGCATGGCCCCAAGGCAGTGGAAGAAGCCTGGAAGCCTCTTTCAACTCAGTAAGGAGAACTTTTTTTTTGCAACGGATTTTTTTTCAATACCCTAAAAATGACAAAGATGATCA
This sequence comes from Equus przewalskii, assembly GCF_037783145.1. Lineage (NCBI taxonomy): Eukaryota > Metazoa > Chordata > Mammalia > Perissodactyla > Equidae > Equus > Equus przewalskii. The sequence goes on from NC_091836.1 coordinate 68,942,554, forward strand.
TATGGCATAATCGAGTGGTTAATATGCACATATTCATTTCTCCTATTATTTAGAGTGCTGACTTCAGCAGCAGCAACGCAGGATGCATACTTGAAACAATCCAGCCATCTCTGATGTTCACCGTTTTGCAGAGTCAACTTTGGGGGAAAAAAAAAAAGATTAAAGTTTTTTAGTAGGAAGAACTTTGAAACAAAGAACTGTGACCCAGTCCCAGACGGAGCCCTGAGTCAGCCCTGGCTCCTTCGAGTGTAGAGCGGGGGTCAGGGTGCACTGAGCTCCATGGAGAAGAGAACCCTAACCCTCCGGGCACCCAGCCTGGTGGTGGTGGATGCATGTCCCCGTCACCAAAGTGCTTTTCTTCTTCCCCTTCCACTGCCACCAGCTCAGTCCAAGCCCCACTTCTGGCCTGGACTGTTGCAGTAGTCTTCTGGCTGCTGTTCCTCTGCTCAGTCTACCCCCCCCCAAACCCTCCTCTTGCTCTGAAATTCACATCTGACCCTGTCCTTACAGCTTAAAAACCCATCAGTTGCTCCTCGTTTCCTAACGGGCAGTCCACATTCTTCACTGGAGGCCCTTTGTGGTCTGGCCAAACTTCCTCCCCACGCGTCTTTCCTAACTCTCCCCACTACACAGCCAATACTCTGGCTTCGATGACTTTTTTGGATGTTCCTCCTTTGTACTTCCACACTTCTGTGCGTTTGTTCAAGCCAGTCTCTTTGTCTGGAACGCCTTCCTCCTCTGACTGGTGAAAGCTTCCTTGTATTTTAAGGTTGAAACTAACCTTAATGCAGTTCAATGGAATACGTTGCACTGGGCACCTGCTGCGTGCTTGGGCGTGAAGCCTCTGTGCTCTCTGCCCAGACAATCAGTGCCCTCCTCCATGCTGCCTTAGCACCTTGCAGGCTTCCAGGACAGCACGTTGTATCGTAGTTGGCTGCTGACCAGTCAGTTTCCTGTGCTAGAGGGCTGACGTGTGTCTGGTTATCTCTCGGACCTCCAGTTCCCGATAGGGGCTGGCACAGCTGGGCGAGGTCCAGGTTTGCAGAAGTGCATTGAAGCTGCAATACAAGCACCACACACACACAGGCCTGTTAGGCTCCAAATGCCAGAATTGGGTGGGCAATGAGTCAGGGAAGATTTCCTGGAGGAAGTGAGGCCTGAGCTGCTGGCCCAAAGGAGAAGCACTCTTTCCCTCTTCTCACTTCCTTCCTGGCCCTGCTGCTGAAAGAAAACAGCTGAAACTGACTTTGAAAAGGGAAATGTATGCATTTTAGATCAGGGGTCAGGATCTTCTATCCTGGAGATCATTAAAGCATGGCCCTCCCTCCCTCCCTCCCTTCCTTCCTTCCACACACATTTTCTGAACCTCTAGGATATGCCAGATGTTGGTGCTACAAAAATGAATTAAATAAAACATGTCTTTATATTTTTGTATCTTCTTAATGTTCATGCTGGAACCTGCTCTTTCCTTTTTCTGGGTTTCATTGGATGTGAGTTCAGGTCTTGGCATGTCACTTAGAGCTCTGTGACTCTGGGAAGGTCATGTCACCTTTCTGAGCCTTAGTTTTCTTATGTGCCCCACGCAGGTAATAATACCCTCCTCGTAGGTTGCGGTTGATGATGTGTGTGAGGTGCCAAGCCGGTGCTTTGACAGTGGTTCCTCATTAAGCGGGAGCCATTCTCAGACTGGAAGCTTCCTGAGGGTAGTGGCCCTGTCCACTGTGTCCTCAGTGCCCAGCGCAGGCCAGGCACACAGTGTGTTGGGGTGATCAATCATTCCCGTTTTCCTGGGACTATCTCAGTATCTTGGGAGACCCCTCAGTCCTGAGTGAATGGGGACGGTTGGTCACCCTAGGCTGCGTTCTCCATAAGGATTTGCAGAATGGATATATGAATGAATGAATCATGAGGAAGGACAGAGGTGGTTCTTGGACAAGCAAGAGCAAGTGCTGGGCGCCTGGCTTATGGGGTGAGAAGTGGTCTTCTGAAGGGCCTGGAAGGCCCAGCAGGTGGAAGGTGGGAGGTGGATATGGGACCCTCAGCAGGGTGTGGGAAGATATAAGGCCCTGAGTCTGTAAGGCTATTGCCTTCAAGCAGATTTCAGACTTCCAGGGTCCATGCGTGCTTCCTCTGACGCATCCAGGGAGAATGAAGTCATTGATTTCCACTTTTTCCAGGAAGGCCTATAATGAGCCCCGAGCTGCTCCTCTGCCTCGGAAGCTGGAGAGAGGCCTATTGCTTCTCGACCCGCTCTGTTCCAGTGTGTCTGCCCACTGCCTTCTGAGCTGTCCACTCCACACTGAGACAAGACTGGGCAGAGGCCTGGACTGGGAGGTGGAAGAGCAGGGCTGCAGCCCAATTCTCAGGTCCAGGCCCAGAGACTGAATGGAGCCTCAGTTTCTCTACCTGTTCCAAGGGGATATAGCCCTTCCTGCCAGGGTGTCTGTTACTTGTGGAAGGCCCCTTGGCATGCCTAATTCATAGTAGGTGCACACTGAGTGTCATTTGTTGTTCCCTTCTGTAACTGGGGACAATAAAACTGACTCTGCATACCTCCCAGGGCTGTTGTGTGGGCCAAATGGGATGTGGGATGTGGGAACTGTGTCATACCCTTCAAATATTTGGGGACGGGATTCTCAGTAAGACCCCTGCTGCCGGCCCAGGGTTCCAGGCACAGGTCGGGACTGACCCTGCAGGCCCAGACGTGGAAGGATCCTCCTGGGAATGCGCTCCAGCATCATAAAGAAACCCAGCGGTCCTGTGCATGTGAGCACACGTACACTGCAGGCATGTCCTGCGCTCAGATGAGCTCTGCTTCTCCTGAAATGATGGCAAGAGAGAGACAGACTTGGACCAACTGCAGGGAGGGCTTCGTAGCTGCAGGACGCGTGACAAGAAGAAGGAATGTTCTCCGGAGCCTCGTCTGTCTGTTGGGCTGGAGGCAGGGCCTTTGTGAAGGCGAGTTGTGCTGGGATCGCCTCTGGGCCCTTCCTCCAGCCCAGAGGCGGATTCATCATGAGGCTGGTGCAGCTTCCGCTCCAGGCCCTTCACGCTCCAGGGCCCTTTCCACGCACTCAGGGATTTTGTGAGCTGTGCAAAAGGAAGATATTTTTGTACTCTCTCTCTTTTTTTAAAGAGGGCTTCCAAACTCTATGAGCTTCAGGCTGGTTCAAGCCTTTAAGGCCGAGTGGTCCTTAATGCTGGGATATTGGTGCCATGTGGGCTGCGTGTCCTCAGGGAGGTCTCATCCCACCCTGTGGACGTGGTCATTAGTTAGAGCCCTCCCTGCTGATGCAGGATCTAAAAGGCATCTGGGGGAGCCACTTCTGGGCCAGGCCAACCCTGCAGCTCCTTCTTGCTGTGTAAGTAAGAGACTGGAAAGGCCTCTCTGCCCTCAAGCTTACTCGGCTGCAAAAGGGACATAACACTTACCTGAAAAGGTTGTAGAAAGGTTTAAATAATGTACCATAGATGAAGCTGCCTGGCACAGCCCTAGGCTTGTCATGGGAGCTCAGTAAATGTTGGTGGAAGCTGGATGGAGATGGCTCGGGGAAGCCCACCCCTTCCATTGAGATGGAGCCAGGTCTGCTGTCTGTCAAATTCACCTGCACTGTGCTGTGCCTGGTGCCGGGCGCTGGGGATGCAGGCTGCTTGGGGTCGGGGTGGGGGTCAGGTGAGCTAGGAGGGTGAAAGTGTTTATAAGCTGTGGAGTACAGCTCCCTGGGAGGGGGTGTTGTAAACTGAGTGGCCCTTATGTGGGGAAGGGGCTGGGTGGAAGTCTGCACTGAACTTTCTTGCTCCTGGAGGGGGATGGAGGGTGGGGGAGTGAGGAGCCTGACCGGTTTTGTGTCTGAGAGAAGCTGCCCGGGCAGGCTGTGCTGACCTTTCCTGCTCAGGAAGGAAGCCAGGCCGGCCAGCAGGGTGTGCTGCCTCCCGCTGCAGAGATGGGGAAGGGTAGCTTAGTGGTGGTTGCCTCCTATCTCTTCTAGCTTCTGTGCCTCCTTCAGGGAGGGGAGGGAAGAGGAGACTGGGCGGGCTATGAGGAAAGAGCATGAGCTTTGGTGTTAGGCCAGGTTTCAAATCCCACCCCAACTACTTGTTCAGTCTATGACCTTGAGATAGTTACGTAATCTTTCTGAACCTCAGTTTTCTCATCTTTAAAATGGGAATGATGATATCCCCCCCTCCCCCCAGGGTTATGGTAAGGCTTAAACAAGATAATGTAGGGCTTAGCACAGTGTCTGGCACATGGTGGGTGCTCAATAAATGCTGATTGTCCCTCTCTTCTGCCCCATGACCCTCATTAGCTTGTGTTGCACTCTCCCCATTTACCCATTTGTCTGCACCCCCAGTTGGACTGTGGGCTCCCTGGGACCCACAGGGGCTGTGTTTTGTTTGTCTATCATTACATCCCAGGCCTGGCACAGTACCTTTGAGACACCTTGAATTGGGGCCAAGAAGCTACACAGGCCCAAATAAAAGAGCCTTAAGTTTTAGCCAGAAACTCACTGTGAACCTACCATGTGCTCCTGCTGGAGGCCGGCTCTGTGCTCTCTGCCCTGCAGAGCACAAACGGCCACTTGTGACTTATTGTGACTCTCTGAACCCCCGACTTTGTTTTCTTTTCTTCCGAGCACTGGGCACCCCTGTAATCAAATCGTTATCTAGTCGGCATTTAAGATCTGCCTCTCCCCACTGGAATGCAAGGGCCACAAGAGCTGTGTCCCTGGATCCCCGTGCCTGGCACAGAGGGCATGTGTACATTTTTGTTGAATGAATGGCTGTTCTTTTTTCCCTCCTCTGAAGTCAGGCCTGGTGCCCCTCCCCCCGGCCCAGCTGCTTTCTAGGTGGGGCAAGTCGCCCTGCCTCTTTCAGCTTCAGTTTCCTCCTTAATATGGGGGGAATGGCCATCCCAGATAAGTCAAGTGCTCAGCTCTGCCTGGAACAAGGTAAGCGCCCAGTAATGTCAGCTGCTGGTTTTCAAAGGATCTCCAAGGGTCCTCCCAGTTCTGATCTTCGGTGACCTCTCGCCTCTGGCTGGGAGGAGACTGGGGAGAACATTCCATTCCTCGCAGACCCCCTCCCCTGGCCTCACAATGGATTCGGAGCTCAGTGCACACTGTTTATGTTTCCACGCAGAGTTTATTACCCAGCCCGGCCTTCTGCAATTAATTACCAGCAGAGCAAATAGCTTGTCCCTGGGAGGCTGGGCTTGGCATAAACATTTACATCCAGCCAGGGGCCGGCCCAGGGGCTGGGCTCTTCCCTCTAGCCTTTGGAACACAGAGGGATTAGAGGGTTAGGGCTGGGAGAGTTGGGGTGGGGTAGGGTGCCGAAGAGAAACAGTTTTCCTGGACTCCGCCTCAGCCCTGGAGGTGCCGGGCATGTGCTTTCTCTTTGACCTTCCTAATTACCCCAGAAGTAGAGGCCGTGTGTGCAGATGATGAAATCGAGGCTCCGCTGAATTAAGCAGTTTGCACAAGGCCACACAGCTTGCAGGGGCGGCAGCATTTAAAGGTTCGTGTGGCAGCTGCAGAGAAAATAGACTAGATAAAGAGAGGCTGGAAGTTGGGAAATCACTGAGGGATTGTTGGTTCATTCATTCATCCCGGATCTGTGGGGCCCCTGTGTGAAGTGGGCCTGAGGAGGCAGTGGTGACTTGGTGACTGGGCTGTTTGCCCCCACACTGAATGCCAGAAACTCCTCCGGGATGGTCCCGATAACAGGCTGATGAGTGGCAGAGGGTGGCATCTCGGAGGGCCAGGAAGGGGGTGGCCTCCGTGGTCTCCAGTAGGCATAGCCTCGCCATCTTACACAGAGATGTGGCCTCGGAGGATCTTCAACAGGAAGGGCCCTGAGGTCAACCCACTGCTCCCAGCCTAGCGTCTGGGTGTCTGGATCCTCAAGCTCCTTCTCTGGGCAGAGACGTCCCAGAGTCTCAGAGAAGGCTTGACTCAAGGTTACCCAGCAGGAAGGCACAGCGGAGGCTCCTGCCAAGGGCTTTTCTGGTGCATTTATGTCTGAGCGGTGAAATGACTGATTGGCGGGGCTCATCACTGGCTGTCCCAATCCCGTGCCTCCTCCCCACTCCAGGGCCCTCACTGCTGTGTTTTCTGAAGACCCTTTCAGCTCAGAGATCCTCCTCCCCTCGACAGTCTTGCTGTGCAGATCTCTGGAGCCTCCTGCTGGAGGCCATTGTCCCTCTTTGCAGGGAGTCAGGCTGAGAGCAGGGAGGACAAGGAGCAGGGCACTCCTGCCTCTGGACTCGTTTTGGACATGGTGTGCTGCCTGGATCCTGGAAGCCCTGGGCTGGGCAGGAGCCCATCCCTGCAGGTTCAGGCCATGGTGGAGACGGGCACTCAGCCTGAGCCGTCCACTCTGTGTCACCGGCACCCGGCCCAGAGCCTGGCACGTGGTAACTGATGCCCAGGAAAGGTGCGACTTGCAGGGTGAGTGAATGGCTGGCGGAAGATGAGGCCGTAGGGAAGGACACTCTAGTTTGGGAGACAGGGCCTTCAGTCCAAGTCTCTACCACCAATGAACCTCAATGTCACCTTCTGGGAGATGAGACAGAATAACAGTCCTCACTCACAGGGCCGTGGTGAGGGTCAGAAGGCCACAGTGACTATTCGCAATAGCCAAAAAGTGGGAACAAATGGCCCGAATGTCCATCAGTGGATGAATGGACAAACAAATTGTGCTCTATCCATACTGTAGATATTATTCAGCCTTAAAAAGGAATGAAGTAGTGATATATGTTATGACACGGATGGACCTTGAAAACGTCATGCTAGGTGAAAGAAGCCAGACGCAAAGACCACATCTTGTATGATCCCATTTATATGAAATGTCCAGAATAGATGCATCCATAGACACAGCCGACGTTGCTGGTTGCCAGGGGCTAGGGGTGGGGGTGGGTAGGAGAAGAAACTACTTATGGGGGAGGGATTTTACTGCGGAGTGATGGAAATGTTTTGGAACTAGACAGAGCTGGTGGTTTTGCACAACATTGCGAACATAATGCCTCTAATTGTTTAACTTTAAAATGGTAAATTTTACGTTATGTGAATTTCACCTCAATAAATTATTTTTAAAAGTTGCTAATCAAAAAAAAGTAAGGCAGGGGCTGGCCTGGTGGTGTAGTGGTTGAATTCGTGCACTCTGCTTTGGTGGCCCGGGATCCACAGGTTTGGATCCTGGGTGCAAACCTAGCACCACTCGTCAAGCCACGCTGTGGCAGCGTCCCACATAAAATAGAGGAAGATGGGCACAGATGTTAGCTCAGTGACAGTCTTCCTCAAGCAAAAAGAGGAAGATTGGCAATAGATGTTAGCACAGGGCCAATCTTCTTCACCAAAACAAAAGAGGGGGTGCAGCATCTGTTACAGGAAATACTGGACATGGACATGGGTGTTGGGGTGAGGCTACTGCAGAAAAGATGGTGAGGGAGTGAGCAGCCGTGACAGGGTAAAGGTGTCAAGTGGAGGCCCTTTGGCAGGCTGGTTAAGGCCTGGGGTTCTGGAACAAGCCTGCCTGGGTTCAAAGTTATATGGCCTTGGGCAAGTTAATTAGGCCCTGTTTGTTTCAGTTTCCCCATCTATAAAATGGGAATAATAAAGTTTTTACTATGGGAATCTTCATCATTTATTATGGAATTCTTAAGGTGTGCATGAGGATTAAGTGGGTTAATATTTGTGAAGTGTTTAGTGCTTGGCACAAAGTAGGAACCGTATAAGTATTGGCTATCGGCATTATCACTCATTCACGTTTTTATTTATCTATTCACTTGCTGAGACCCCCGCTGGGCCAGGCCCTGGGCTGCCTGGTGGGGACATCGCTGTGCATGACTCCAGCCTGTGCTCAGGGGCTCCCGCACAGCCTGGTGAGGAGTCAGGCCCGCGGCGCCCTCCTCCGCGTGGCAGCTTCCGATCTTAGTGAACAGTGTTTGTCACCTCCTGCTTCTCCAGTGCCGCCTGAGCAGGCACCGTCTCCCCGGGCCCCGTGGCCTCCTTCATGGTGTTTGAATCCGCTCTGGGCCTTGGGGCCTGTGCCTTGGGCTTGTGGGGACCTTAGCAAGTCCCCGGGCCTTAGTTTCCCTGCCTGTCACGGGAGAGGTCAGGCTGCTGCGCTCTGGGGTTCTTCTCAGCGTTCTCTGACCCCCAGACCTCTGAGCCGCATGGTTCACTTGCCTGTGTTTGGGATGGGCCTGAGGTGTCACGTCGTGGGATTTAATTTATAGAAACGTGGACAGTCTTTCTTGGGCTGGCATTCTAGGCAGCCAGCATAGGGGTAGGGGTGAGGGTCAGGGGGTCTTGCCTGAGCTCCAGCCTTCTGCCTCCCTTTGGCTGAGGCCAGTCTCTGCTGGCCTCCCCCACCCCTCCACGGTCATTCAGCCTCAGAGTCTGACCGCAGTCCTCCTGGACTGAAACAATCTGATTCCGGCTGCTCCCCTCCCTGCTCTGCTCTGTCAGCCCCTCCATGCTGGCACCTCTCCCACTGCCATTCTCAATCTGTCAGCCCAGCAAGGTCATAGACCACCCCCTCCTCATGTGACAGCTAACACACTGTCACCTAGCCACTTTCATCCCCATTCCCTCTCAGCTCTTGTACCCCCTCCCCCCCAGCGCTGTCCTCTCTGACACCTGCACCCCCACCTCACACACCAACGGCCTGCCCTCCCCGCGTCCCCCAAGAGTCCGTGTCCACCTGCTGGCTTCCCTCCCACATGTTTGTCCCAGGGCAGAGGGGGTTATTCAGCCCTTCATTCATCCACCGGCCTTTGCTTGGTGCCAGGCCCTGTGCTGAAGCCTGGGGACAAAGAATGGAGCCAGGCCTCATCCCTGCCTGAGGGCTGATGGGAGAGGCTGCTGTGACTCAGATGGATGAAGTACACTCTGTATGAGAGCCACGCACTCATTCATGCATTTGCTCGTTCAGCGAATGCCCCCTGAGTGCCGACTATGAGCCAGGCTCCGTTCTACCATCAGGGCACCAGCTGTGCACAAAACAGAATCCTTACTCTCACAGGGCTAACGTTCTGGTGTGTGTTATCCTAGAAACAGGAGTGACCGAGTGCTGAGTGACATTTAAAAGAACTAACATGTATCTTTCCATAATTATTTTTTAAAAACACAAAAACCTTCACATTTGGACAAGGAGAAGATAGCAATCATCCGTAACCTCATCACTTAGAAGGAACATTAAAGAATTTTTTGGTGTTTGCGTTCCTTGCTGTGTACGTCTGTGTACGTGTGTGCGTGCGCGTGCCTGTGTACTCAAACAGTTGTGCTTCAAGCATCTATGACGTTTGGGTTACTGCTTTTTTTCCCTCAGCATTTCCCATGCCATCAACTCACATTTGTTAATGACACATGAGCGTTCCTCCTGTGAATGCTCCACAGTTGATTGAACCATCCCCTCATTTGGTATTTACATTATTTCCAGTTTGATGCTATTGTAAATAATGCTGAAACGATTAGCTCTGAGGCCATCTGATTGCTTCCTGAGGGCAGAATCCTGGTAGTTGCAGAGGCCCCAAGCTCGGTGGCCGCCCCCCCCCCCACCCCCACCCCCCCCCCACCCCCCGCCTCTCCGCCCTGCACACCTTTCTTGCTCCGGGTGCAGCTTCCTGCCTGTGGGGGGAGAGGAGGATCCCTCCAGGGAAATCTCAATAGGAGTTGTTCCATTTATCTTTTTCTGCATGACTGATCTCTCACTAACTTAGTAGCTCAAAACGACCTTCATCGCCTTATCTCGTCTGGTTTCTGTGGGTCAGGAATGTGGGAAGAGCTCCACTGGGCAGCTCTGGCTTGGGGTCTCTCCTGCAGCTGCCGCCAGCGTGGGGGCTGGAGCAGCTGGGGGCTTGCACCAGGACTGGTGATGCTTTCCCTGGAATCTGGCCACGTCCTGTGCCCTTGCTCTCACTGCTGCCTCTCTAAGCTGGGCCACCTTCGTTTCCCACCTGGATGAATCGTATCAGCTAAACACACGGCACTCTCTGTGGGCCAGGTATTGTTGTCCCAAGTTCTTTACGTACATGAAGTTGCTCATTTAATCCTCACCACAACCCATGGAGGCAAGTGCTGTTGTGGTCTCTATTCCAGTCAATCAATGGCAGATGCTGGGTTTGAACCCAGAGCAGCCTTGTTGTTCATCCTGCCCGCTAACTGGTCTCCTTGTGTCCGCTCCAGCCTCTCTGCCCTTCCATTCTCCACCCAGCGACCCAAGGGAGCCTCGTAAAGTATAACTACCTCGTGTCCGTTCCCTGCTGAAACCCTGCTGTCATCTCGTCTTGGTGACAGTAAAATCCTGACTCCTGCCCGAGGCTGCCTGCTGACAGGCCCCGCTGCCCTGCCTGCCAGCCTCGCCTGCCATCTTCCTCCTTCCTCCAGTGAGTCTCGCTGGTTCGCTGAGAGCCTTCCCACTGCAGAATGTGTTTCGTTTGGCCTCAGAGCCGCATCCCCATCCCCTGCCCCTTTCAGGGTTACTCCTGCTTCTTCTTCAGCTCCTAGCTCAGACGCCACTCCCTGGGAAGATTTCTCGGGTTCTCCGGCGGGTCAGCCACCCATCCTGTGCTCTTTGAGCCCCTCACTCAACACCACTCACCCTAAGAGTCACACATACTGCTTATTTGATGTCTGTCTTGCAGACCATTGTGTTGCACCCTTGCAGGGGGCGCCGTTGGCATTGTGGTGTGTGCTGTGGCGCCCTCTAGAGTTGTGCAGTGCGGGGCCCTGCTGTCCTTCCTTCCAGGAAGGAAGTTTTGTGTAACAGCATCCATTGCGTGAAGCTGCCCCCTTCGCCATATGTCCCTGATGGTCGACAGCGTCTGACACCCAAAAGGTGCTCCATAAATATTTGTTGAGTATTGTTAATAATAATAAGAGCTAACGTGTATTACTAGGTGCCGGGCACTACTCTCATTTAATCCTTAAAACGACCCTGTGTGGTAGGCCCCATGTCGTCCTCCCTTTTTAGATGAGGAAACAGGCTGAGGGAGGGGGAGTCACGTGACTGATGTGCCCTAGCAAACAGCGGTTTCAACCAAGGCAGACTGGTTCACTATGATAAAAAAGGGAACGACAGAAAGAGCCCTAAATTCCAGCAGTTTAGAGCCAGTCAGATGAGGAAAAGCCCAGACTCAAGTCATCGCAATAAAGCCTCTCAAATGGCAGTGAGGACGGTGTGGGGAGGGTAGTTTTCTACCACTGGGCGGAGAAAAGGTCCCTGGACAGGGAGTGGATTTACTTTGGGGCCACTCTCCTCCTTGGTTGCCAGGCCTGGCTGCCTGCTCTCCTGACCACAGCCTCCATCTCCCAGGCTCGCTGGACCGCAAGGGAAGCCTGAGGGAAGAGGGTCCCGGCCGGGGCAGGGATGGTGTGCAAGTGGGAGTAGGGGTAGGATTCTCTCCCAGGTGCTGAAGTCATCCCAGAGCTTTCAGTTCTTGCCTCCTTGGAGGCCTGTCCTTCATCTTGTGCCTCCCCTGAGAGGAAGGGGAGACAGGAGAGCCCCCATTGCACAGGTGAGGGAATGGAGAGAGCTGGAGAGGTCAAGGGCTTTGTCCAGGTTCCAGAGCCAGGACTAGGATGCAGGTCCCTGGAAGCCCCTCAGCCCCCAGCACTGAGTGTGTGTGTGTGTGTGTGTGTGTGTGTATGTAGCGGGGGTGGCGGCCAAGGATGATGCCTCCCTCTGCCTCAGTCCCACGGTTCCTCCTGGCTCCTTATCCCAGCAGTGTGTCCTTCCAGAGGAAAGGGCCTCCACTGAGGCTGTGTGGACCGGCCCGAAGTGCCTGCCAGTCCCTGATTGTCGGGGAGTTCAGAGCCGCCTTGGTGCCTGTGCTCCCTCCTTTCAGTTCCCTGGGTTTCCCCCCAGACTGTGCGCTTTCTAAGGTCCAGGCCTCGGCTCCCCCATCGGATCAGTTTCACTGCACAGTATTTTCTGAGTTTGTGCTAACTCCTATGCTGGAGCCCAGCCCAGCCCAGAGGTTGGGTCTGGGGGCTTTGGGGAAAGTTGGTACCTGAGTGGGTCTTGAAGGAGCAGTAGGAGCGACCAGGTCCACGTCTCCTTCCTCCCTGAGCCTCGGCCCCTGTGGGTAAGGCTGGGTGGGCTCTGATGACTGACGGGGCCTCCCCACACCCCCCCATCCCTGGTAGTGCTGGTCAGCCCCTGAAGCTTCCAGAGGCTCCAGCCCTGGGTGCCTTCCCAGCCACCCCCTCCTCTGAGGCCCAGCTTCTTTCCCAGTCTCCTTCCTTGCAGGTCTCAGTCTGCTGGGGATTCTGTTTTGGTTGGAAAGAGGAGGCGGAGGTGTTTGCGTGTCTGGCTCTTTCCTCCTTTTTCATTCCTCCTCCCTTCCTCCCCCTTGCCTCTCAAGATGTTTCCTCTGCCAGCCTGGCTCCACTCCAGCCTCTCTCCTCCTTGGCCTGGCCCTGGGGCTTCTGTGGGCTGTGGCTTTCCAGAGTGCGCCCTTAAACCCTTCTGCCCCAGAGGAGGGGTCCCCAGGGCCCTCCTTCAGAGTGGGAGCACATTGCCTCCTCCTTCCTCCGCTGTTTAAAACCCACATCTCCTGGGAGAGGAGGCTGCCAGCCCACTCCAGGGCTGTCTCCTGCTCTGGGTGGGGGGGACTTTGGGCTTATCCCTTTCCCACTCCGGGCCTCAGTTTCCTGGGGAGCCCACGGCCAGCACGGCCCTTGGCACTGAGGTGCATAGCTTGCCTCGTGTTCATTTGGTAACGCTTGTGCGCTGCTTCACCAAGGATCGTTACTCCAGGTGTGGGGCGTGGGAGCTGTTCCCCACAACTTGGCAGTGACCTGGAATGTAGAATTTGTACTACTTCTCTCTCCCGCCCCCCTGCTTTTTCAAATCTCCAGCTGAGGTCCCATCACTCCCTGGGGACCCTCCCCAGCCCCCTTTCTGGCAGAGGTTCACAGGGGAAAGCAGACTCATACCCTGGCCTGACGGAGCTCAGTCTGGGCCTCACATCCTCAGCACTGTGCCTGGAGCAGGGCAGATGTTCACTACGTATTTGTAGAATGGATGGTTGGAGGAGCAACCAGGGAAGCAGAGTGGCATGATGGAGTGGAGAGGATGGACAGGTGCCAAGGGAGCACTTCCCAGAGGAGGTAGAGCTCACCTGGGGTTTTGAAGGATGGGTAAGAGTTGGACAGAGAGGTACAATGCGAAGGGCATTCCAGGCAGAAGGAACAGAAGGAACAGCCAGTGCAAACTCTAAAACAGATGGTGTGTGATCTGGGGCTTAGGGTATGTGTGAGAAAGTGGCCAGAGGGGAGGCTGGAGAGAAGAACCTGGATGTAGGAGGAACTTCCAATCTGGGGGTGGGCACCCTGGCCTGCTGGCATTGGCCCCTCCCATCAGCTGGGTCCCAGGTCTTTGTGCCACAGGCCTGGGCTTGGAGGGTAGGCAGGAGGGGGAGGGGGAGGACCCTGGGGGCTTGCCAGGGCCTGGGACCGTTGAATCCAACCCACGGCTACTGGCTCTGCTCCCCTGTGCTGAGCACGTCGTGGGATTAGACCCCGTCAGGGCCAGCTGGTTGAAGCAGCCTTTGTTGACAACACGTAAAACAGAACCAGGTTCGGTTGTGGTTTCCATAATTTCCTGGCTGTGACCCCGGGCTAATGATTGACTTCTGCTGCAGTTTCCTCTACAACAAAAATAATGGGAGCTACTGCTCAAGACTGTTACAAAAGTTAAACAAAGTAACTTGTGTAAAGTTTTCCTTTTTCCTCCCCTCTTCTCCCCTTCCTGCCCCCCACTCTTCCCCTTCTTAGCAGGGCTGGCCCTTTGGACTGAGGCCTGAGTACGATTTGAAGGACACTGGACATCCTCACCCCTGATAGCTCTCTCCTTCCATGAGGCCCTGGACTCAGAATGGCCCTGCTAAATAAGCCTTCCTTAGGGCGGGGGTTCTCAGTGCCTCAGAGCCCCAGCATCAGCATCTCCTTTAGAAAAGCAAATCCCCAGGCCCACCTCACACCTACCTGATGGGAACTCTGGGGGCGGGGCCACCAGCCTCAAAGCGGATTCTGACCTGTACACAAGTGTGAGAACCACTGCCTTAGCGGACCCATGCCCAAGGGCCTCCGTAGGTGGAGCTTGGCTTTGGCCCTGGAGTCAGATCACGTGGGTGCCCAGGGGTCCAGCTTCAGGAGCGTGGGACCTGTGCTGTCACACAAGGCCCAGAGCTCAGAAGGACCTCTCTATTGGTTTAATGCTGGTCTGTCTTGGTCTTGAAGTCTGAACAAGGGGCCCTGCATTTTCACTTTGCACTGGGCCCAAAAGCTATGTAGCTGGTCCTGGGGGCTGGTCCCAGCCGTGTTCCAGGTTAGCTGGGGATCCTTGGGGAGGTCACTTCCTCTCTCCGAGTCCCACTGTCCTCATCTGTCCAGGGGTGATGCTCCCCACCTCCTAGAGTAACCGTGAGGGTTAAAGTGATGCTGGGTTCAGCAGTTGGCACGGTGCCTGGCCCAGGCAAGTGCAGAGTGCCTTCCTGAGGCCGCGTGCCAGTGCTGGGCACACCTCTGGGGATACTACAGCAGCAAACAGACATCCTTGGCTTAATGGGCCCTCTGGTCTGGAGCAGGAGACAGAGTACAGGAGTGCACAATGCGAGAAGCGCTCTAAGTGCCTAATGGGGGGATCTGACCTGGTTGGGGGTCACTGAAGGTTTTTTGAGGAAGTGCCAAGTGAGCAAGAATCTGAGATGAAGCGGATGTGAACTTGGCGTGGGGGTGGACAGCACTGTCCGGATGGAGGCAGCAGCATTACGAGGTGTTATTTTCATAGTTATTACTAAGATTTCTGGAGGAGAGGTGAGACGGCTGGAGGGAGGGTACCGGCCACAGGGTCCGCAGGCGGGTGAGGAGGCTGCCCGGGGGCCTCATCACCCCGGCTGGGTTCCTTCCCTTCAAATAGGCCCTAAACCGCAATGCCTTAGAATGGGAACAGGCCCTTGCCCGTAGGCCTCCCGGAGCAGTGTAGGCATGTGGCTGTGCTAGCTGGTGCTGCAGACGAGTTATTTACTCCCCGGAAACCTCAGCTTCCTCGTCAGCGAAATGGGCCTCCCCGTCGCCTCTCGGTGGGCTGGGGCGAGGTCTGGGAGAAAGTATGTGCAGGAGCCCCGGCACAGCGCCACCTGCAGGACGTGCTCGGTCCTCGCGGATTCCTCTTTCCCTCCGTCAGGGTGGAAGTCAGGGGGAGCCAGGTTTTGATCAGGAGCGCCTCAAGTCCAGGCCTCCTCGCTTGGGGGAGTCCTTTCTTTCACTGTAAGGAGAATGAGGCTGATAAACCCTTTCCTAGACACAATAAGCTGAGATTAAAGATGAACCAGCTTTGGGGGCCCAGAAGCAGTGGCTTTGGAGATGCTGAGTGCCCAGCTCTCTGGGTGTCCTCCCCCTCCGGGTCCGTTCTGGGGATTAAATTAAGCCCACCAGCTATATCACGGGGAAGAGATGAGCCCCCTGAATGCGGCGTCCCGAGTCCAGGCCCTGCTCTCTCGGCGGTGAGGCTGGCTTTCGTTTGTCGCCGGCTTCACGGCACCAGGTGCTCCCATGAATTCACCAAGAAAGGCACTATTACTGTTCCCATTTCAGAGGTAAGGACCAGAGAGATTCGGTCCTTGCCCACGGTCACCCAGCTAGTGAGTGGCAGACCTCACAGCCTTAACCACTTCCCCAAACTGAGCCCCACAGTGACACACTGTGGGTCCCGGGCAAGTCCTGTCCTTCTCCTGGCCTCACTGTCACCATGTGTGCCCTAAGGAGTGGAACTGAAAGTTCTCTGAGGCCCCCTCGGCTCCAGTGTCCTGGGGTCTGTGTTTCTGGAGGGTCTGTCCCCCCAGGGAGTTCTGCCACCACACCCTGTCCCACAGCCAGGCTGCTGTTGCCTTTACTGCGTACAAGATGACCAGCTTACTCGGGGCCTCTCAGCTCCAACCTCCCAGGCCTCTGGCCCTCTGGGGCTGACCCCTGGCCCTGCTCCCTCTCCCTTACCCACAGGGAGGAGCAGGAAGGCCAGGACCCTTGGTCCATCCACCGTGAATGCGTGTGGCCCCGGGCTGGGGAAGCTGAGCCCTGTGGGAGATCACACAGCGGGGAAAGAGTTTGGTGGCTCTGGGGAACTGACCAAGGTCAGTGTGGCTGGAGGGTATGGGGGACAGGAGAGTGTGCTGGGAGGGGAGGGTGGAGGTGTGGGCAGGGGCCAGATCCTGAAGGGCTTGTGACAGCAGTTAAGGGGTTTGAGGCAGAGGAGGGAGGCATCTAGAATAGCTGAGAAGATGCCAGTGACCGCGCAGCGTCAGACTCGCTTGTGCAGGAGCCGTTCATGGCTGTGGTGCTTCTTGTCATGAACACCCAGACTGCACCTCTCACTGGCCGTGAGAGCTTGGGCCAGTCACTTTCCCCTGGACCTCATTTTCCTCACCAGTAGTGCACGAAGAAGGATAAGGAGCCCTCCTCCCAGGGATTTTGTCGGCATCGAAGAGAGAGAATGGGGCATTTCATCTAATCTCGGATAACCCTGCAAACACTTGCCCCACCCCCCCACCCGAAGCGCAGCTGTATAGCCAGGGCCCTCCTCTATGTCACGGGCCTCCTCGCTCCATCTGGGGCAGGGTGGGACTCAGTCACAGGCTCCCAAAGGCCCCAGCCATAATTCATCCCCTTGTAGGCAGAGCTTTACCTTCTCCCGATCCCTTCTCTGTCCTCCCCTCGTCCCTGCAGCTGGAGACCCCTGCCTCCTCCTCAGATGCTCCCCCAGCCTTGAAGCCCTGGCCGAGGAGCTCCCAGCCTTAAGAGCCCAGTACTGGGAATCTTAAGAGATTCCCAGTAAGCCAGCCTGGTGTGGAGGGGAGCCTGCAGGACCTGAGGATGTCATGTCCCTTCTCAGAGCCTCAGTTTCCTCATCTGCAAAATGGGAATGGAAATGCCTACTTTATTAGCCTCCTCTTGCTCCTGTGACAAGTTACCACACATTTAGTGGCCTGAAACAACGCACATTTATTCACTTACAGTTCTGGAGGCCGGAAGTCCTAAAATAGGTTGGCAAGGCTGTGTTCCTTCTGGAGGCTGTAGGGGAGAAGCCATCCTTTTCCTTTTCTAGCTTGTGGAATCTGCCTGCATCCCATGGCTCCTGGCCCCATCCTCCATTTTAAAGCCAGGAGTGTAGCCTTTTCCAATCTCTCTCTCAATGCTTCTGTCATCACCACCTTGCCCTTTCTCTGACCCTCCTGGCTCCCTCTTATAAGGACCTTTGTGATTACACTGGATCCACCCAGATAAATCATGATAATCTCCCCACCTCCAGATCCTTAACTAAATCACCTCCATGAAGTCTCTTTTACCCTGTAGGGTCACATATTCATTTCCAAGCATTAGGATGCGGGCGTCTTAGGGGGCCAGTATTCAGCCTACCATACATACCTTGCAGGGCAGTTGTGAGGGTTCAGTGAGACAAGAAATGTGAAAGATGCGAACGGTGCCTGGGACCTGGCAGTCAGCCCCGGATATGCTTCCTTTCCCTCCTCTCTCTGAGCCTCTGTCTCCCCATCTGTTAAAAGAGGGCCCCTCCAGCTCCAGCGGGCAGATCTCACCTTATTTAGAACATGTAGTATGGACAGGCAGACTGTGCCCTTAGCCCAGCCTGGGATCTCTAGGCAGCAGCAGAATTGAGCCCTGCCCCCAGGACGCCCTGAGGAAAAGCCCCCCTCTCCTGCTCCCTCTCTGGGGCAAGCCTCCTCTCCATTCCTGGCCTGAGGCACATTTCCCATCATTCCCAGGGTTGGCTGATGGGAAAGGCTGAGCTCACAGCTCCCCGGGGAGGGCGAGGGGTGGAGGGAGGAGAGGGAGAGGCTGGCGGCAGCTGCTCCGAGACAGAGCGAGAGCGAAGGGGAGAGGAGAGGCCAGGAGAGGAGATTTATAGGGGAGAGGTCGAAGTTATCGGTGCTCAGGACCAGTGGGGTCGGGGGGCAGGGCCTTCAAGCTGGGCCTTAGAGAATGGCCAGCTCTTCCTCAACCTCCTGGGCCCAGCCCTGGCCACACTGCTCTGTCCCTCTGCCAGCACCCCTTCTGAGATGCCCCGGGGTCTGGAGGAGTGTGTTTGTCTGTTGGGGATGGAAGGAGGGTGTCACAGACCAGCAGGGGCTGGAAATGAGGGATTGCTGCCTGACAGCAGTACCCCCGCCCTTCATGAGAAGAGGTCCATCTCGGCCAGCATGCACACCTCACCCCTTTCCTCTGCCCAGAAATCAGTCATCATTTGCCCTTGGGCTCATCATCTGCCTTCCTTGGACCTCACTTTTCTTATTTGCATGTGCGTGTGTGTTTAGGGGGAGGGAGGAGTCAGGAAATAACAGCATTATGGGATTTGAGAGAATCAAATGAGATAGTGATTTTGAAATGTACACTCTGCTGTATAAGGATGGGTAATTCCATGCATACGCGCGTCACTTTAATGTTCTCTCTTGGGCACCTTGAGGACCTGGCGAACTCTTAACTGTCCTTCAGTCCCACCTCAGATGGTACCTGCTCTCTGTACCTTCCTCAGCAGTCCCCTGTCTGTCCAGGGAGGAATCATGCCACTCTTTCCCCAGAATTGCTGTCACCCTCTTTATGACCCTCTCTCCTGGGGTCTTTTGCAGGATAGTTATTGGGTTGTGCAGCTGTCTCCCCTACCGTGTGTGGGCAGTGCGTTCACCACAGGCCCCTCTGCTTCCCAAGGCCACTGTAGTTGTGACATAACAGAGACAGTATGGTGAAGGCGTTGGGGGCTGGCCTCCTGGGCTCTGGCCTGGGCAAGGCCCCCATGTGGCGGTCCAGCCCTAAGAATTGAGCAGGCCTCCAGGATTGGCTCAATCAGACTCACAGAAACCCAACTAATAGCAGGTGGCCAAGTCATCCATGGGCAAGGGCCCTTTACTTTCCACCATGTGAATGCTCCTGCCTGCTGCCCAGGACCTCCTGTTGATAATCAGGATGCCGAGGGGGCCTTGTTGGTCAGTCGTGAGGTTTCCTGGTGAGGGGGAAACCTGGCCCAATGCAGGGAGAGCATGTCTCAGGAGAGGCTGTCTAGGCCTTAAGGACTGTGTTCCACAGGCCAATTCAGTGTACTCCAAGTGCCCCCAGGAGACCCATGTCCCAGTCCCTAGGGCCAACTAGACACACACGGAGTGCCAGATAAATGTTGGAAGATGTGGATGGTGGTCAAAAGCTCCCCCACCTCCTGGTTATGTTTTCTTCTGTGTGATTATTTAAATCTCTTTCTGGGCCAGCCCGGTGGCGCAGCGGTGAAATTCGCACGTTTCACTTCTCGGCAGCCTGGGGTTCGCTGGTTCGGATCCCGGTGCGGACATGGCACCGCTTGGCAAAAGCCGTGCTGTTGCAGGCGTCCCACATATAAAGTCGAGGAAGATGGGCATGGATGTTAGCTCAGGGCCAGTCTTCCTCAGCAGAAAGAGGAGGATTGGCAGTAGTTAGCTCAGGGCTAATCTTCCTACAAAAAAAATAAAATTAAAAATTAAAAAAATCTTTTTCCCTGCTAGCATTTAAGCCCCACAAAGGGAGGGCCCTGGAGAGCCTCGTTCATCTTGGCACTTCTGGTGCCTCTCAGTGCCCTAATCCTACCATATATGGCACTTGGGTTATGCGCCAGGCTTGGCAGACATCTTTTCCACGTCCATCACCGTGTGTGTGGCCTCCCTGGGGTTCAGAGAAAGATGGCCTGAGCATCTAGGTTGGGGCAGGTGGAGCTGGTTCTGAAGTTGTCACTCCAGACAGGTTGGTGGCTAAGGAAGGGGCCAGCACTGTTCCTCCTGGCAGGCTTCTTCCCTTGCCCACTCCCCTCCCCCAGGACAGAGGAAGGGAACTGGTGTGAGGAGCAGGTGGAGGGTGTGGGGTGGGTGTGGGCGTGTTTATTACCGAGTCCCAGGGTGTGGTTTGGAGATGCCCCAGCAGGCTGCTCCCTCTCACTGCCTCACTGAGGACAGCTGCTCCATGCTGGCTTCGCTCTGTCCACCTCATCTGCAAGCCTGTGTTCTTGGAAGTAATGGAAATGCATTTCTTAAAGATGCTTGATAATTCAGCCTTGTCCTAATAACAGCCCTGTCTCTGCTCAGCACTCTGGCCTCCCAGGAACTCCTCAGACCCATTATCTCCTCTCAGCTGCCCAGGCCCCTAGGAGGTAACGTGACCCCCACTGAGAGCCTGTGAACCAGCTGGAGCCACGCTGGACAGGGACCTGCCCCAGGACACCTGGCGAGTCTATCGTTATGGCAGTGGTGGTGGTGGGTAGTATCTTCACCGCCTATAGAGTTCCTTTTTTAAATATTTTATATTTCCTTTTTCTTCCCAAAGCCCCCCGGCACACAGTTGTATATTCTTAGTTATGGGTCCCTCTAGTTGTGGCATGTGGGACGCTGCCTCCACATGGCTTGATGAGCGGTGCCATGTCCGCGCCCAGGATCCGAACCGGCGAAACCCTGGGCCGCCCGAGCAGAGCGTGCGAACTTAACCAGCCGGCCACAGGGTTGACCCCGCCTATAGAGCTCTAATGAGGGGCCGCGTTTAACACTCCAGACAGCCACGGCCTGCCTCATCCCAAGCCCGCGGCTCCTTTCTCATGCACCTTCTCTGTGCCCAACACAGTCCCTGCCCTGGACCAGCTCCCATCCTGGGGGGCAGACACCCCCAAACACCTGGCAGGGGTGCAAACACCAAGGGGCCCTCAGCCTGGAGGTGCAGTGAAGTCCCCTCAAGGAAATAATGCCCCCCAAGTTGTTCTCAAGATTCAGCATGATAAATATGTAAAGTACCTAGAACAGGACAAATAAGTGACAAATCTTGAAATAATTGTTATTGTGGGGTTTTTTTGGTTTTCTAAATTTTAATAAAACTGTTCAGTTAACAGTTTCAGAAGAAGCATAACTATTTTTTGAGATGACGGATAAACACGTTTCACATTTGTAAGACTTCTTTCTGATCGAGCCTCTGACATCCTAACTATACCACAGGCTGTCCCATAATGAATGTCTTTGGTTTGGAACACACTTAGGATAAATTGTATGTTTCAAAAGTATCTGATTCTTTCAAAATTTAGGGTCATGGTTATTATAGTTTTAACTTCTTAATTTCTCAAGCAGATGGTTTGAGCTGTTTACGTTTCTTATTTTCTGCTCTGTGACTTTGTGCACGTTACCTAACCTCTCTGTGTCTAAGTTTCCTCATATGTAGAGTGGGGATAATAAGAGTAACTACCGTATAGGGTTCTTGTGAGGATTAAATGAGTTAATATAGTGTTTAGTATAGGGCCTGGCTTGTATTACACACTTAAGAAGCATCAGTTTACCGCTAATTATTATTATTATTTCTTAATGAGAAAATTCACCCAGATTAAGTTACCAAATCCAGTCAGGTTGCTTTTCAGCGAACACGCATTCGGCTAACATTTACTGGGTGCTGGCCCTGGGCTTGTCTGGGCCTTGGTCTTGGGACTCAGCTGCTTCCTCGCTCTGCCCAGTGCCCTGGGCTCCCACTCAGTTTCTGCCTCTTGCTCCGTCCCCCAGGGCCCCGGGTGAGGCTGAGCTCGTAAAATGTGTCGCAAAGCACTTTGTGGATCGATGCTAACTAATAGCAGCTCCCTGGAGCTGGTGCACATAGAGGAGAGGATGGGGGGGGGGGGCGGGGTTGGCTTGGGCCAGGCTCAGCGACGGCAGTGGGGAAGGCCAGTGGTGTCCTCAAGGAGGGCCCCGCAAAGGGCCCTGCTGTTTCTCCTCCCTGCTGCCGCCTCCTGCCACGTAAGCAGAGTTTGGAGATGTGGCAGAGTGGGGGTCCACGTGGCTATAGGGGGAAGAGGTTTGCCCAGTTGGGGGCAGAGCCGGGAGCAGAGACGCATGCAGCCCACACATCTGTCACATCAGGCCAGAGCTGAGTGTGCCGCCTGTCTTGGGCATCCTCTTGTCAGGGATCTCCCAGTTGCCCCTTCCTGGCTGGGGCAGATGGCCACTGGGTATCTTAAGTGTGGCAGGGCATCTTCAGTTCAGTTGACAGCATGAATGGGAAGTGGGCCTGGGACCCTGTGCAAGGGACAATTGATCTAGACTCCCCCCAGTTCTGCCCTCTGGGGAGGCCCTTCTCTGTGTCTTAGACTGAGCTGAAGTCTGTTCTGGGGACTGGTGTCGGGGCAGCAGATGGAGAACATGACCTCTGGGAGCTCCTAGTCTGATGGAGGAGGCATGGTCCTGTCCTCCAGGAGAAAGACTCCTGTCTGATGGGGGGAACATGGCTCCTGTTCCCTGGGACTCCCTATCTGATGGAGGGGACATAGCCTTCTTGTCCTCTGGCAGCTCCTTGTCTGAGGAAGGAGGCATGACCTTTGTCCTGCAGGAGCCTCCCATGATGGAGGAGTCACAGTCATTTTCCTCAGGGAAATCCTTATCTGCTGGAAGAGATCTGCTGTCTGCCCTCAGGACGGCCCCCTGTCTGATGGGGGAGGCTCACCTTGTCCTCTCACTCGAAAAGCCCCATTTGATGGCGTCTGCCTTGGCCTCCTTCCTCCCTGCCTCTTGCTACCTGCCTGATTCAGGGGGAGCCCAGGTCTACAGGCAATAGCCACAGAAACCTGGGCAGAGGAATGGGCTTGGCCACTGTGGGGCAGGGAGGAGGGGAAGCAGCGGGACTATAGGGGGACCCTGAAGTGTGTAAGGGTGACATGGAAGGCTTCCCAGTGGAGGTGCCTTTGTGGGGCACTCGGCGGGACAGGAGCCGCCTGGCTGTGATGGGTATCCACTGGGGATAAGGGTGGAGGCCGGAAAGGGAAGGGAAGGGAAACTTGAGGGGTCACTCCAGGGAGCCCCTGTCTCCATGCAGGTGTCGGGCAAGACCCTTCTAAGTTCTTCTGTCTGATCTAAGAATCAAATTGATGCAAGACAGAGTAAGAGGGGAAAATCAAATTTAATTTCATGTGTATGGGAACCCCAAAGATGTGAGGTTCCCTGACAGTCAGGCAGTTGAGGTTTATATGCCATCCCGAGCTAAGCAGAAGGGGGCACGGGTCTGGGATTTCAAAGGGAAGGAGGGCAGTTCACAGGAAGATTGGAGAGAGTAAATGTTTGGTAAACAATGGGAATGTCCAGAAATAGCGGGACAGAGTCTTTCCTCAAACAGGCCTGGCTGAGTCCCCCAGTCTACCACCCCTGGCTCATATTCTCTGTAGACACCTCTGGTGATAGCGCTTCTTCCTAAACGGCTTTTATCTGAATGCTTTCAGGCAGTTGAGGGAGAGGTAAAAACCAAAACTTCCCGGTGCCAAAGAGACATTTTTGGGTGGCAGATTTTGCTCCTCTGTCCAGGCCAGCCTGCTGGGCTGCAAAGGGCCACAGGAGACCCTCAGCCTCCGCCTGTCTGTGCACAGGTCGAATGTTGCCAGCCCAGAGACATCCGCTCTCCAAGGCCTGAGCAGCCCAGAGGAGGAGAGGAAACAGGACACGTATCAGGAACGCCTTTTCCTTTTCTTTGTAACTAACCCCTCACTTGGGGCTGGGGAGAGCCAAGCCTACAGGGCCTGCCCTGGGCTGGCAGCTGCTCTGGGTCTCACACGGCTTCCCTCCACCCCACGCAGCCCCCTGCCACAGCTGCTGCTCCTGCGCCGGTCCCTTAACTTCACCGAAACTCAGGGCTGTCATCTGTAAAATGGGGTAAGACTTCCTATCTGCCTTAGAAGGAAGTTTGTTTTTTCCTCTCTTTCTAGGATTTACAGAATTTATTCCTTCATCCATGGGATGGGCTCTGAGCACTTCCTGTGTGCCAACCTCTGGGTGGGCAAGGACAGAGAGCATAGGCCAGGAACAGGTGTGGGCAGACAGGAAGTCTGTTTGGGACTTGTCTGAGGAGTCTGGGGACATCGAGTAGAGACGTCCCAGGGCTGGTAGGTGTGAGGTCAGAGAGAGTCTGGCTGGAGATGGGGGTTTGGACTTTCCAGCATCTGGCTGCAGCCAAGTGGCCAGGCAGGTGGAGTCACCCAGGGAGCTGCTTGTCATGGGCTCTGGGAAGGGTGGAGGCCAGACCCTGGAGGCTACGGCCAGCAGAGAGCTGCGCACAGAGGAGGGATGGGGGACCACTTGGCCAGGGCCACAGTGGCCAAGAGGAATGGGCACTGAGATGGGGTCACTGGATGGTGCTCCTGGAGGGTGTCAAGACCTTCACCTTAACAGGCTGGGTGTGGGGTGTGTGGGAAAGGGGGGGCCGCAGAGGATGGGGAGGGAGAAAGGTAAAGGTGCTGACATCTGAGAATGTGGTCAGCCAGGCTGGTATTCTTTTACTGTTCTCATTATTGAAGTTAGTCCTCTGCAGGCTAGAGGGTGCTTTCCTGTGTGTTTATGTGCTGTGTGTATGGTGTGTGTGTGGGGTTGTATGTGAGCTGTGTGTTGGGGGGTGTGATGCAGGTGTGTATGTGGGGTGTGCTTATATCTGTGTGTATGGTGTGTATAAGTGTGTGTGTGTGGTGTACATGTGGTGTGACGTGTGAAGCATATATGGTATGTGTGTGGTGTAGATGTATGTGGCAAGTGTGCACAATGTGTGTGTGCTGTGTGTGGTATGTGGTGTGTTTCTGTGTGTGGTCTCTGTAGGTATGTGTGAGTGGTGTGTGTGCGTGTGCATATGTGTATCGTGGGTATGGTGTGCATGGTGCATAGAGTTTGTGGCCACATTCAGATCCTTGTTCCATACTGCATACCGTCGGCTGGTGCTAGCCATCTGCCTGGGCTGGAAACTTGGAAGCATCCACCAGCCTCGTGAACTTCCCTTCTCTACTTCGGGTTACACCCAATGGAGCACTGGTAACAAGTGGCTGCCCCGAGAATAAGGGAGTGGGGTTGTCGCATTTGCTAATTTCTGTCGTGTAAATTCTCCAGCCACGGGTTTCACACTACTGACGTGATGTCATTGAACACGGAGTTGGGAAGAGATGCACAGTAGGATGCCATCATATAGCATTCCCACCTTCCACATCTAGGAGACAAAAATACCCTCAAGAGCATTATAGTGAAATTTAGTGAGACAATACTAAGTGATTGTTTTTGAGTATATATTCCCTTTGTTCTTAATATAATTTATTTAAATATCAGTTTATGTCAGGATTTCTCACCATCAGCACTGTGAACATTTGGGCTCAAGAGTCTTTACTGGGGGCGGGGTGGGGAGGGGCTGACCTGTCATTATGCAGGTGGCATGCCTGACCTTTACCCTCTAGACGCCAGTAGCATCCCTCGCTTAAGTTGTGACCACCCAAAATGTCCCCAGATGTTGCCAGTGTCCCCTGGGGCATAAAGTCACCCCCAGTAGACAGCCATTGGCAATGGCTGTGTTTAACAACCAGCTCACAAAATTCCTACAGATGTGACAGTCGGCTCTCATAAGCCTGTATGAGCTAGCGCCAGCACGTCATGGGCACCGCCTCTGGCTGCATATAAGGAATGGCTTCTTCTCCCCAAAATTCTTTCTCAGGAAAGTGCTGCCTTAGGCCCTAGGTTTCAGTGCAGACAGAGCCCCTGACCACAGAGGGCTCTCAGCCCCTGACTGACGCCCAGAGTGGTTGACACCGAGTTGGAGATGTGCCACCAAACTGATCTGTTCTGATGTTTCATGAAATATGAGATGGGGAAAAAAGTAATGTTTCTGAATTAATATCTCATTTTAATCTAATATGTTATTCCATTTCCCTAAATGTTTGTATGTTCAAATTGGCAAAAACAAACAAACAAAACCACCCCAAACAAATAAAACTTTAAATAAAGGCTTCCTGCTGGGACAGTCATGGACTGCTGTGTGTCTGGGGCCGCCCTGTGTGTAACAGGCTCCTGCTGAGGCCGCACACGCCCTGTCTCATCCTGGTGGCCAGGCTGCCCGCCTCTGATTCACCAGCACTTGGCCCGGGCCCTGTTTTTCCCCAGTTTGAGCTAAGAGTTTGGCTCTCGTTTATTCATTCATTGAAAATGTGTATTAAACACCAACTGTGTACCCAGGAAAATGAATGAGGGAAGGAAGACGTGGTTCCTGCTCTCTGGTTTGTCAGGTGTCAGTTTCATGGCCGTGAGTAGAGATGTGCAGGCCCTGTGTGGACACGCTGGACACATCGTACGTCGTCTCATTCTGCCCTCCAGCTGTGCTTGGGGTGGGGGGCGTTGTTTATTCATGGAACATCTGTCTCCTGCTCCAGAGTGTAGGTGTCCTGGGAACAGGCACAGGGGCCTGTTTCTCCTGGAAGTAAGAACAGTGCCAGGCCCAGAGATTGCAGACATAAAGGCAAGAAAAGAAAGGAGAGAAGTAGGAAAGATGGATGGAGAGGGGAAAGAAGGGAAGGAAGGAGGGAGGAGGAGGCAGAGAACCCCCACCGGAGATCAGAGGGTCGGGGCACTTTAAGCTGAAGCAGTCAGGGAGGGCTTCTAGGAGGAAGTGACACTGGAAAGGATGGGAAGGATTGCAGTTGGGAGAACTGATGGAAAGACTAGTACAGAAGGAGGGAATAGCCGGGCATGTCCCTGGAGATTTCTGGAATGTGAGGGTGTAAACTGGGAAGAGAATATCATAAACTGTTATTTTCCATCCAAGACTGGGAAGGAGATAGACAACTAAAAAATCCTCCGTGTCTCCAGCTAGGGTAACATAACCATCTCATCCCACCCCAAAGGCCTTCTCACCTGAGGGACATTTGGCAAGATCTCTCCCTGGGCACTGAGGGGAGGGCAGAGTGTTGGCCAGGGGAATGATGGTAATAAAAATAATAATTATAGTACCAACGGTGTCAGCTCCCCTTTATCATTCCCTGCTGGGTGCCAAGGCTTTATGTATACCTTTCCCTAGGGGGTAGATATCACGCCCATTTTCCAGAGCGGGGAGAGTATGGCTCAGAGAGGATATGAAACCCGCCCGAGGTCACACAGGACTCTTGTTTTCAGCGTGTGCACTGCTTCCTCTGCTGGCACCCTTCCCTTCCCGCCTCCTGACCCCCGGGAAGGCTGGGGAGTGTTCAGCTGTGGTCTGTGGGCTCTTTGGAAGCCAGCTGCCAGCCTGCTGGGTGAAATTTTTATTTCATTTTAAAATCAAAATTATTTGATTTTCAGATCTCCAGTTTCATGGGTTACCAGAAAATGGGCCATGCGCCTTTAAGAAACTCTCCCCTCTGTCCATGGCCACCTGGTGTCTCCCCTTCTTCCTCACTCTGTGTGTCCCGTCTTGTCCACCCCCTCCCGTCCCCCGCCTCGGAAATCTTCACAAACATGGATGCTGGCCAGAAAAGTGAACACGTGAACTCCTGGCAGGAGGCTGGAGGAATTGCTGGCTGCCTAGAAACCAGACCCCTCATCCACCACCCCGGCCCCTCAGGCCTGCTGGACGCCACCCCGTGCCCAGCGAGCCTTGCGGAGGCCCAAGGGAGCCACGCCGGGTCTTGAGCAGGGATGCGACAGGGGCACCAGAAGCCTGGGGCTCTCCTCCCCGGCCGACGCTGGGCACACGAGCGTGTGTCTCTGGGCCTGTGTTTCCCGGCCCTGGGCAAGACTCTTCTCTCCCCTGGCCTGTGATTTCTCCCTCTGGAAGTAAAGCAAGCTGCACTGTGACCCCTCAGGCTCCCCAGATCTGTGAAACGGGGGTGGCGCTTCCTGTCTTCTTGCCTCCTCCATGCTCCCGAGCTGACCTGAGAGGCAGGTGCGCTGATGCTGGGTAAACAGGCAGGCGGCATCTGACACAGGCAGCACTGTGCAGTTCTGGCAGCGCAGACAAGCCTGGACACAAATAACTCTGCTACCCGGCAGTGTGACAAGGGCCCTAGAAACCTCTTTGCTGCCACCGCCACCTGCTCCTCACGCCTCCCTGCTCCCTGATGGCTGTTCTCACGCCCAGGAAAGTGGGTCAGAATGTAGGGCGGCTGTGCCGAGAGTGACTGCCCCCTTGTCTGGTCCCCACCCTGCCCAGCTGAGCCATGACTGCTGTCAGGGCAGGGGTGGGGGAAAATTACAAGGTTACGGGCATCTCTGTGTCCAAAATACAGCCCTGGCCAGTCATTCTCCTTCCCTCTAAGAGTGCATGGCTCCCATTGTCTTCTGGATCCAGTCTGACTTCCCCAGCCTGGGCTCCAAGACCCTTCAGACCCGGCCCAGGTCTTCACGTGGAGGTGCTCGGTGACTGTTGGGGCAGTGAGCGGACCCTTCTCTGGTGCCTCCGTTCCCTGGTGCTCCTCCCAGGCACTCGGGACACACTCCAGCCACCCCAGGCTGCCCACTATTTCCCAAGCACCCAGTGGACTCAGTCGCCTTCTCCAG
Organism: Equus przewalskii; assembly: GCF_037783145.1. NCBI lineage: Eukaryota > Metazoa > Chordata > Mammalia > Perissodactyla > Equidae > Equus > Equus przewalskii. The sequence goes on from NC_091836.1 coordinate 68,970,875, forward strand.
GCCTCCATCTACAGTGCTGTCACCTTTTCTGTGTCTCAGTGTGTTCTTCAAGATCCCCTATCGCTACCTCTTCCCTTGAAGCCTTTCCTGACTCCCCAGACGGAACCACACAATCCCACCTATAAGGTAGAATTGTGAGTAGTTAGAAGTGTGATCTCTGGAGCCACACTGCCTGGGCTCCAGACTCTAGCTCTGCCCCTTGCTAGCTGTGTGACCTTGGGCAAATTACTTAGACTCTCTGTGCTTCGGTATCCTCATCCGTAAAGTGGGGGTGATAGTAGTACCTCTGTTTATGTTGTCGGAGGAGCAAATGAGTTGATATTTATGACACACTTAGAGCAGTGACTGGCACCTGGTTCCTCTCCTGGATGAGTTTTCTGATGTGACTGAGATAGACATCTGAAGAACTTCCCACCTTCACTGTATTCACAGCATTTTTTTGTAATGTGAATTTTCTGATGCACACGAAGTAATGGTTACCAGCGCTCTCTCAGTTCACTGGTAGTGACTCCGCTGTCATGGATACTGTCTCTGGCATGAGTTTTCTGTTGTTGGGTATGACGTGTTTTGTCTAAATGATTTCCCATAGGTGGTCCATTTGTGGAGTTTCTCTCCTGTATGAGTTTTCTGATACTGGCTTTGTGACTTTGGGTAAGTTATTCAGGGTCTCTGAGTCTCAGGTTCCTCCTCTGAAGAATGGGAATATTTAGATGGAATAGAATGTGTGTGAAGCGCTGGGCACCTGGCTCGAAGGGAGAGCTCAATGCACGGCGGCCGTTGTGCTGGGTGGGTTTCTCTAACGCAGCTGTACCACAGTCTTTGGTCAGCAGGGACCATGAGTTCATCTTAGCGCCCCCAGAGCCTGGCGGTGGTGGGGCTGAGACTGTATAGTGGGTGAGGGAAGGATGAATGGGAGGGTTGTTGGTCAGAGCTGAGCTTTGGATGTATCAGTTGTCTTCCTGGCTCGACCTGATGGTGCCTGGGACCCTGTCCCTCTGAAGTATTTTCCAGCCCATTGCCCATGGATCCTGACAGCCAAAGAGAAGTCTGTCTGGAAGAAGTCCCTGGAGTCCACTCTCCCAGAGAAAGGGATCGTCACCACCATGTTTTTAAACTTCATCCATCCTCACTCTTGACTAATTGTCTCTCAGGGCGTCATTCAACCACATTCCACCTGTATTTATTTATTGAGCACCTGCTATGGCCCAGGCACCAGGCTTTGCCCAGGGATCCGGTGTCCAGAACACAAACAACATCTCCACTCTCATTTAAGTTACATAAGTGAAGCAGAGGTTGAGTAAACAGGCGATCACAAAGTGCGCTAAATGCTGTGACTGGGGACACGCTGGGTGTGGGAGTTGGAGGGCATCTAATCCAGACTTAGGGGGAGTCAGGGAGGGCTCCCTGGAGGAGGAGATAGCTGAGCAGAAGACGCAGCACAGCAGCTCTAGCAGCTGACACGGCAGGCCTGGGGAGGGATCTGGGGAATCTCAGAGCCGTGGGCTCCGGATTGTAAATCGCACACCCAGAGACTCTAATGTCAAAGGATCCAGAGTCATAGGGTCTATATTTTCTATGCTTCACTTACAATATTTTTTCCAGACCCTCTTTTCCTATGTCTTGTTAGGGAAGCCCTGACATCTTTATAAAGTAATTTGTGCTCATTGTACAAAGTGGAAAGATAAGAGCTCTAAAGAAGTGAGTGGGTGGGTGGATGGAGTCTCCCTCAACCCCTGTTAACATTTGGGCGCACTTCATTCCTTCATTTTTTTCGGTTTGTTTTTAGTTTATTTTTAAAAATTGAGATATAATTTACATACCATAATGTTCACAGTTTTAGTGTAAAATTCAGTGGTTTTTAGCCTATTCACACGGTTGTATAACCATCACCACTACCTAATTCCAGAATGTTTTCATCACCCAAAAAAGAACCCCCTACCCATCATCAATCACTTCCTATTTCCACCTCCCACCAGGCCCCGATGACCACTGAGTGACTTTCTGTCTCTATGGATTTGCCTGTTCTGGACGTTTCACATAAATGGAATCAAACAACGTATGGTCTTTTGTGTCTGGCTTCTTTGACTTCGCATAATGTTTTCAAGGTTCATCCATGTCGTAGCATGAGTCAGTACTTCATCCCTTTTTACAGCTGAATGATATTCCATTGTGTGTATATGCCACATTTGAAAAAACATTCGTCAGTTGATGGACATTTGGTTTTTTTCACTTTTTATGACTGTTATGAGTAATGCTGCCATAGACAGTTCTGTAAAGTTTTTGTGTGGATGTCGTTTTCAGTTCTCTATATACACCTGGGAATGGAATTGCTGGGTCATACGTGAACTCTGTGTTTTGGAGGAACTGTCAAACTGTTTCCCAGAGTGCACTGCTTTCCATTCCCACGGGCAGTCTGTGAGAGTTCCTGTTTCTCCACATCCTCGGCAACACTTGTCATTGGTTTTTTTGATTATAGCCATCCCAGTGGGTATGAAGTATTTCATTGTGGCTTTATTTTGCATTTCCCCAGTGACTAATGATGGTGAACATTTTTTCTTATGCTTATTGGCCACTTGTATATCTTCCTTGGAGAAATGTCTATTCAAATCCATTGCCCATTTTTAATTGAATTATTTACCTGTTTATTGTTGAATCATAATAGAGTCTTTATATATCCTGGATACTAGACCCTTATCAGATACAGGATTTGAAAATATTTTCTGCATTCCATGGGTTGTTTTTTTCAGTTTCTTTATAGAGACCTTTGAAGCTCCAAAGTTTTTAATTTTGATGAAGTCTAATTTATCTACTTTTTTCTTTAGTTGCTTCTGCTTTTGGTGTCATATCTAAGAAACCATTGCCTTATCCAAGGTCATGTCAATTTATACTTAGATTTTCTTCTAAGAGTTTTATAGTTGTAGCTCTTACATTTAGATCTTTCATCCATTTTGAGGTAATTTTTGTGTATGGTGTGAGGTAGGGTGTCCAGCTTCATTCTTTTGCATGTGGGTATGCAGTTATCCAAGCATCATTTGTTGAAAAGACAGTTTTATCCCCATTGACTTGTCTTGGCTCCCTTGTCAAAAAATCAATTGACCATAAATATATTAGCTTATTTCTGGACTCTCACTTCTGTTCCATTGGTCTATATGTCTGTCTTTATGCCAGTATCACATGCCAGTCTTATTACTGTTTCTTTGTAGTAAGTTTTGAATTCAGAAAGTCTGAGTCCTCCAACTTTGTTCTATTTTTTTTAAAGATTGTTTTGGCTATTCTGGGTCCTTTGTGTTTCCATATGAATTATGGCCTCAGCCTGTCAATTTCTGCAAAAATTCAGGTGGGATTTTGATGGGAATTTCATTCAATCTGTAGATCAATTTGAGGAGCATTGCCATCTTAACCTTAAGTCTTCTCATTCTTTCTTTTGAGTATATATTGAGTAAAGTTGAGTCCATGCCAAATATACCTTTTTTCCTTTTTCATTTTTTTTTCCCTTGGTGAGGAAGATTGGCCCTGAGCTAATATCTATTGCCAATCTTCCTCTTTTTGCTTGAGGAAGATTGTCCCTGAGCTAACATCCATGCCAGTCTTCCTCTATTTTGTATGTGGGATGCTGCCACAGCATGGCTTGATGAAAGATGTGTAGGTCCATGCCTGGGACCCAAACCCACAAACCCTGGGCTCCACCAAAGTGGAGCACACGAACTTAACCACTATGCCACTGGGCTGGCCCCCTCAAATATACTTTTTTGATTCCTGAGTTATTCTGCTTAATATTCTATCATAGGTATTTCCCTGTGTTATAAAAGATACAAGCATAATTTCAATGCTATGTAATATTCCATTGTTTGGATGTACTATACAGAATTAGAAACTCTTGGTTGTTGGGTAATCTGTCTTGGAAGGTACTTTGTTCTGGGTCCCTCATGGTGCAGACCTCTCTCTACAGGCACAGATGGACACTGGGAGGACTGACTGGTGGCTCACAGAAGAGCAGCAAAATATTAACATCACAGTTGACCAACAGGTAGCCCGTGCTGCAGGTGGGAGGGCTCACTGGAGAAGCCAACATTCTGGTTCATAGAGAGCTGACTTGCCTGCCCACCTGGCAGCACCCCACTGATGGAATGGAATCAGAAAACAGGATCCAACATGCTGCATAGACACTGATACAGCATGTTTGTTTCAGGCATGTTTCTCTAGAATGGTGGGTTTTAAAGACTTAAAAGTTTGCAGCTTCTCACTCATTTTACATTGTAACTCACTTCATCTGAAATGAAAGTTTCACTAAGTAATTCTTAACTGTATCAGGCAGGAGAAGCTGGTCTGCTACAGGAAGTAACAACTCCCAGATCTTGGTGGCTCACGGGCTTTCTTTCTCTCTCACGCTCCGTGGCTGTCATCTAGCAGGAGAGCCCTGGGATTTAGGTCGGTGGAGGCTTCCCCATCCAGATCTTTGCTGGTGTCAGTGGCAGAGAAAAGAGGGTGTGGAGGGCAGAAGAATGGCCCCCCAAAGACGTCTACATCCTAATCCTTGGAAACTTTGAATATGTTGTATTACATGGCAAAAGGGAGTTACAGTTGCAGATGGAATCAAAGTTGCTAATCCGTTGATCTTACAGTAGGGAGCTGAATATCCGTAGGGCTCCTTAACAGTGGAAGAGAGAGGCAGAAGAGGAGGTCGGAGTGATGCAATGTGATAAGAACTCAACCTGCTGTTGCTGGCTTTGAAGACAGAGGGAGAGGCCGTGAGACACGGAATGTGGGTGGCCTCTAGAAGCTGGAAAAGGCGTGGAAACAGATTTGCCCCAGAGCCTCCAGACAGGAGTGTAGCCCTGCCAGCACCTTGATTTTAACCTGGTGAGGTGCATTTTGAACTTCTGAACTATGAAACTGCAAGATAATAAGTTTATGCTGCTTTAAGCCACTAAGTTTATGATCCTTTGTTATAGCCTCCATAGAAAACTAACACAAAGGGCATAGGGAAATCATGGACCAGCCCTTAAATGCCTCTGCCTGGAAGTGACATGTGGCACTCTACTCATATTTTATTGGCCAGAGCAAGCCACATGGGTGTGTCTAACTTCATAGGACTGGAGAAATTTGATCCACCCTTACGTCGAGCCCTAGAGGGGAATGGAGTATTGGTAAATATAGTAATATTTACTGTACCCTTGCTATCTGCACCTCATGCTTTTATCTTCTATTCTATTGCACTTAAAACAACAACCAAGTGCCAGTGGCAATTCTTGAAGTTGACTTCATTATCAGCTAATGGGTTGTGACCCCTGGTTTGAAAAACACTGCTCTACAGACCCTCTCATGCCTCATGAACCCCATGACACACGCTAGGCGCAGCTGATTGGCCCAGGTGTGGGACACCTGACTAAAGCTGACCAATCAAATTCCTCTCCTGGGATTTGGAATTGGGCCATTCAGCCAGTTAACAGTGGGGAGCTGAGCGGGAGGCAGAGTAGAAACAAGGTCGGAGTGAGAGCCACATGCAAGCCAAAATGATGGAGCAGCAGAAAAGCCCTGAGTAAGCAGAAGAAGTTGGTCCTCAGATACCATGGAGCAGCCGCACAGAGAGCAGTGCAGCCGGGAAGATGCTTGGCCCCAGAGGGAGAAGTGGCGAGAGAGAGCAACCACCTGAGAGGCTGATGGCTTCCCCGTTCCTGGCTCCAGCCCCCATGCGTCCTGCCTGCGCGTCCTTCCCGTGAGATTTTTGCCTCCTTGTCGTACCCACTCCTCCTTTTCTTGAGCTAACCCCGGTTGGTTTCTGTTCCTTGTCTCTGTTGAGCCGTAATCAGCTGGAACACCACCGGTCTTTCCCTTATGGGACCCACCTTGGTCTCTGAGGATCAGGCTGGTGGGCATAGATGGGACTCTGGGGTGAACCAAACCCAGCCATCCCACAATCTGGACGTTGGCTTTGACCACAGTCTTGCGTGTTTGTGCTTGCTCTTCCTAGTGGACAGGCAGAAGCCGTCTGTGCGGTGCTGCACGTGTAGGGGGCCCCGTGAACTGGAAGCACCCCCCGCCCCCCATGGCCTTTTTTATGACAGTGTTGAGGTCAGGAAGCCAGTGGAGTTTCTTTAGGGAGGGCTTGGCTGTGCGACAGAGTGGGAAGGACGTGGGCTCTGGAGTCAGGCAGCCACAGTTTGCTTCTCCGAGTCTCAATTTCCTCATCTCTGGAATGGGGCTTCGAAGGATCAGCAGTGTTCTGGGAAAAACACTTAGAGACATGACTAGGGCGGAACATGCTCTCAGTACAGGGCAGCTGCTGTTGTTGTGGGAGGAAACCATCAGTGTCCCAGCTTCCTGAGGAGGTAGCCTGGGGGCTGGCCGAGTTAGCGACAGGACACTCCCCACTGCTGGCCACGCTTCCTGCCCCATCACCCTCCTCTCCTTCTCACCCCTTACTCGCCGTTTCATTTCTTCCTCTTCCCCTCCCCTCTCTTGTCCTCATTTCCCCTCTTTTCTGTTATTCCAGATGTTGATAAAAACACCTGCTTTGGGAAAGCAGCAGGATCTGATATAAAGCACTCGGCCTCTAGAGGCAGGCAGAGATAATTGGATCTGAATCCTGACTTAGCCTCTGCTTGCTGTGTGTTCCTGGGCAAATTATTACATCTCTCTGAAGCTCAAGTTAGGTATCTATAAAGTAGGGGTTATAATGCCCATTTCACAGGCTGTTATGAGACGTCATTAGTTAGGCACTCAGCAAGCGCTAGTTCCTTCTCACCCCTCACCCTGCCTCCTTTATTATCACTCCTCCCAGCCTGGCCCTGCCCCCTCCTGTGTCCCTCTCAGGGGTCACTGGAATGGTTTTCCCTGACTCAGTTATTTGTGGCCTCAGGCATTTGTGCCCTCTCTTCCTTAGACCCGGGGCTCTTGAGGGGTAGACTGAGGCTTCTGGAGGCAGGCAGGGTCCCTGTGGTCTGTGCCACTTCTCTGGTCTCCTCTGCAGGGCCAGCCCCAGCTAGAGAGCTGCTGGTGCAAACCGTGTGATCTGTATTTTTTCTCACTTTAGCAATGATTACACCCTAGTCGACTGTGGCATCTTCACACTGCAAATACTGATAAATATTTATGAGGAGGAGAAAAGCCCAGAACTGCTAGGGGAGGTGGGGGAGGGAAGTGCCAGGCCCTTCTTTGCCAGCCAAGCTCAGACCCATCAGTGGTCCATTGGGCCCCAGAAGTAAGGGGGTAGGTGAGGGGCCATGGAGACAGCACAGAGCCACCACCGACTCCCCTTCTTGGAGGAGCGACTGTCTCCGTGATGCTGTGGGCCTCCCCGTGCCTTGCCCTGGACGCCTGCTGGACCTCCTGCTCCCAGGAAGGATTTGGGCAGCGTGCTTTCCTCTCAGCTGCGTGTGAGCCTGCTCCATCGCTCTGCATCTGCTCCATCACTCTCGCCCTCTCTGTTTTTTGTTCATTTGTCTTTTCATCATCTCTCATTCCATCTTTTGTTGTCACACCTCCGCGGCCTGCATCTCTGTCCTCTCCCTCCCCTCCCTCCTCTAACACCTTCTCTTATCCTCTGGGTCTCTGTGTCTGTCTGTCACTTTTCTTCTCTCCCTCCCAACATTTCTCTGAGTGATTCGGGGGCTAGATGATGGGGGATAGCTGAGGGGGTCTCAGGCTCCCAGCTGGGGGAGACAGCAGGGGAGCTGGAGGAGACGGCAGTGTGCCCCGGAAGGCGGGGAGCCCTTTGTGGGAGTGGGGACCGCACCTCTGCCTGACCCGGTGTCCAGTGCTCTGCTGTGGCCGTGGGCAATCCCTGCCCTTTCCTGAGCCTCAGTTTCTCCATTGATTCCTTAACTCATTCATTCGTTCACTCACTCAACTGATGTTTGGGGAATGCTTGTCCCTGCCATTCATTAACACATATTTGCCAAACCTCTACTAGGTGCACCTGCTAGGGCTTAAGACACAGCAGTGAATGCAAGAGACAAGGATCCCCACCCCCAGAGCGGACACTCTAGCAGAGTGGACAGGCGTCACTGTGGCCAGCAAGTCCCTTAAGTAGTAGGTTAGACAGTGGGAGTGCTGTGGAAAAAGGAAAACTAGAGTGAGGGCACACATGGGGGTGCGGGGTGGGCACACGGGTCGGGGGCTGGCGAGCAGATCTGTGCCGGGGGGACTGCTCCAGCAAGGCCCCTGAGGCAGGAACCGCCCTGGTGTGTTGGAGGAAGGGCAGGCGGCCCCGTGGCTGGAGGAGTGAGGGAGAATAGCGGGAGGGGGTGCGGGAGGGAAAGGAGGCAGGGCGACTGCGCAGACCTTACGGGCACCCCAGGCTTTTCCTCTGCATTCCTCTGCATGAGCCGGGAGGACTTTGAGTGGCACAGTCTGACTGACATCCTGACACATCCCTGCACCTGCGGTGGGAACAGCGCACTGAGGGACCGTGGCCGGAACCCGGGACAGCTGTAAGGGCGGCAGTGTGGCTTGGGTCGGGGCAGCGCTGGAGATGCTGAGATCTGATTATGCTGGCGCTGTTGCTGCTCTCAACACTTGGTCGGCGCCTGAAAGTCACTCTGGGCCCTTGTCCTCGGTCCTGCTGAGGGGTGCCCTGCCCGAGCCTTCCCCTGGGCGGGATGTGCTAACCCAGCCTCCATTTTTCTCTCCGCAGGGTGTTCAAGAAGGCGAGCCCCAATGGAAAGGTGAGTTTCTAGCAGCCGCACCCCAGCTCCTCCTTGACCCCAGACTCTTGTCCTTTCTTGGGCGTCTCTCCTGACCTTGCAGGACCCCGCACAGCCCCATCTGCAGGGAGACCCAGCTCTTGACCACAGGGGAGGGGCCTCTCAGGAAACTTTCTGTCTGAGGGGGGTGGTACGACTCCCCTGGACTTTAGGGAGCCCCTGCTCTGGTGTGGGGAGATGCGGCCTGTCATGCAGAGACTTCAGTGTGAGGACTATAATTAGAGTAAGTGCCAGGGCCCTCAGGGGACCAATTCCCTGGTGGGAGAGACCCCTGCAGCCTCTAGTGAAGCCTGGCAGCACCTGGTTATCCAGGGCAGCTCCCAGGGCCTGTGCTGCTTGCTTTCTTTCCACAGGCCCCAGGCTCCATCCTGCTTCCTTTCAGCTTAGCAAATAGATATTACTGACATCATTCCATGTCAGGTCCGGGTGGAGCTGCTGGTGACTGCGATGCGGTGTACTGAGATGAATAAGGCACGGCCCGTGCCGCTCACAGCTGAGGGCGAGGCAGATGCAGAACTGGGTCATTTCAACGTAAAGGGGCAGGTGTGAGATAAACGGATGCCCAGGGCTGCGGGACCCAGCCTGGGTGGTCAGGGATGGCTTCCCCTAGGAGGGATGCATTTCCAGGCAAGGCAGGGTGAAAGGGGCATTCTAGGCATGAACATAAATCACAGGGAGTGTGGGGGAATGGCAGCAGTTGCATCTGAGTGCCAAGAGGGAGGCAGAGGGGGTAGGGGCTGAGGGAGGAGGTTGCAGGGCTCGGTCCTGTGGTGTCTCGTGTCCAGGCATAGGAGCTTGGACTCCTGGCCTGGGCTGGCACATAGCACCACGTGTGCTCCCACGTCTCCCTTCTGCACCCACAGCAGACATCACCAATCACAGTACATGCTTTCCTGCTGAGCCAGGACCCATCCTAGATTCCTTCTCAGCCCGGAGCCCCAGGCAGCACCTACCAATTGATCAGCGTTGGCATTTGGAATGAAACCCATTTGTCATCTTACCTCTGGGCACTGAGGAACCATTAAAGGGTTTTCAGACCAGAGCAGCATCATTAGATTTGCATTTTAGGATGACCAGTGTGGCTAAGGAGGGGAGAAAGGCAGGGAGGGCGTGAGGCTGCAGACAGCAGATCGTGGGGTGCTGGTGTGCAGTCCAGGCGAGAGTGGCTGTGGGGAAGGAGAGGAGGGGGTGGATTGAGGACTATGAGGGAGGGAGATCATCCAGATTTAGGAATTGTGGAGGAGCAGGAAGCATCTTGGGCGACACTGGATTCTGGCTCAGGGTTCTTCCCTGAATACTGGCTATTGAGTGGGGCGCTGGCTCCCAGTTCCTCACTGCCTCAGAAAACAGCTCCTGTTCTGAGTGGGTCCCTGCCAGCCTGCACAGGGACGAGGAGCATCAGAGAGACAGAGCTCCGTGCCCAGAGCACCATGACCCTTGGCGCCTCTGGCCCTGCTCTGGGTTTCTCCTGGAGATGCACCCAGGCTTTCCTGCTGCTGCTCCACCCTCAGTGGTGCGCTCTCTCCAGGCCTCGGTGTCCTCATCTGTAAAATGGGAACAATAACAACTTCTTCATAGGGGTTTGGGATGAACAGGTGCTTTCAAAATTGTGCAGGGTTTGTTATTCTTACTATTAAGGCTGGGGCTCGGGTCCAAGTCCTGTTACGATTTCGATGAGGGTTGGGGATGGGTCTAGGAGTTCAGGGACAGCTCCCAGGGTGTCCTCCAGGCCAGGCGCCTGCACCTTTTCAGGGATGTGTCCTCCAGGCCCACAGCTGCTAATGTCCCCCGTGCCTCTCCTCCCCAGCTCACCGTCTATCTGGGAAAGCGGGACTTTGTGGACCACATCGACCTCGTGGACCCTGTGGGTGAGTCCCTGAGGCCAGGGAGGAAGGCCAGCGGGGAGGCAGGCTGGCCAGGCCTGATCCAGAGAAGGGGGTGTTGAAGCTCCCAGGAACGGTCGTCAGGTCTCCAGAGGAGCCTGGTGCCAAGAATGGGGCATGAGTGTCTTCCTGCTTTGGTCAGCAAACGCTTCCCGAGCAGCTGTTCTCCCCTTCACCTGAGGGCCTGTGAGAGGGGACTGTGGGAAGGAGGGAGGCGAGCAGCGGGGAAGGTGTCCTGGTGTGAATAAGGAGGATGAGGACGACAACGACGACGACGACGACAGCAGCCACCACTTCCTGTAAGGCTGATTAGGTACCAGGCACCGCTACTATTATTATCTCTGCTTTGCAGATGAGACAAAGGAGGCCCAGAGAGCCTAAGTAACTTGCTCCAGGTCACAAAGCTAGTAGGCCGAGGAGCCTGGATTCAAATCTGGGAATCCTGGCCACAGAACCTTTGTCCTGCTGCCTCTTGGCAAAGGGTGGGGGGTGGAAGGAAAACCTTAGGACTTGTGAAACGGAGGCTGTCCTCACTGATGTGGGGCTCTTGCCAAAGGCTGGGCTGTGGCTGAGGCACCTGCCAAGGTCTTATTCTAGTTCAGGGTTCTCAGCCTCAGCTCTCGTGACACTTTGGGTTGGATAGTCCTTTGTTGGTGGGGGCTGTCCTGTGCGTTGTAGGATGTTTAACAGCATCCTTGGCCTCTGTCCGTTAGATCCCAGGAGCACCCCCCCTCTCAATATGACAATCAGAAATGTTTTCAGATTGTGCCCCCTGGGGGACATAGCCACCCTTGGTTAGGAGTCTAAGAACCAGAGCTCCACTAGAAGAGCCTCAATCCACTGCCTCTTCCCACAGCTGTGGGGGGAGAGAGGCCCAGCATCACCCCTATTTTACGTGCGGGGACAGTGAGACCCAGAGAGGTCAAATGATCTTTTAAAGAGGGACATGGACAAAGAAGGTGACAGGTTGGGAGGATGGGCACTGGAAACTGCATGAGGCCAGTCCAGGTGAAGGAGTCAGGATGGGTCGCTTGGGAAGAATCATGGGAAAAGTGGCCCCTGCCTTCACACCACTGGGGCTGGCCCAGGAGGGCAGGAGTGACGTGTGGCTCCAGAACCCCAGCATGAGCAGAGAGAGCACAGTGGCGGGTTTCAGCTTGCTGGGAGGAAGACCTTTGCAACGTTGGGGCAGGAGACCTGGGGAGTCCCTACGGTTCCTGTGGGGTGGGGAGTCCCTGTGGTCCCTGTGTGGGTGGGTGGGGCAAGAGCAGCCTGGAGGCTGCAGAGAGGCCAGCGCCCCGCCAGGCCCCTCCCTTCCTGCCCCAGAGCAGGACGACCCCACTCTTCCTCCCCTGCCCTGTCTGGGACACTGCTTGCTGTTCTCTGAGCTCAGTGTCCCTTCTGCCATTTGCGTCTCCTCCCCGAGCTGTCCCCTTGGAGGTGGTGAGCAAGCATCCCGGGGTTCGCCTGTGGTCTACTTTGTGGTGCAGTTTCCAGTGGGCCGTCTGAGGCCAGGGTGGTCCAAACCTATTAAGGACGGCAGGGGTGGCACAGAGGCTGGGGGAGGGGCGGGAGCAGGAGGGAGCCGGCTCCCCAGCCTCACGCAGGCACCCTGAGAGCTGTACAGCGAGGGTTTACCGAGCACCTGCTTCGTACTGGGCCCTGTGGATCCCAGAGAGCTCTGGGGCACTGTCCGGAGTTAATCAAATGACTCACAGTGAGAAATACATTTCCATCACGACACTGAGTAGATTATATCTTCTCAATGCTTAACTATGCCCCATGGTTCCGCTTCAAACTCAGGGGCAAGTCCAAGCCCCCTGGCCTCACAGACTGGACACTTAAGGTCTGGCCTGGCTCTCCTTCCTCCACTGGCCTCTGGGATCTGCTCCCCCAAGCCTCAGAGCCTTGCTTCTCCCACTGCTGCCTAGCGCTGCCCCTTGGTCATGTAATTGGTGACCTGTACTTGCCCTTTAAGACCTGGCTTCAGCTTCGCTCCCCTGGGGAGCCCTGCCTGATACCCCTGGTTGGGAGAGGGCTCTCTGGGGCACCCCCACTGATATTCCACAGAGCCCTGGTGTCTGGCACAGTGGAAACACCCACAGTAAAAGGAGGGACGATGCATGGCAGGCTCTGGTGACAGGTGGGCACTCCCCTGACCAGCTGTCCCCTGGACCTGCCCAGGACTGAGATGGACCAGGTGTCCCCTGGGCACTCACCTCCAGACGTGGCCTCTCAGATTCCCTGAGGGGTCGGCTCTGGGGGGCAGTGTGGAGTGGGGGTGGCAGTGGGTTAGACGGTGATGTCAGCAAGGAGGTGAGCCCTGAGTCAGTTTCTAGCCTCTTAGGTTCTGGGTCCTTTGTGTCCGACTGGACTCCGCACTCCCAAGGCCAGGCCTTGGGACGTCCTCCGTGGTGTTGCACGTCCAGGCACCGTCTAAGGCTTTACACCCATTAACTCATTGAGTCCTCACAGGGCCTGTGAGGGAGGTACTACAGGGTCACAACCCCTGATCTGCAAATCTCAAATCCAAAAGGGTCTGAAAGCCTAAAATTGTCCTCAGTGTGACTCGGAATTTATTTAGTAGCAAAACCTGAGCTGAACCCAAAGGAGGCTCATTCTGCCTTATTTGGCCTCTTGGTGAGAATGTTCGCATTTTCCCGCAGAGGCGTTAATGGGTCTCATCCTGGGGTGTGGCCCCGATCCTGCAGAGGGTGGTACAGGTTATGTGGAAGATGTACCATATGGCCTTTCTACATTTCAAAACTTCTAAATTCCAAAGTCTACCTGATCGTAGGGGTTTTGGATCCATGTTATTATTTTTACTAACAGATGAAGAAACAGAGAAGTTAAGTAACCTCCCCAAAGTCACCAGCTGGGTCGGCAAGGCCAAACTGGGGGAGGTGGTGGGGCAGGGCGGTGTCATCTCCTGGGTGCTGACTGTCCCCTTTCTCGCGATGCTTTTGGACAGATAGATGGCTTGCTTTGGGTTTGGCTTGGTGTTTGGGCCCCAGGAGTTTGAGAGTCAGGTTGGGATGGTCTGCTCACTCTCTGTCCTTCCTCCAGATGGCGTGGTCCTGCTGGATCCTGAGTATCTCAAGGAGAGGAGAGGTGAGGCTGTGGCCCCACCGGCAGCTAGTTAAGGGGCCTCCTCTTCCCTCCCCGACCTCCAGCCCAGGGCCTCCCTGACTCCCAGGCAGGACATCGGCTAATCTTATTGCCTCTCCCTGCCCATGCCCACCAGTTCTCCCCTTGACAGCTCCCAGGAACATCAGAGCAGGCGCCCTGGCCTACCCTGGCCTGGGGCAGCCCTGCCCTTGCCCCCTTTGGGAGAACCTGGCAATGCCCTGAGCACTTTCACAACACTGTACCATGACTAGGCCAAGGCTGGGGATGTGAATGGGGCAGGAGTTAGGGTCTCGTTTTACAGGAGAGGAAATTGATTTCCAGGGAGGTAAAGGATTGCCCAAGGTCCGCACGATGACAGGAGGTGGGGGTTGGGCTGGGAGAAGACCCCATGCCTTCTGGACACCACGCAGCACTTGTTCCCCCTCCCTCTGCTCCCTCTGCAACTGTGCTCCTTCCCCAGGCCCCACCCTCAGTCCTGCCAGCCTATTCAGCCCCACCAACCTCTCAGACCGTCGTCTGTGCCCCTCCCTCCACCCACCTCCTGGGCTGGGGTGGGGGGTGGAGAAGGACAGAACTGACCCCGCTGTCAGCCCTCCCCTTCTCCCAGGGACCAGGTGTGGGTGGCTCTTCCAGGTACCCAATGCCACCATCCCAAGGGCAGGGCCTCCCTCCCCTCAGGAGCTTTGGGACAGACCCATGGCCTCCGGTTGGTCTGGTCCCAGGGCTGCAGCTGGCACTCTGGGGGGCTCGATGTGCCCTCCCAGGCCCCTTCTCAGTGCGCCCTGCCCCCACAGTCTACGTGACACTGACCTGCGCCTTCCGCTATGGCCGGGAGGACCTGGACGTCCTGGGCCTGACCTTTCGCAAGGACCTATTTGTGGCCAACGTGCAGTCGTTCCCGCCAGCCCCCGAGGACAAGAAGCCCCTGACGCGGCTGCAGGAGCGCCTCATCAAGAAGCTGGGCGAGCACGCCTACCCCTTCACCTTTGAGGTCAGGGACCGCCAGCCCCTGGGGCCCCATTCCAGAGCGCCACCTCTAGGAGGCCCCGGGCGGGCGCATGGGGGCAGCTGGGGCAGCAGCTCCCCATCACCCCGTTTCCCAGGGCACCTTGGGACGGGGGCACTGTCCCTTAGGCCACCTGGTAAGTGTCTCTTCTCTGGCCACTGCTGGGGCGTCACCCTTCCTTACCTCTGGGCTACTCGGCCATCCTGAGTCGAGGTCATTGGTGGGAGACAGGGGCCTTGGGGGGCGATGTCCCTATGCTGCCACCTTTCCATTCCCAGACTCCAAGATTCTGGATTTAAATGTTTCCCGTTTTCAGACTCTGATTCTGTGATTGAGTGAAATCCCCTTGCTGTGGGCTCAGGTTAGAGGACCGAGGAGCCAGAGGCGTCCTCTCCACTGTGGACGTGTCGGTTTCCCGCAGCCGCTGTAACAAACCCCCACCAACCTGATGGTTGTGAAACTGGCCCATTAAAACACAGATTGATTATCTTAAATTTCTGGAGGTCAGGAGTCAAACACCGGTCTCACTGGGCTAAAATGAAGATCTTGGCAGGGCTGCGTTCCTTCTGGACACTCTGGGAGAGAATCTGTTCCTTGCCTTTTCCAGCTCCTAGAGACCACTCGCATGCCTTGGCACCTAGCAAACCCCCCAACCACTCCCCCCCGCCCCCGGCCCCATCTTCAAAGCCAGCATGGCCAGTGGAGTCTCTCTCCCATCCCCTCACTCTGACCTGACTCTTCTGCTTCCTGCTTCCACTGTTAAGGACCCTTGTGATTACATCGGGCCCACTGGGATAACCCGGCATAATGCCCCCACCTCAGGATCCTTAATCACACCTGTAAAGTCCCTTTTGCCATGTAAGGTAACAGTGGCAGGTGTTGAGGATTAGGATGTGGACATCTTTGGGGGGCCGTTCTTCTTCCTACCACAGTAGACGTCATGGAAAGACCTTTTTCAACTTTTGTTCTGTGAGGACTGGGCTGGGCTAAACTCTTGAGATAAAGAAAACCACTTAAATCCTTGTCTTTACTGGAGGGGCCTTTGGCCCAGCGTGGGGCATGACTTGGCATGGTCTGATGGGGGAGACATGTCTGTACTCTGGAGCCCCTGGTCTGGTGGAAGAGACATGGCCTGTCCTTGGGGGCCCCTGGTCCCATGAATGAATGTGTAGGGGGTGGCAGGGGTGGGAGACACGGGGAGGTCAGTGGTGAATGTGACAGGTGGCTCATTCTGTCTGTCCTGACAGATCCCTCCGAACCTCCCATGCTCTGTGACGTTGCAGCCAGGTCCTGAAGACACCGGGAAGGTGGGTCACCCCCAAGGGAGCATCTCTCTGGGTCCAGGACACTTGTGTCCCCAGGTCCCTGGCTTTCTCTCTGGGAGGTGCTGGAGCCCTCCCCATGAAAGCCCCCTGTGTCCAGGCCAGGCTGATCCTGCCTCAGAGAAGAAGTCTCTTTTCAGATAGGGAAACAGATATGGTCCCTTAGCCCCGCATTCAGTTCTGTGCTCAGAGGCTGTCCTGAGTCACCCTTCCTGGCCTTGGTGTGGGCTGCCACAGGACCAAAATGTTCTCTGGACCACCACCGGGCTTCACAACCTCATATGGGGGTGCAGTCATTGCCATTTCACAGGTGAGGAAACTGAGGCTTGGAAGGAAGTGACACCACTAGTGTCTCAGGCCCCAGGTCTCTGAGCCCCAGCTTCCTCATGTGCAAAATGGGGATAATAGCATGTGCATCCTGTTGCTGAGAGAGAGGGTCGAGTGGGAAGCAGAAACACCACACCCCGGTGCCAGGTCTGTCCCCAGGAGGTGCTCCCCAAACAGGGCTGCCCAGGCGCCTGCTGTTTCCAGGCGGCTGCCTGGATGAGGAGGGCCACCCAGACAAGGCATGAGTCCAGGGAGTGGAGCCCAGTTAGGGTGGTCTGGGACGTCCAGGGGTGGGGGAGCTGGGGAGCAGCTGTGGGAAGGTCGGATGGGGGAGGCAGCCGCAGAGGGAGGCGGCACAGTGCTGGGCTGAGCACAGGGCTTCGGGGTCAGCCCGAGGGGCGGTCGGGCTGTGGCAGCTTGGGGTCCCCATCCAATATCCTCTTTTGTAAAATGAGAGGGTGGGCTGGGTGTGCTCTCGGGACCCTGCCCTCTCCAGGGGCCTGTGGTCAGCGACCCCTTCCCCACAGGCCTGTGGTGTGGACTATGAAGTCAAAGCCTTCTGCGCAGAGAACTTGGAGGAGAAGATCCACAAGCGGTGAGAAGGGGGCAGCTTCTGGCCTGGCTGTGGGCTGCCTGCTGGCACGGGGAGGGAGACGGGCTGTGCAAAGTCCGAAGAAGAGATAAGTAACAATACCTGGAAGTGCGCGAGGAGGGGCCGCACATTCCAGCCTTGGGAGCTCTGAGAAGGGCACTCTGGCAGGCTGGCAGGTCATGGAGGGCTTCCTGGAGGAGTGGCTCAATGGCCCTGACTCAGGCCTCAGCATGTTTTCTTTGCACCACCATACCCACTTCCTTCATCTCCCTGCCTCCAGTCTCCTCCTCCAGACTGCATGTCTTTTTAATTTTGTTTTGGAAAAAACCATGAAATTCAGATTGTCTTAAACAGTGAGCGAGATGATTCCTGGCCAGCCTGGACCCCCCATTTCTCAGTTCTCCTGGAAGGCAGGCCATCAGCAGGAGGTGGGTGGGGGAGGGTGTCACTGGAGGGTTCTAAGCAAGGGAGGGGAGTGGAGAAAGTGGAACCCACCCAGGTGAGAGGGAGGAGGAGGTGAGCCCCTGGCTCAACGAGGGGCCGCATTCTCCTGAAGAGGCGCAGCCCTGGGCAGACAGAGCCCAAGCTGGCAGCTGGAAGCAGCTGGCCCTGACTTCTGGGGTGGGCTGCCCAGCCCCACTCTCTTGCCTGCCCCTCCTGGGGTCAGATCCTGCCCTGCCTCCTGGTGAGGCTGGCCTCCGCCCCCACCGCTGGAGCACCTGCCTCCTGAGGCACGTTCCTGCATTGCAGCTGCTGAGGGAATGGGCTGAGTTTGCCACCTGGTGGCCACAAGATGTATTGCAGGCATCTCCAACTCCAGCCTGGGCACCTCCTGCATGGGGAGATGGGACCCTTCTCTCTGTCCTCCCTGTCCCTCTCTTCTTCTTAAGACCTGAGACCAGGGGAAAACAAGGGGGTTGTGGGTTGTGGGAGAGGCCTGAGCAAGGAAGAGGAGGCACTATTAACAGTCACCACCCTCACCCCACCAATGGCACATGGGAGTCCACGCCGCAGTTACTACTAATGATACAGTAACTGTCATTTATCGAGGGCTCATTAGGTGCACACTCTGCTCAAAGTGATGGATACGTATGAACTAATCCAATCCCCACAGCAGCCCTAAGGGGCAGGTCCTGCCATTACCATTTTACAGATGAGGGAACTGAGGCACAGAGGTTCATTTACTCAAGGTCATATAGTTAGTAAGGAGAGGGCTAGGACTTTAACCCTGACTTCTGGGTTCCAGGGAGTGGAGGCGGCTTATCTGAGAAATGGGGGTGCTGGCATCCCAGCTGCCTCACTGAGGCCCCCTCCCCTCACCGCAGCCTTGTGTCCTCTTTCCTCCTGAGTGAGCCTGTCGCCTTCATTGAGCCCATCTCATCTCTGGGCCTCCGTCCCCTCTCTCAGCCCCCATTTCTTCATGATGCCCCGTCCCCCTCTGCATATTTTTATTTAATACATATTTAGCATGCATTTATTATATGGCAGGAACTGTCACAGGAGCTGAGAATACAGCAGTGAACAATTTAGACAAACATTTCTGTCCTGAAGGAGCTTGCTCTACTAGGGGACATAAGGGATGAAGGAAGTGAAGACGTAGTCCCTTTCTTACCATCCTGCTGGGGACCAACACACAGACCCACTTGAAGTGCTGTCACAGGGTGGTCCGGCCTCTGATGTTGCGGGAGGTCAGAGCAGAAGATCAGAGTGGGTGGATCCAGGAGGGTTTCCTGGAAGAGGAGGCGTTTGGCTGGGCCTTGAAGAAGCAAGCAAATGAGGGCAGAATCGGGAAGAGGGTGTAACAGGCAGGGGGCCCAGTGCAGGCGAAGCTTCAGAGATAGGACTGGAGAGGCCATCAAGGATGACAGTGAGGAAGTGGAGGTGGCTGGGGACAGAATGAGAGAGGATGGAATGGGGCCAGATGGTGACAAGGCGCCTATGCCAGCCTCTGCAGTTTGGACTGGCTTCTAAGGCCATGGGGAGCCGTGGCAGTCTCTGGTGCAGGAGATGTGAGAATTGCGGGGAAAGGGGATGGAGGCTGGTGACTCTGGTCAGCTTTCGCTCTGCCCGTCTCCACTAGGAATTCTGTGCGCCTGGTCATCAGGAAGGTTCAATATGCCCCGGAGAGGCCCGGCCCCCAGCCCACAGCGGAGACCACCAGGCAGTTCCTCATGTCGGACAAGCCCTTGCACCTAGAGGCCTCCCTGGATAAGGAGGTAGGAGGCTCAGACGCGGCTTTCCCCGGGCTGGGACCTCCGACCCCAGCTCTCTCACCCTCCAGGACTCCTCGGGGAGGAGCTTCTGCCCCAAGCCTGGGACCAACCAGCTTGGCAGAGGGGTGTGAACCCACTGCTCTACCCCTGCCCGACCTGAGCTATAAGACCACACACCCACTGGAGGAAGGCGCCGGGGTCTTCTGCCAGCCCCCGTCTTCAGGCTGGCCCCCCCTCGAGGGGTGGGCACCCTGCTCCCTCTCGGGGGCAGCTGAAGGCGAGTGCTTAGGCAAGATGAGAGTAGGGCCCCTCGGTGAGGATTCAGAGCCAGGGCCCTGGGGGAGCGGGGCAGCCCTTCCCCACCTTCCTCCTGCTTCCAGACCCTCCTGTGTCTAAAATTCCAGGCAACCAGAGCCGGCAGGGACTTGAGAGACCATCTAGTCTAACCCCTCCATTGTGCAGAGGGGGAAACTGAGGCTTAGATCACCTGTCCAAGGTCACACTGCCAACAATTCAGTTATCTTTCAAGGTCCCGCAAAGGAACTGAAGTCTAACATGCCCGGTGGTTTAGCATCAGTGGGAAGTGGCTGACGAACTTGGGGCCAGAGTGGCCACGGTCTGGGGAGCCCAGGAGAAGCGTGTGGGGCCTCTTCTTCCTCCCCCTTACCTGGAGCTTTGGGACTCGTCAGTCCAACCCTTCTCCCTTCTTACGCCTCCCAGATCTATTACCACGGAGAACCCATTAGTGTCAACGTCCACGTCACCAACAACACCAACAAGACAGTGAAGAAGATCAAGATCTCAGGTATCGTGGGCAGAGGGCCAGCCCAGGGGGTGGGCAAGAGGCAGTCCTCCCAAGGGTTGGGGTAGCTGCAGGCTCTCCTCTTGTCAACAGCCTTGTAAATAACTAGTGGCCCACGGGGAAACCCAGGGCCTGCTCCAAGCCGAAGGATAAGGCTTTCGAGGCTGGTAACACAGGCGGCTTATTGGCCAGGTAATGAGTTTACTGTTTAAGCTGCCTCTTCTCTTAGGTCCCCTTGTTTCCGGGCAGAGCTGTCCTTGAGGGGAAGATTTTTGGCTATGAGAGGGAATGGGTGTGCTTGGGACTGCCCTTTGGGTGGAGGATGCGGGCATCTCCTGCAGAAGCCCCTGTGGACTCTGGCCATTGCCTGGGGCCAAATGTCCCCAACTCTGGGGATGCCTGGGAGCTGCACCCCTGGCTCACACCACCTTGGTTGCCTCTTCTCCCCCAGTGCGCCAGTATGCGGACATCTGCCTTTTCAACACAGCCCAGTACAAGTGCCCTGTGGCCATGGAGGAGGCTGAGTAAGTGAGCACATGCCCGGCCTTGGATGCATGGGATGGGGTGGGGAAAAGAGAAGCCTGGGTCCAGCTCCAGGCCCAGATGGTTCTTCTCCACCTGGCGAGGGCTGGACCTCAGACTTCCTTGCCACTCAGAGTATATGATCCCAACCAACCTTTTAGAAGCCATCCACTTGATTTAGCTACAAAGAAATGCATGCTACAGTCAGGGAAAAGACCCACTACAACTAGAATGACAAAATAAGAGCTAAGGAATCTGAGGGAACTAGAGTCATGGAGAGAAAAGAATAATTAGACTGTACCAGAAACCTAGATTGAAGGGACATACTTTACTCTGAGCTTCCTGGCAGCCAAGGCAAAGAGGGCAAGACACTAGATACACAGCATTTCTTATCTGATAAAGGAATAAGCCAACTCACTGGGTAGAAGGGGGGTGTGAGGGAGAGTCGATAATAATTATACACACACAAAAAATCTGGGTTTGAGAAGAGCTACTATGGTTGAGCATGGAAAATTGTCTCAAGCTTGTTAGCAGCTAAAGCAAGAGGAGCGATCTCAAGTGAAACATGTTTTCTCCCCTAAAGGAAATAGATGCTCCCACTAGAAGATACACCTGTTTTCTCTCTTGGGCCTGCAAATAACTTTTTTTTTCCTGCTTTATCTCCCCAACCTCCCCCCCACCCCATACACAGTTGTATATCTTAGTTGCAGGTCCTTCTAGTTATGGGGGCCTGCAAATAATTTTGAGGGGCAATTGCATTTCATGTAATTTTTCATGTATGTGTGTGTTAATTGACATATGATAGCCATCAGTATTTTTGCAACTTAAAAACATTTTTAAAATGTTACCATGTGGTCTTTGAGATCGTTTTTAATGCCTATAGGTGAACACGCTATGACTGGATCAAACGTTTCACTGTTGTTGGATATCCATTCTTGGTTTAAAAAAATCAAAGCCACGAGGCACAGATTCCTGGCAAGGGGTGGGGGACAATATGAAGTGACTCTAGAGCCAGAGGAACACATAGTCTCCAAAGAGCGGGAAATCCCAAAGTCCGCAGATGGCCCCAGCTCGTAACAAATGTCCGCCTGGGTGATCGGGGAGGCATTCACACTCAGGGTCCTGCTTGGTCCTCACGAAGCCCTGTGGGGTGGGGGTTGCCGCCGCCTCCAGTATGGACCCCAGAGGAGGACGTGGGGCCAGAGAGGTGGGACTTGCTCAGTCTCACAGAGCCAGCAAGGGTCAGAGCTGGGGCTGGAACCCAAGCCGGCTGAGTGCAAGGTTGCCGGTGTCGGCTGCATGCCAGCCCTCTCATTGTTGAACAGGGTGCTAGGGACAGAACAAAAGCAGGTAAAAACGGAGCAGTTGGAACACCCGATGCGTGAAGGATGGATCTGAGATCAAGGGAGTAGGGCTTTCATGGTGGAATCTAGGTGGTGGCTGTAAGGGTGTTCACTGCACAATTCTTTCAGCTTTTCTGGATGTTTAAAATTTTTTCATAATAAAATGTTAGAGAAACATAAAGTCCGTGCCCTCTCCACTAAAACATTATCCTAGTCAAGCAGCACATTGAACTGTTTAAAACTTGCAGCTGCTGACGCACCATGAATGAAGTTGTTGGATCATCCCAGAGTCTCTGCTGTTTGCGTGTGGAGCAGAGATGTGCCTCTGTTGGGTGGCAGTGGTCTCTCTGCCAGAGCTGGGTCTGGCCCAGAGGCCCCTGCAATGGGTGGGAGGCTGGGAGCAGGGCCAGGCTGGATGACCTGGCTTGGCTGGGGGTGAGGGCTGGGGTTGGCTCGGGGGCAGGGTGGGGGGGTTGCATGTCCACACCTGCCTTCTTCTTCCTAGTGACACAGTGGCACCCAGCTCGACGTTCTGCAAGGTCTACACACTGACCCCCTTCCTGGCCAACAACCGAGAGAAGCGGGGCCTTGCCCTGGACGGGAAGCTCAAGCACGAAGACACGAACCTGGCCTCCAGCACCCTGTGAGGACCCGCCCTCCCTGGTTCCAGGCTTTTGGATGCCCCCCCATGCCACGGGGTCCACGCCCACCTTGGTCCCAGCAGTGCCAGTACAGGCTCGGGCCACCCTCCCCCCGTGTTGTCCAGGGCCCATCATCAGGAGCTTGAACTGCCAGGGAAGCTGTCCCCTACTGCCTCCCTATCCAGGGGTGACCCAGAGAACAAGAGGGACCCTGAGACCCTGCTCCCTTGGTCAGTGCCGGGCTCTGCTGGCTTGCCTCGGGGAGGGCAACCTGGAGAGACTTCCTGCAAGAGGCAGTAGCTCCTGACCTGGTGTCTTCAGTCAGACAGGCTGCGTCCCTGAGGCAGAGCAAGACTGGAAGGACGGGAGTGGCTCCTGGAAGGGTCCCAGCAGGAGAGGATGAATCGGGGGGCTTGGGGAGTCTGCAGAGATGAGGGAAGTGAGCTGGGCTGGACCAGATGTGGGGGTACCCCTCAAAGGCAGGGATTCCAAGGCCATGTCTTCACTCCTGCCCCATGGTCGCCACTGATTCTCTGAGGCCACCCCACTCCAGCAGAACCCTGGGTGTGTGGAGAACCCGTCTTGCCCTACCTGCTGAAGTCTGGCCCTTCCACGGGCCTTTGGCCTCCTCAGCAGCATCCCTGCCTCCACTCCCAGCACAGACCCTGTGCTCCAGCCCACACGCTCTTCCACCAGCCCCTGCACAGGCTGCCTGCTCACCTTGGGCATTTGTCCTCTTCCTCCACCCTGGCTCAAGGCCACCCTGCCTTCCAGACCTAGTTATGGAGGCTCCACTTGCTCCAGGGTCTTCCCTGAGACCCCTCATCTTTGCCCACCGCCTGGCCCTCTCTGACCTCCCAGGCCAGCCCCTTGTGACCTGCAGGGTGCTGAGCGGAGAGAGAAGCCGAGTCAGAGAAATTGAGAGCAGGAAGGGCCTGATGCCCGTCTGAACTGCTGGGACGCAGACCCGGGGAGGAAAGGGGCCTGGGGGCTCACAGCCTCTACGGAACTGCTCAGGGTCCTACTCCCTGAGGGCAGAGTTCACCTTTCTCACACACGGGGCTTTGCTTGCACGTGGTGGTCGAGTGGCCCAGGAGCAGGACAGATGGCTGCTGCTCCCCACTGCACCCCACTCCCGCCGTGTCTCCTCCACCCCTGAACTGGCTTCCCTATGTCGCTGTGCAGGTTGAGGGAAGGAGCCAACAGAGAGATCCTGGGCATCATTGTTTCCTACAAAGTGAAAGTGAAGCTGGTGGTGTCGCGGGGCGGGTGAGTGCTCTAGCCCCACCCAAGACCCCTGAGTGCAGAGGGGCATGTCCCTGACGATGCACAGCCCCGCCACCCTGCCGCCTTGCAGCTGGCTGCCCCATTCTGCCTGGTTGCCCAACCTTTTCGCTGCATCCACCTTGAGGGTGAACCGGGCTTGAGGACTTCCTGTCCTTCGCTTCCTCCCCTCCACCCCTTTCCCTCTCCCCTTCAGGGACCTCCAGCCCCTCCTTTGTCCCTCCCATCCTTCTCCCCTCCCACTCCTCCTCTTCCCTATCCCTCGTGGCGGTGAGGGGTGGGGGGACACGGACGACAGGTCTGTGCTATGGGCTATCCAGGGGGTGCTGTGCCCCTCCTCATGGCTCCGGCACAGCACCCACCCAGCTCATGCCCAGGCTGGTCTGCTGGAGAAGTGGCTAAAGGGGCTCGGAGTCCCAGAGCTGGGGTGGGGATGTTCTGACTCCCCCATCTGACAGATGGGGAGACACAGGTCCAAACAGTTCCCCAAACATTTCCTGAACTCTCCTCCCCTAATCTCAGGTCGCAGGCTGGGTGTTAATGTCCCAGCAGTGGGCCGGACGCTCTCCCTGCCTGCTGCAGAGTCTGCTGGAGGCTCAGAAAGAACTCTCACACTTCCCCATATATTGGGTCTACATGTTGCTACAAACCTAAAATTAGGATTGCTAGTTTGTCTAATTCATAAATTTGTATGAGGATACTGAAAAGCTCAACAGCATTAGACAGATTCCCCTTTATTATTAGAATAATGCTTTGTGCAGGTGGCAGCGGGTAGGTCTGAGCACGTGTTACAGGATTGCATTCCTGTGACTCTTGTGGGACCCACAGGCTGCCTCCAGCGCCTTCTCTGGGGCGTCCTCGAGGAATGCAAACTGCTTCCTTCTGCCGTGGGAGAGTCAGGGCTTCCCTGGCGACCGGCACAGGGCCTAGCGTCTGTGTCTCCTTCACAGATGAGGATCCTGGGGCTCAGCATGGCCTTGCCGGGGGTTTGGCCACACTGGCCTGGATCTCAGTCCCCCGGGCAGGGCTAATGCCATGTCGGTATCCCTGAGTGAGGGTCACAGCTGTGCAGGGGTTGGGTAGGAGTGCGTCCCAGTGTCTTCTCTACCCCAGTGGGCAGCCAGCCAAGGCGGTGAATGAACGTGCTTTCTGTTTTCTTCCTCTCTGAACTCTCTCCTGACCACCTCTCCCGCCTCCTCTGACCCACCCAGCCTGTTGGGAGATCTTGCGTCCAGGTAAAGTCCCTCCCTTTGGCCTGATCCACCCACCTTCCTAGAGGGCCCAGAGACCATTGGTCTGACTTCCAGAGCCACAGGGCCCCGGGCTGGAAGGATTCTTGGTGGTCACTTGATTGCCAGGCTCAGGCGTGTGCTCAGACCAGAACCCTCTCCAGAGGGACTGAGGAGAGGCAGTTTCTCCTTTAAAAACCTTGCCCTGGGGCCTTCTGGTGGCTCAGCAGGTTAAGTGCACACATTCTGCTTCAGCGGCCCAGGGTTCGCCAGTTTGGATCCTGGGTGCGGACATGGCACTGCTTGGCACACCATGCTGTGGCAGGCGTCCCACATATAAAGTAGAGGAAGATGGGCACGGATGTTAGCTCAGGGCCAATCTTCCTCAGCAAAAAGAGGAGGATTGGTGGCAAATGTTAGCTCAGGGCTAATCTTCCTAAAAACAAAACAAAACAAAACAAAAACAAAAAAACGTTGCCCTGCTCTTCCATCCCCCCCAAATGACAAGGACCTTTGCAGACAGCAAACCCCGGCTTCATTGATCAGGGAGTGGCCCCCAATCAGTCTGAATTACAGGGTGTTTTAGAGAAATGCAGGCTTCCTGGCTTTCAAACTTCTACATTAATGAGGATTAACTGCCGGCTGAGTGTTGCTAAGGAGAGGTCCTGAGGAGATACGCTTTTGTAGACAAGATTCCTTGGACAAGAAGAAACTTGTAGACAAAAAGCCAGCTGGCTCCATGTACATTCCAAAAATGCACGCGCCCCAAATGTGGTGGTTTTGCTTCCTCCTGTCACAAGATGGCACTATTGCTCACCCAAAGAAATCTTAGTCCATTTGGAGAGGTGAAATTAATTCAATGCAGTTCAGTTCAATATAATTCAGTAAAGATCTTCTGAACTCGACTCATGCTCAGCCTTGTGCTGGGTGTCTAGGTCCCAGAGAGGAATTAGACATGCCCCCTGCCCTTGATCGCTCATGGCCTGGTAGACCGTTTTAAGGTCCAGATTCTTCCATCCATATCCTATATGGCTTTAGTGAAGGTGGGCAAACTCAGTCTTCCACTAGCTTCCATTCTGATGGCTCACTCTTCCAAGTGAACCTGGAGAAGCAATCCCCTTTGGAAGCAAAAATAAAGCCAAATTGTTTCAACAGCCTTATAAAGCCCCCACGTTCCTATTGAGGGGAAGTAATGATTCCGGCAGGCACTGTGTCACAGTTTAACCCAGGCTTTTTCCTACTGCATCTCCTGGAAGTGGTTCTTGAAGGTGGGTGGTGTTCTCCCCATTTTCCAGATGAGCTCAGTGAGACCTGAGGGTGTAAACCCCCCAGTGAACGATGGGGCTGGTGGAACAGACCTTTCTGGCTGCACAGCTTGTGCCTCCGACTGCTCCGTTCCCCTGTCCTTTCCTCCCCTGAGCGGGCCCTGGGCAGCAAGATCAGTAAGACGAGGCTGTTCCTGGAGTCACTCACAGTTGGCAGGGCCTCCTAGGTGATGCCCCCCCGCCACCCCACGCTGAGAGGGGGAGCTCTCAGGGCTGCTTTCGTCTGAGTGGAGAGGAGAGGGTGGGTGGGAATCACCATCCCAGTTCTGAGCTGTTCTGACACAGTGGCTAAGGGTGTGAATTATGAAGTCAGAATCCTGTCTTTCACTTCCCAATAATAGCTGTGTGGCCTTGGGCAAGATACTTCTTCTCCTTGTGCCTGTTTCCCAATCTGTGCATTGGGTATTAATAATAGGGTGTTATGAAGATTAAGTAAGTTACTCTAGAATAGTCTTTGGCACAGAGTCAGCATTATGTAAGTGTCTGCTCTTGTTATTATTCTGTCCATCAGGTCCAAGGGGAGAGAAGGCCCAGGCAGGAGCACTGGCTGGTGGCAGCACCTCCCCTGTATGCCACAGCCCCCACCCTCCATCCCCGCATGGCCTCAAGGCTCTATGCACAGTGTAGACAGCCCTGTGGCCTGGGGCCCATCCAACTCAAATTTGATTAAACTGACCTCAGCAGTGTGTCATCCAGATGGCAGGAGGCTAAGGCCACCTGAGCACTCTTACAGGAGGCTCCTGGAGATGCTGGGAAATGGGATGGACTGAGGGTGAGGGAGTTCCAACCAGGGAGTGGGAAGGGCAGTCTCAGAGAAGGCTGGGCTGGCTGTGGCGTTGTGAGGTCGGCAGGGTCCCAGGGCACCTCTGGGGCCACCAGTGACCAAGGTGCACACTGTCCTGGGCAATGCTTTTCCCACCCCTGTGCTTCCTCCCAGCTCGTGGGAATCCAGGGATGCTTCTCAGGAGAGGGGAGGTTTCCATTTCTTTTTGGAGCCAGGAGAAGGGATCTCCTAGTTCAACTGCTAGAGAGACTGAGGCTCAGAGAATGGCGGAGCTGGGGCTTGAGGCCCAGAGCCACCTCCTCTGACCATAAAAGCCTCTCAGTCCTCAGACCGACAGGGCAGTGTGTCTCAGAGCCTGATTCGCTCAAGGCTCACTGGGTCTGGGCCTCTGTTTCTGCAGTGACGTGGCCGTGGAACTGCCATTCACCCTAATGCACCCCAAGCCCAAAGAGGAACCCCCACATCGGGAAGGTGAGCAGGGTCTGTGGGTCACTGGGGTGGGGGTTTCCAGACAGCTGACCCCCTTCTCTGCCAGCTGCCATGTTTCCCCATCACCCACCTCCCTCTGGGTCAGCCTGAGCCCAGGGTCACCCCTCTTCCCCAGCCCCGCAGGATCTTTTGTGATTTGCATCTGACCCCCCAGGAGACAGAGGGTCTGCCTCCGTCCTCCATGGGGTGGGGAGGCTGGGAGTGGAGGTGGGGGCACTGGCCATGCTTGGAGCCCTTGTCTTGCATCCAGGTGTGGAGGAAGGGGTTGCATAGATAAGATGGACCCTGGACACACCATTCCCATCATTTTTCTAAGTGATACCAGATGGGTCATACTTCCTTAAATCTAGGACTGTTTCATTTGGAAGAGGCAACATCGTAGTATGAGCCACAAGAAAAGAAATATGTTCCCTCAGTTAAACTGAAATGCCATTGATTGTAAAAGAGACCCCAAGTTCAGAGATGTGGAAATGTGAAAAATGGTTGTCTTAGAGTTAGCGAAAATCATGCAGGCAGGAAATTAATCTAAATCATGTTGGCGACATGCCCGAAGGAGCAGGGTCCTAAAGTCTAGCTGTCCTCCTGGGGCTGCAGTGCGTCTCCCGGGTCCTCCCTGGACCCTTCTCCCTGCCTTTAGGATGATTTGGGGTTCTTCCAGACCAGGGATCAGCCCTCCCTCCCCACTCCCCGTCCTCCTTTGCCCTCCCCATCTTAGCTGGGATGTCCCGGGGTGCGGACCTGTGCCTACCTGCCCTCACGTCCACTCACCACTAACCTGTGGGCGCCTGCCCGCCCTATGTTTAGTTCCAGAGAACGAGGCGCCTGTGGACACCAATCTCATAGAACTGGACACAAAGTAAGCCACACCCTGCCTGCCGAGTTCTGGGGGGGGCGGGCCTCGGGCGGTGGGCGGGGCGACGGGGTCATTTGCATATATGCTTATTAACCCTGAGGAGTCGCAGGTCTAACCCCGCCTGCTGAGAGCCGCCTCTGCTCGCCTCTTCAGCAGCCCGCTTGCCTGCATGTGACTTGAAGGACCCTCCGTGCCTGTTCCTCTTCCTCCTGCCTTGGTGGGGTCTGTCTTCCTCCCTCGTCCTTGCACGTCCGTCCGTCAGTCCGTTCGTCCATCCACAGCGCCTGCTCGGCTCACACAGGGCTGGTTCGGGGCCCTGGCCTGGGGCTGTCCTGACCCGCCAGCGCCCAACCAGTGGAATCAGGCTGTGGGGTGGGGATGGCTCTGGGGATCTTGTTGCTTCTGACTCCCCAGGACCGTTGCGAATCTCCCTGCAGTCAAAGGCCATTATGTCACTGGACAGTGGCCAGAGGGGGAGGACCTGGGCCAGCTCACTAATCACTTCCAGGGCCAAGCAGCTTTCTCACTCCAGCTTCAGATGCACACTTCCCTTGTCCCAGGGGGGAGATATTCGGGATTAGGGTCTCAGATCACCCCATGAGGACACCCCATGCAGCTGGCTGAATTCTGTGGGGCAGGGGACTCGGTGGGCCTGAGTGGACATGTTTTATGGTAGAAGGGAACTCCTTGTTCTTAGAAGCAGTCTTTCATTCTGAAACCCGGCTCCACACCCCCTTCCCCGCCCACCCTTCCTCTGCCCCTCTACTTAGATTAGCTGCCCCGCCCCATCACAGATCCCTGAGTGGGGAATGTGAGCTGACACTTCCTCGCAGAAGAAGGCTTCAAGGTTTTCTTTTCCAGTAAGCTGAGCCCACTCCTTCCTGTGCAGAAACAGGAACGCCTTCTGAGGGTAGTTCTGTGGGTGGGGTTTCTTGGGCTTGTTCTTGGGGGATTCAGAATATGCTGTGAAACTACTGGTGGCCTGGCCTCTCAGTGGGAGTATGTTCTTCCTCTGGCCCCAGCCACACTGCCCCCCAAATACCCCCCTCAACCCCTCAAGAACTGGGTCACTTTCCAGCCCTTAGGAGTCCAGATGTGGCCAGTCCCAGTGCCACTGGTGGGCATCCAGATGTGCCAGCCTGGCAGGCCTTTCTGCCCAAGGCCGGCCCCAGAGGCCAGCCTCTGACCCCTCTGGACAAGCCTATTCTCCCCGCCCTGCAAACGTGCCCTGTTTTCCTTGTGTCTCCTACCAGCGATGACGACATTGTGTTTGAGGACTTTGCCCGCCAAAGACTGAAGGGCATGAAGGATGACAAGGAGGAGGAGGAGGATGGTACCGGCTCTCCACAGCTCAACGACAGATAGACGGGGCCAGCCCCCTGTGGGCAGCCCAGGTCCACTCTCACGCACTAGGATGCTTACTTGTCTTCTTCCTGTTCCTGTTCCCCCTCCCCTTTGTTCTTCCAGTTTCTACCAGGGGGCCCCAGAGGTCTTCCAGGTCACCGTGGGGAACCTCTGGCCTCAGGATTGGCCCCACATCACCATGCCGACAGGGCCACATGCACCCCTTTCACCCCCTCACTGCAGTCTCCATCCCCCCTCTTTTCCTGCTGACCCCCCGGAAAGGCCACCACGGCTCTGGCCTTGGAATTTGTCTTGGGATGGGGAGGATGGGGCATGAGGGCTTGGAGGGGTGGGGATGAGGGCTCAGGACACGTGAGAGGATGTCCACAGTCGCAGGTGGATAACACAGTTCTGGCAGCTAAAAGATGACCACGTTGAAGCTCACCCTCTTCTGGCTGGGCAGGGCAGACCTGCGGACAGATTCTCAATGCCTTTTTGCAGTTCGGACCCACCAAACACCTCTACCCTCCCACCCCCGTCCCCGCCCCATGTCCCTCTGTGTCTGACAGTGACACTGGTCTGTAGACCCCAGGAGTGCAGAAAAGCAACTGGACTGACTTTCTTACCAGCAGTTACCTAGTCGAAGACAAGCAGTGTGAACTAGCTCAAGTCTGTTTCAGCATCGCCAGGATGTAACATCCTAGCTACCTTGTATCTTATGCGTGTGTCCTGTCTATAATATGCAGAGAGAGAGAGAGAAGGGAGGGGCCTTCAGAATGCACGGACCTGGACCCGGCAGAGGGAGCTGAAGCTCCTGAGGAGGTTTC
This sequence comes from Equus przewalskii, assembly GCF_037783145.1. NCBI lineage: Eukaryota > Metazoa > Chordata > Mammalia > Perissodactyla > Equidae > Equus > Equus przewalskii. The sequence goes on from NC_091836.1 coordinate 69,001,495, forward strand.
CTAAAGGGTGGCTCTGAGGGATGGGGGCAGGGGCGGAAAGATGAGCATCTGCCCTGTTCGCTTCCTTTGTAGACTTAAGAGCAATCAGCCATCCCACGGGCCAGGGTCACTGGCGTCCTCTCTCCCCTCCTTGCAGTTCTCCAGGGTGGGGCTGGCCCTGCAGGCTGAGAGAGCACCTGAGGCCACCGCGCCCACAGTCAAAGGGGTCCTTTCTCAGAAGGCAGTAGGGTCCATCAGGATACCCTGACCCAAAAGGAAGGGGACTGCTGGATAGCAAGGAGCCTTTTGTTTCCTTGGGGAGGTGATGACCTTCCAGTAATTCCCAGTGTCATGGGTACCCAGTGATCTCTGGGCTGGTATTGGTGTGACTGGGCCCTGGGCATTTCCAGGGCAACAGGGCAGGCAGAGGGTGAGGTAGAAAGTGTTAAAAGGTATCTGTTCTTGTCTGGCCTTTTGATGCTCACTTACTGTGTGACCTTGGGCAAGTTTCTTTCCCTCTCTGGGCCTCAGTTCTTCACCTAGAAAACCAATGGGATTGACCAGATGATCACAAAAGGCCCTCCCGATCTCTAAGAATTTGTGAATATTAGAGCTTCTGGCCTGGTGAGCAGAGCCAGGGCTGCTGACTGTTACATCTGCCTCCAGAGGGGATTCACTGGACCCCGGAGGTGGCAAGGCCTTGGAGAGCTCCTAGCCCACTGCCCCTGCCCTACCCCCTCCAGGGAAGGGCCCTTCTTGGGCCTCTGGGGGGTTGCCTGTGGCCAGAGCTAGCAGGACTCTCGGCCCTGGGGCCCGAGTGTTAGAGAAGGACAGAGCTTGTATCAGCTAAGGCTTGGGGGTGGGGGTGGGGGGTTGTGATAGGGCCTCCAGTACCTCACAGCCCCCTGTGGATGCAGACTCCCTGAGGTTCACCTGATACCCAAGCAACTATGAGGATCTGTCCTCAATGCCTGCTCCCTTCTATCTCTATCCCACACTTGCCTGAAAAGGGAGACCACGAATGTCATCATACAGGTGGGGGTCTCAGCCCTTTTCAGCCCAGCCCCACCTGGGGTGGACTCTGTAGCCATTTCCTGTGGTGATATTACCCTGCCCGGGCCTGACACTGCACCCAGCCGTCCCTTCTGAATCTCACGAAGACTCAGCCCTGGGGACCTCTACCCCAGGTCAGAAGCAAGTCAGCTCGGGCAGCCACACTCCCCGGGCCAGTCCTGCAGTCGTAGCCCCTGTGAGAGCTTGCGGGGCAGTTTGCACCTCCTTTGGGCTGCTGTAGAGTTGAGGAAATGCTGGAACAACACGTGGCAAGCATATGCTCTCCACCGTTGTCCCCTGGAACCTTTGGGGCTGGTACAAGATCCTTTAGGATTTGGGGCGGCCACTCCCCTCAAACCTCTTTCGCCATCCCTAACCCACGCACACAAAAGATTGTCAGGCTGGTTTCTTGCACTTCCTCCATCTCAACATCTCACTCACCCTTTTGGGTTTATCCCAGTGTTGACTTGAAGCGTCCACTTGCAGGAAGCATCGTAGCCCCATGCAGCCTTTCAGTCTCGGGGCGCAGGAGTACAGAAGGGCAGTGGTCACGTTCATTTGAATATGGCTTAACCATCCCTTGGCTGACAGCTTCTCTGCTCAGTGACAAGCACTGGAGACACAGAGATGACCAGTCCCAGCCCCTGTCCTCAGGAAGCTTATGGTCAGAGGAAAGTTACGGGGGGAGTAACAGGGGGCCATGGCATTCAGGGCTCCATGGCTGCTGCTCGTCCTTATAGTGCCTTGACGTGATGTAGAAACGGTGCCCCTTCCAGGTGGATTCTGCTCGTGTTAGAAATTACAGCTTTGTGAATGGCGCTCAGGCTGGAGGTTAGCCCCACTTGCCCCTGGGCCGGGCACCCTCCTGCACAGCTGGGCGATGCAGCCCAGTGGGTGGGGCACTCAGGCCAGAGCGTTTTCTTTGGCCTCTTCCTGAGAGAAAGGCCCAGATCATCTTTCCAAGCTTCTGGTTGGCTCCAGACCCCACTCCCGCTGCAGCCCCCTACAGAGTCCTTCTCTGTAGGCCCCTCTCCAGCTGGACTCAGCCCGTCTGGAGTCAGGTGAGGCCTTGGAGTGAAACTGAGGGTAGGGAGCCCCACAGGGCCCCAGGCACCAGCCCACAGTCTTGGCTCTTTCTGTGCACACATTTGGGGCCTGTGCTGGCCATGCAGCTCCACCCTGGGACTTTCCGGCTGGCCGTGGGGGTGGCATGTAGGTGGCAGTCTGGGCAGCAAGGAAGAGCACGGCTCTGGTGAAAACCCCCAGGCAGAGGGCCAGCTGGACTTCCTCAGCATTCCCATCACGAGAAGAGTTCAGTCCCTGTGAAGCTAAGGACTGGGTTATTTGGCGGGACTCCACGGGCCTCCTTAGTCTCAAAGCCCAGACACGCGAGAGTGGGATCCCTAGGGGTGTTGGCTCAGCTGGGGAGTTGCTGACAAGCTGCTTCTCACGTAGTGCAGTGAAGAGCGTGCTGGCCTGCAGGTGCCCAGTGCCCCTCAGTCCTGGCTGTCACCAACCAGCTATGTAGCCTAGAGAAGGCACTCAACCTATTGGGCTTGAGCTCCCTAACTATAAAATGGGACAGTAATCTCTTTCCCACCTGACTCAAGGAATTGTGAGGCCCGGGTGAGCTGAAAGTCAGTGGAGATGAAGGTTGGCTCTGTTAAGTTGCAAATGGCTGCACAGGCCACGGCACTGCCACTGCAGGGGAGTCGCCCAGGGTCACACAGGAAGTTTGCTGTGGGCTGAACCCTCCTCCCACCCATCCTCATCTCTTGCCCCCTTCCCACGTAGGCGGATGTCAGCCAGAATGAGAAGCAGCCAGTTAGGCTTTGGTGGCCCAGCCGAGAGGGAAATTCACACTATTCAGGAAAGTTGTGCCCACGGAGAGTGGTCCCAGCAACCAGGACAGAGAGACAAGTGGATATTGTCAGTGATTGGGACAGGGCATCTTGGACCCTCCTAGGCCCGATGTCACCCACATCTCCCATCTCTCAGACCCCACAGGAAGCCTTGGCTCTGATCCTAAGTGAAGGAGAGCCACCAGCCCCCCAGCCCAGAGAGGGCTGAACCACTGCTCCATCAAAGAACCCAAAAGGTGAGGTGGAATAGAAATTGCCTGACCTTTCCCTTCAAAGTCTAAGGCCCCCTCCAGGATCAACCAGAACCTACAATTCTTCCTGGTAACACTTGGGAGGGATTCTGGCCACGGAGAACCCAGGCCTCGTCCCCTGAGAGCTGAGCCCCAGCTGACCCGTTCCCCAGTGGACTCAGCAGCCCACAAAGGCAGCTTCTCTCCTGCCAGGGACTGGGGACTGGACATTCCCCACCCATCCCACAGGAAGGCATTAGGCCCCAATATTGAACTCTTACAGGGTCTCATGGATGTAGGCCCATACCTGTTCTGATGTTTTTCCTTTTAAAGTCAACAAGGACCAAAACAGACTCCCCCTTGTTCCTAAGCCTGCATCGGGCCAGGCATTTTGCCATCCTGGGCCACGCAGCTCCATCACTTTTGTCGTCCCTCTAGGACTGAAATGGCCTACCCGTGGGGCAGGATCCCCAGCTCTACCACTCCCCTGCAGGGTCACTGCACAGTGGCTTCAAAGAGAGGCCCGTTGAAGGGGGAGCACCCTCCCCCCATCACTGTCTCCCAACTCCTCACCCCGAAAGGGAAGTCAAAGCACAGGTCCCCAGGACCCATGATCTGTAGACACTCTGACACACTGGTTTTCAAACCAAGTGCTGTGGCACCTCTGGTGTTCCACAGAGCTCTGTCAGGGGCTGCTAAGGTGGGAAGGTGGGGGTGGAGGCAAAGGCTAGGTCTCCAGCCCTACCCCCACTCCCACTTCCACCGGAACAACTCTGCTTTTATCTGTCTTGCCTGTTGAGGTTTCTCCTTCAAACTTTCTTTTGAAGAAAACCTTCAAACCACCATTCTGAGGTTTGATCTTAAGACCAGCAAGCACAGGTTCTATTCTTGCTTTTCATGTAGGAATGGCTCCAGCATCCCAATACAAAGTATCTTTGTATTGGAACTTGGGTTACAGACCCAGGCCCAAGCATTTGCTTATTCACACGCACACACGCCCTCGTGTACACATTTGATGGCTTTGTGGCCCACTGACCCTGAAGCTCTGGCCTGGGTTGATTCGGGCAGGGGCCTGGTGCTCAGTGAGGATGGGTCTTGACCCTGATATGGGCCCATGTCTCGTGGGGGACATGAAGCAAGGAAACAGCCCCAGCCCCACCCCAGGACTTGTGTCTGCACCCCAGGATGACACCTCACTTCCCTGGCCCAGACCCACGGGATGACAGAAGGAGCAGTGTGATGGACAAGGAGAAACTAGAGTCAGGGTCTTCCTTACATACAGCCACATGGATGGAAGTCCGGGGTTCCATCAAAGACACATTGAGGGAGGACCTTGTGACAGAAGTCCCTCCTGTGAGGGCACGATCTCCCCAGAGACCTTTCAGGCAGACAGTTTCCCTCGAGTGGTTCTAATAGGCTTCCACTCCCACATCTGTGAACAACCAGGTGTGGGGGCAACAGGAGGGTACCTGAAGAGAGGTTGGTCCCTTACCTGCAGTTCCCCGAATTTTCTCCCTGCTTGCCTGCCCCTCTGCCCAGACCCCTCACCGGGGATGACTAATGGGGTGGGCACTTTGGGAGACTGGGACAGCCCTTGGTTAAGAATCTTACCTGGGACCCCCACCCAGGGTATTCTAGGTGGAATGTGAGGCTCAGGGCACAGCAAGCCACGTGGCATGGGAGAAAGAGTGCCAACTGGTGTTCTCCGTTCAGTCTGAGTGTGCCCTTGAGAACCTGATCTCAGTTTCCCCTTGCATAATTTAGGGGTAGTGCCAGGCTCTGCCCACCTCTCAGATATTACTGCAAGGGAGGGTCATAGGAGGGGTGGGGAGCCTCACCACTCGGGGTGCAGTCCTGGCCTGCACTGCAGAACGTGAGTCCTCAGGGGAATGACTGTAGGATGCACTGTCTTCCCTGGGCATCTCTGCTCAGTGTTAGGGTCCAGCCACAGAGGCTGTGAGGGGCCTGCCTCTTCCTACCCATGGGAACTGGTGCTCAGCCAGGCACAGTGACTGTGTGTGGATCCCGGGCACAAGGAGTGACAGGTGGCTGGGACAGGTCTCCAGGTCTATGGGCCTTCTGTTAAGTGATTATTTTGTGACACCCTCATGCCTGGGCCACCTGCCAGGTGTATCTGTTGTACATGTGGCATTCCTTATTATGTCAGATAAGTTATTACAGTTTATTCAACTCTAACAGGACAAATGAACTAAAGAACCATAAATAGGAGGCCATTAAAGGTCTTTTGTGACAGATGCTGCCTCTGCTTTTATTTCTGTCTCATAAGCCCATGGCAGGACATAGACCAGCAAATGCTGTCCTGCTGCCCTGGACTGGCGGATGGGGTCCGTGGCTGGGTCAGGCATTTTCTTCCCTTGTCTGTAGCCCCAAGCCCAACCTGGTTCTTGCACCCCCTTCTGGAGACTGCCAAGAAGCTTTGTCCTCCCCTCTTTGCTATTTACCTTATGGCCTTGAGGATTTTGCCAAGCCTCTGATCCCTCTCAGACACCACTGGGTCCTACGACCCCTGGTTTGCTCCTGGGGTGAAGCCATCCCATCTTCTGTTTGACACTACTGACCACTTCAGCTGGAGTCCTGCCTCAGTCCCAGCCCTGGTTCTCATTCACTTCTCGAATCCTGCTCTGCTGGGTCTCTCCGAAGTCACTTCAGTTTTCTCTGGCTTATCTACTCCCCGTTCCAAAAGAACATGTGGGAGAGTGAGGATACAGGTGAGGAAAATGCAGAGTTATAAGTGATAATGTACTGTATTAACACAAAAGTAGCATGCCCGTGAATGTAAGACTTCCCTAGAAAATTAATTATATATGAAAAACTTTTTTTTTTTTTTACATCCCTGTAAAATAATGGGCAACGTAGACCAAAGCATTGCCCTCCTGGTTGACCAGAAGGTGTGCTGTTTCCTCTGATCCTCTCTTCCAGCCAGAGAAGGGTAGTGGGAAGACACTGACGTTTGAATCAGGAGACTTGAATGAGAGCTTTTGTTCTGCCCTCCCACGTGGACTGTATCTGTCCGAATCCAGATAAACAGAGGCCATGCCGGTATTTCAGTAGCAGGAACTTAAGAGAAGAAACCAGTTCTCAAAATGTTGCAACAGGGGGCCGGCCCTGTGGCGCAGTGGTTAAGTTCGCACATTCTGCTTCGGTGGCCTGGGGTTCACCGGTTTGGATCCCGGGTGCGGACGTGGCACTGCTTGGCACACCATGCTGTGGTCGGTGTCCCACATATAAAGTAGAGGAAGATGGGCACGGATGATAGCTCAGGGCCAGTCTTTCTCAGCAAAAAGAGGAGGATTGGCAGTAGTTAGCTCAGGGCTGATCTTCCTCAAAAAATGTTGCAAGAGTTGAAAGGGCAAATGGGATGTGAGGCAACCCAGAGATCAGGTAGAAGAGGAAACCACTACCACCTGGAGGGGGAAGGACAGGGGTGGAGGAGGTGTTACGGAGCTGAGGAACCAGGGCAGAGCAGCAGGGACATTGAGGGAGAGGGTATCTGAGGACTCCAGACCACAGAAGCAAGACAGCTGTTGCTGGGGATGCTGCCCAAAGTAGAGAGAGTGGGAGAAACAGTCTGGTTTCTCCTTTCCTCCTGCCCTCCAGTTTCATGCCTGTGCCTCCTGTTGGCAGAATCTAATTAAAAGCTAATTTTCGAGGAATCTTGGGGAATGTAGTTGGCAATGGTCGGTGCTCTGAAATACAGAGAAGGAGGCTAGGGGATTAGATCGGAGACCAAACAGGCAAATCACCAGCTCTTCCTTAACCTTCTTATCCAAAAAATGGAAGTAATCATATTGGCCCGGATACTTGCAATGTAGAAGGAGTGCCCTGACATCTAAACAGGGTTATAAACATGGGTCTTTGTTGTTGCCTCTCAAGCTTTGGGCTTTTCTCCTGCTGTCACCGTCTTCGTGGTGCTTTGAGACTTCATTTCTCTTAGCTTTTTTAAACTCCAGTAAATCAAAATAAACTGGAGAGCAGTTTCAAATTTTGGCCAAGACAGAGTAAGTTCACTTCAGCCTCTTTCCTGCCGATTACATAAAAACTTTAGACAAAAATACAAAACATAACAACGACTCTGAAAACTAAACAAAAGCAGGCAGATGGTGTGGGGGAGTCAAAATTTGGAGCAGTAATCTGCATGGGGTGAATTGCCCTTTTCCCCCCTCTTTTCTCTTGCGGATTTGTGCCAAGATTAGTACCATCACCACCAAGCCAGAGTCTACACAAAATAACATTCACAACGTCCAGGATACAATCTGAAATTCCTCAACATACGAAAAACCAAACAAAAAAAACCCCAACAATGAAAAGGTACATTGTTAGACCGGATTAAAGAAACAAGATCCAACCATATGCTGTCTGCAAGAAACTCACTTTAAATATAAAGACAAAGATGAGTTAGAAGTGAAAAGATGGAAGAGGTAACTATGCAAACAATAATAAAAAGAAAGCTGAGGAGGTTATATTAATATTAGACAAAGCAGACTTCAGAACAAGGAATGTTACCAGGAATAAAGAAGGACATAATACAGAAAATAAAAGCGTCAATTTACCAAGAAGACATAACAATCCTAAATGTATATGTATCTAATAATGGTGTTTTCAAATACATGAAGCAAAACCTGATGGAACTGAAACGAGAAATAAACAAATCCGCAACACTCCTCTCTCAGTGATCAACAGAGCGAGAAGACAGAAAATTAGTAAGGATAGAGAAGACTTGAGCAGCACTATCAACTAACTCGACCGAGTTAACATCAATAGAACATTTCACCTCAAAACTATAAAAGAGGCATTTTTTTTTCAAGTGCACGTGGAATATTCACCAAGAAAGACCATTTTCTGGGCCTAAAAAAAATCTTAATAAATTTAAAATAATTTAAATCATAAAAAATATGTTTTCTGACCATAACAGAATTAAACTAGAAATTAATAACAGAAAAGTATCTGGAAAATTCACAAATACTTGGAAGTTAAGCAACACATTGCTAAATGAGGCAAAGAAAAAAACCACAAGGGAAATTAGAAAATATTGTGAATTAATAAAAATGAAAACACAAATAACTAAATTTATGGGATGCAGCTAAATTATTTCAATAGATGAAGAAATGGAATTTTGCAAAATTCAACATCCAATCATGATGAAACAAAAAAACTAACTCTCAGTAAACTTCCTTAATTTGATAAGGGGAATCTACAAAAAGCCTATAGCTAACACTGTATTTAGTGGTGACTGAATGTTTTTCCTCTAAAATTGGGAACAAGGCAAGGATCACAGCTCTCACCACTCCTATTTAACATCCTACTGAAGACCCTGGCCAGTGCAATAAGGCAAGAAAAAGATATAAAAGGTCTGCCAACTATAAAGGAAGAGATAAAACAGTCTTTCACAGACAACATAATTATTTACATAGAAAATCCCAAGAAATCTACAAAAAAGCTAATAGAACTAATAAATGAGTTAACATAGGTTGCAGGATACATGATTAATATAGAAAAATCAATTGTATTTCTGTATAATTAACATCAAACAGTTGGAAATTGAATTTAAAAAGGCAATGCCAAATAAAAAGATGATACCATTTATGATAGCATCAAAATGAAATTACTTGGTATAAATATAATAAAATATGTGAATATTCCCTATGCACATCTCTAAAGCACAAAATATTGATGAAAGAAATCAAAGAAGACCTAAACAAGTCAAGACATGTACTATGTTCATGGATTGGAAGGTTCAATATTGTTAAGATATCAGTTCTCTCCAAACTGACTATAGATTCAGTGCAGTCTAAGTCAAGATCTCTGCAGGATTTTTAAAATGTAGATAGACAAGCTGATTCTAAAATTTATATGGTAAGATAAAGGAACTATAATAGCCAAGCGATTTTTAAAAGGAAGAACAAAGTTGGAGTTCTCCACTACCTGAACTCAAGACTTGCTAGAAGCTACAACAATCAAGACAGTGTGGTAGCGGTGAAACAGACGCCTACGTAGGTGGAATGGAATCCAGAATCCAGAAGTAGACCTGCAAGGATACTGTCAATTGATTTTCCAAAAAGGTGCAAAGGCAATCCAATTGTTGCCTTTTCAATAAACAGTGCTGGTGAGGACGTGGAGGAACTGGAACCCTCATACAGTGCCACTGGGAATGCAAAATGGTACAGACACTTTGGAAAACAGGTTGGCAGTTTCTTATAAATTTAAATATACTTACTATAAGACTTTGCAGTTCCATTTCCAAAAGAAATGAAGAGTAAACCCGTACATGAACTTTAATAATGGCTGTATTTATAATTCTTAAAAACTGGGAACAACCCAAATGTTCTTCGACTGGTATGAATGGATAAACTATCATACAGCCATACAGCAGAATACTACTCAGCAATAAAATGAACAAACCAGCCATACCTGCGCCAGCATGGATGAATCTTAAATGCATTAGGTTAAGTGAAATAAGCCAGACTTAAAAGGACAAATATGGATAATCCTATTCATATGACATTCTGGAAAAGGCAAAACTATGGGGACAGAAAACAGATCACTAGTTGCCAGTGGCTGTGTTTGAGGGTGAGCTGGGTACAAAGGGGCAGCAGAATGGATTTTGGGAGTGGTGGAACTGCTCCATATCTTGATTGTCAAAATCAACTGTACACCAAAAAGAGTGTTATTCAATGCAAATATCTATCTCAATAAAAAAGCAAAAAAAAAAAAAAAAATCTAAGCAATTGAAAGCTCACCAACAGCAAATAATATTTACTGGGCAGGTACCCTTTGCCGAGGAGTATGCTGGGCCCGGCAGACACAGATAAGATGATCTCTTCCCTGAAGGAGATTTCAGATTCATAGGAGGATAAGGTGTGACAACAAAGGCTTGGGATGGCAGTTGATGGATGTTGGAGGTGGGGGCTGACGTGTACTCATGCCATGAAACCACTAAGGAGGGGCCATCGTGCTCAGCTGGGGCGGGTGAGAAGGAGAGTAAGGCAGGCTTCCCAGAGGAGGAGTTGCTTCAACTGAGTTTTGAAGGATGAGAAGGAAGTAGGGAGGTGAGGAGAGGCTAGGGACATTCTAGGAAGAAGGGATGGCACGTGGGAAGCCTCAGGGGGTGACAACCTGGTACCTTCAGGGAACTGTAAGGACTTTGGTGTGTCTAGGATGAAGGGAACCGGAAGAGCTGGCAGGAGGTGGAAGCAGACCATGCCCTGGGGAGGGAGGTTACAGGATAATCGGTCAGAAGAGCTTGGTTTTTATCCAGAAGACAGTGGGACAGGTTTTAAGCAGGGCAGCCTCAGGATCAGATTCATGCATTTTTAGGATTGCTCTGGCTGCATTGTGGAGGATGAACCAGAGGGGGAGGTTGGAGGCAGGGATCCAGCTGAGAGACGTGGAGGCTGGGACCACGAGGGGAAGCAAAAGAAGGACGGATTGGAGAGGTGTTCAGGGGTAGAATAGCCAGAGCTGGCCTCCATCCGATAAAATACTGTCTCTGCACCTTTGCACTCACTGTTTCTGCCTAGAGTGACCTTTCTAGGCTCTTTACAGGGCTCATTCCTTCTCGTTCTTCAGAGTAAGCCATCTTCTCAGAGGGGTCTGCCCAACGACCCCACTTAAAGGACACTCTTCCCCATTGCTCTCACATCGCTCTGTTTCTTTCTCTCATAAGAAGTATCTTGCTTGTTTATTTACTTGTTTATGGTCTAAGCACATGAGCTTTGGGTTCTAAGCCCAAACTGGCCCTTTATTAGCAGTGTGACCTTGACCAAATTATTCATCTTTATGTGCCTTAGTTTCTTCATTCGTAAAGTAGGAATAATAATAATATCTACTTCATAGAATTGTCATCAGGCTAAAATGGGTTAATATATGTAAAGTGCCTGGAATAATCCCCAGCTTCTTCCTAGCACAGTGCTTGGCACATACTAGGCGCTTTATAAAATACTTGTACTTGTGACTAAATAAAAGAAGGAACTTTCCCACGTTCACCAGCAGATGGCGCACGCAGGCAAAGAAAAGTTACAGCAGGTTCTGCTCTGACACACATTGGCCACCAGATGTCGCTGCAGTTCCCTAGGTCAAGGAACCAAGGCCCGCGACAGGTGGAGCTGGTGGCCGACGTCGCCCAGATAGGACGCTGGACAAGTATTCCAAATGGAGGGCCAGAAAGGTCTAACTGTATTAAAAACTCAAAGTTGAGAAGCTAAGGAAAATTATGTTTTACATGATTACATGTTCTAAAGCCGCACTTTCTGTTTTCTCACTTTATTGAACAGTAACGAGGAGCCGGCCATGCAGGCGTCTTGCATAACGGCCTCCCCATTTCCATGAGGTGGGAGTTGTGGGAGTCAAAGGGAGTGGGCATCTCACGTGCAGCAGAGGGAGGCCACCGGCCCTGCGTGAGGCCCCTTCCCCTGTGCTTTGGATGTGTGTGGGGCAGGGCCAGTGCGCACAAGTCTGTGCACCAGGACTGGGGACCCAAAGGGATCTGGGCTAGCCCTTGTGGGGAGCTTCTGGTGTGGTGGGCACAATGGGCCAGAAAAACAATCAGGACAAGTAAAGGTCTGAGGGTCCAGCGACAGGAGGAAGAGAGGAGTCAGGAAAGCAGAGGGCATGAGCTGAGCAGCCTGACGCTCTCTGTGTGGAGAGGGCGTCCCAGGCAGAGGGCGTGTGTCAGCAAAGGTACCCCCACCTGGAATAGCGAGGCTCAGTGACTAGGATCTGAGTAGCTTGGTGTGGCTGGAGAATAGGGTTCAAGGAGTTGTTCAGGGGGCTGGAGGACAGGGTCAAGGACAGGGGTGTGTTAATCATCTAGTGCTGGCAGATGAGCTGGCCTAGCAGTCTAGCACTTTTTCTCTTCCCCTCCAAGTCTTGTCAAAAGTCGCTGGAGTCCAGGGCCCATAAGCCAAGCTTATACTTGTCCTGATATAATTATTAATAGTGGCCCCTTTCTCGCTCCAAATTTTCCTAGTTTGGGTGGTTACCTTAGTTAGGGCCCCCTGGACTTCCATTATCACAGTGACCCCAGCTTTACTGAGGAGAGAGCAGGACTGGCCCATCTCAGCAGGTGCTCAGCGGAGCACAGAAACTCAGGAGGAATGACTTTCGTGTGTGGGAACCTCAGAGCCTGGGCTTCCAGAACAAACCCTTTCTCCTCTCAGCGATGCCTCTCCCTCAAGAAGGATCCCCCAGCAGGGCTTCTGCCTGCAGGAGGCTGGAGCAGGTTCCTGAGGCCTGTTGAAGCTGCCCACGGAAGCTGAAGAGTCCTCGCACTCCCTCCTTGTTCACCTTCCCATCTCCAGGCCACCACAGGCCCAGGTCTGGTTGCAGGAGGCAATGGCCACAGGGGTGCAGATGCAGAGTTAAGAGGTAGGGCAGCCTAGCCAGATACTCAGACCCAGAGCAGGGCAGGGACGGCCCCAGGGGGCATCCTGGCTCTGGATCTGCTCTGCTCCTGACACCTGTGTGACCTGGACAGACTCCTGCACTCTCTGGGCCTCAGTTTCCCCACTAGTACAATGAAGGGTTAGTTGAGGTGGTCTGCATGGGACTGGCCAGCGCCAGGGTAAAGTGCCCTGAGGCAGCACTCAGGGAGGGGAGGCAGCGAGGGAGGGGGGAGGGGTGGAGATGGGGACTCCAAAGGCAGCCGAACGCATTACCATAGGAATATTAACTGCCCCTGTCACTTCTCCCCGTCCAGGAAAGGCCATACCCGTAAATTAGGGCCAAGAGTCTGCAAGGCAGAAACCTAATGAAGAAGAAGGGCTTCAGTGAGAGCAGGCAGTGCCTCTGGAGGTCACAGGTCCAGCCCCAGCCTGGACGGAAGGAACCTGGAGCCAGGGAGCGGCAGGGGTGCTCAAGGTCAGCGTCAACTGGGCCAGGAAGGCAGGAGCCAGCTGTGCTGTGGTCACTGCTGGATCCCCAGCATCCAGCACACAGTTGGGTCTCAACCAGAATTTCTGACTAAGGACCAACTGACATGGCAAGTCTGCTGAGCTCAGACTGAAACCTAGACTTCTGGACTCTAGCTGGGCCCTCACCACTTCCCGCCCCAGACCTGAGGGGCGTGGGTGGGAAAGGGGTCGTGGAAAGAAAAGGCTCCTCAAGGAGACGGTGATCATGGCTCCCCTCTGTTCTTGAGAGGAAATCTCACAGCTTTTACCCCAGGAAGTCTGACATGTTCTCAAAGTGTGTCGCTGGTTTCGTGTCTATCACATTTCTGACATCTCTCCTCTCTCCCTCTCCTGCTCTCTAGTGTACCTGCTCTTTAAGGGGACATCTTGGCCGAGTTTTCCCCCTGGCTCTGGGCCCCCGCAGTCCCCTGCCCACCTCAGACTTCCAGCGGCCTTCACAGCATACGATCAGAAGAGGAGGCTGGCCATTCGGTGGGGCCTTGGCACTCTTGAGGGAGGGTCTGGAGTGGGTGGGTCACATCAGAGTGTCAGGGCAGGGCCAGCCAGACCCCTCTAGCTCACCTTTTCCTGCAAGGTCTCTTCTGGACTCCTCCAGTGGTCCCTTCCCTTATCCCCCTGCCCATCTGGCCTCCTGTGGGCACAGCTTGGGTCTGATTCCTCTCTGCCTCCGGTGCCCAGACTGAGGCACAAAAAGGACGGGCAAAAGGAAGGAACAGGTAAGAGGCTCCGCACAGCTCTCCTACCCTGCATGTCACTCTCCACTTCCCTGACCTCGCCTCCGAAGGTGGAGGTCCCTCTAGTGCCCCCCAGTGGAGACTCTGGGGAACACAGATCTGTCTTACCCACACACATCCTCCAATCTACTCCCAGCATTAACGGTCTTCTTCAGTTCTCAGACTAACAATATCTTCCTGCCGCCAGGTGTTTGCACAAGCTGATGCTTCTGATCTTTTCTGTTCTGCAAACTCCTAGTAATCCTTCAAAACCCGTTCAAATGTGACTTCCTCTAAGAAGTCTCCCTAGGCTGGGTCAGGGGCCCTTACCCCGAGCTCTCACAGTTTCCTGGGACTTCTTTTCTCTAGACCTCCAGTAAATGTTTCTTCCCCTGGGTCATTAGCTTCTCTAGGACTGGCAACACTGCATTCAGCAGAGGCTGAATGAATGGCTGGATTTGTGGAGGAGGCTAGGCTGGGGGTCCTGGGGACCTGTTGATACTCCCTTAAGGCCAAAGGCCACTGACAGGCCGCAAGAAGAGTGGCAGCCCAGAGAAGACATTTAATGGGAATCGGTGAATGACACTAAAGTTAAATATCAACTGGCATACATTAGGCGCTGAATTAGTTGACAGCTATTGATTTGATACTTAGCTTAGCAGCAGCTCTCATATAAAACCCTCAAAGACGTTTGCTGACAATGAACCCACAGCTAATAGCATGTTTTATTTGCCAGGACTTACTGCAGTCTTAGGCAACATTACCAGAGGACATGTCTTTGGAACCCGGGAGGTGACCTGTTAGAGACACAGTGCTCTGTGTTAGAGAGATCATCACTATTTTATCCTGGAGGACTGGCAGAGCACCCTTCAGAGGTCACTGACAGATGGGAATGCTCCAAGAGACTTTAACCCCTTCCCATGAGGAATGGCTAGGAGAAGGGGGAGGGAACTTGCTGGGAGAAGAGAAGGAGACCCATGCGCTGTCTCCAACTCTGTGAAGGGCTGTCCTGGGCTGAGGTGCGCTCCTGGCCCTACGGCAAAGCTGGGACCGTCATCGATTCCCAGGCCGATCCCTCTGGCCCTGAAAGGGATGCTCCCAGGAAGGGAGGGAGGAAGCTGCTCATCGAGGGAGGGTGCTCCTTGTTGGGGCGGCTTAGAGGCTTCCCACATTACCTCTGAGCTGCTTGCCAATGTTTAGAAGGCACACATTCCAGTGGCCCAAAAATTCGAAAATGCCAGAATTCTAGACTTCCGCCACATGGTTCCAGGACTCTGAGACCCTAAATACAAAATAATCCAGCCCGGGGACCTTGAGGCAGGAGATAAGCCTCTTACCCCAGCCCCGCCAGCCCAGAACCCACCTGTCTCCTGCTCCACACATCTCAAGGGGTCAGCTACCCCCACTCTAGGCTGCCTCTCCTCTCAGCCTCCCGCATACTCAAGGTGCAGCTCTTACTCCTCTGGCTGGGAGAGCGTGGAGTGACAAGAGACAGGAGGGAGTGTCAGGTAATTCATCACAGGGGATGATGCCAAAGCAGCAAATAATGACCCCTCCTCTGTCCTGTCTGAAAACCGCCTCTGATTCTCTGTAGCTGGATCTCCTCCCTGACGCCAGTGTTGGTCAGTCTAACAACATCTCCCCCACAACCACGCCCACTGCAGTGATGGAGAGTGGAAGGGTAAGAGGACAGCGAGGAAGCAGAGGGTCCCATCCTGGCTGTGGACAACCCCATCACAAAGGATCAAAGGCAGACTGGTTTGGAGAGCAATGCCGTCCCAATGGGAAGTCCCTCCTTGTGTCTAGCCCCAATCCTGCTGCGTGCAGTCAGAGCCCATTTCTTCTCCCATAGTCCAGGGGAAGATACCAAGGGTCACCCCTCACCTCAGGGAGGTCCAAAATGCCCTCCCAAGTGTCCCCTCCCACCCTCCCTTCAATGCCCCAAGGTCAGCAGGAATGACACGGCATCACTTACAAGAGGAGAGTATCCGAGAGAGAGTATCCGAGATTATTGCAGACTTTATAGAAAACTGCCCAAGGGAGTTCCAGATTTCTTGGGTAGGCATGGGAAGGCAGGCCTCAAGCCAGAACGTTGAAGGAGGGTGGCTTCCTGTGTGCAGAGCAGCACAGGCCAGCCTTTCTGCCTGACCTAGGGGGTGGGAGTCAGGGAGAGGCAGCCCCCTCCCCACTCACCAATTGTGCTTTGGGATCATGCAGAAGGCAGGGCTCTGTGGCTCTGACCCTGATCAGGAGGGCTTGTGTCTGAGACAGGAGGCAAGGCCCCCTTCCTCTTCTAGAAGGCATATGGGAAAGGGGGGTGCACAGCAGCAAGGAATCCCCAGGGAGAAGAGTCATGTGAGTGGGAAAGAGCATGTGGGCAGCAGCTCCCAGACCTTCAGAGCTCCTTCCCCGACCCCTCTCTGAGGCCACGATGGACGGATGACCCTGGTTCTGAGGCCCGGCCATCTACTCTGCACCCCTAGGACTCTCTCCTTCCCCATGGGGATCTGCTAGGATGGTTGGGGGTGCACCTGCACCTGTCTTGCAGGGTTGGAGAGCTCATCCTAGGCGGACAGGGGGATGGGCACATCCCAAGGATGGAGTCCTCCCTGGTCCCTGACCCAGTGAGTGGCAGGGGACGGTACTGAGAGCAAGTGATGGGTGTTGGGGAACCGAGAGCCTAAGACTCAGGCAGGGGGATGAAACTCAGATCGGGGTGAAGAGCTGAGAGTCTGAGGCTGGGGACAAGCACTGAGTATTGGGGGGGTCAAAGCCTCGATGGGAAAGGCTGAGGATCGGCTCCACACTAAGGCTATCACAGGGTGTGCCGGTCCCTGGGATGGGAGAGACAGATGGGAGCTGAGCCCCAAGCCTGGGCCAAGGAAGGGAGGGGCTGGAGCCGCAGCCGGAGTAGGGGGTGGTATGAGATACATCCTCAGTTTAGGGGTGGGTGCCCAACCCTCAGAGCAGGGGGGATGTGGGGCTCTACCCAGGATGGAGAGCTCAGAGCTTCGGAATGAGAAAAAAGGCTCAAAGGCCACAAAACCCTTCTGGCGGGCGTGCTCTGCTTCTGAGACCAGGATGGGATGTGAGGGCCCCTGATTCCCGGGAAGAGAGCTGAGGGCTCCAAGCGGGAGATGGCGGTCAGCGAAGTCTAGAGCGATGTTTCCCGCTGACAGGGCTGGGCTCGAAGCACAGGTGGCGGAGGTAGTCTCGGGGCTTTCGGGTTGAAGGGCAGGGTCTCCGGGTGAGTCTTGAAAGCGGGCGTGGGGGCTTTTGATGGTTCAGGAAGGATGTGTCAGAGCCTGGGATGGGCTGCTAGGGTTTCCGGAATCAGAAGGGGGTGTCTCTAGGCCTTTGATGATGAGAGCTCTCAGAGGCTGCGGAGAGCGGGTACAGCTTGGGGCCTCCGGGGAGGGGGGCGCCGTAATCCAAAGGTCTCAGGCCGGTCAGGGGCAGGTCTCAAAGCCCCAAGCTCGCGGGTGTCTCAGACCCACGGCTTCAGGCTAGGAAGCCCTGATAAGGTGATCCGCTGGCAGGGGCAGCTCCCAAACCCGAACAGGCGAAGCTCAGAGGCCCGAGCCCGGGGAGGTGGCGCTGGAGCCGGCGGGGACGGCCGGGGCGGGCGCGCGGCGCGGGTCGGCGTCCTGCTCATAGCGGTAGTGGTAGCCCTCCATCTGGTCCCGGCAGGCCTCGCGCAAGTTGCGCATCCAGCGCTGGATGCCGCGGCGGTTTAGGTAGAGCACCATTAGGAAGATGAGGCCGATGAGCGCCAGCACGAGCCCGAAGAAGACGTAGGAGGCTTCCAGCTCCGGGCCGGCGACTTCCACTTCTTCCCCGCGACCCTCGGCGTCGCCGTCGGCGCAACGCAGCCGCGCCTCGTCCAGGTCCAGGAGCGGCCGGTCGTGCAGGGCCCGCGGGCCGGCGCAGCGCAGGCGCCGCGCGTCGGGCACGCGCTCCGTGGCGTTGCGCAGCCAGGCCAGCAGGGGGCGCGCGGCACAGCCGCAGCGCAGAGGGTTGTCGGCGAGCAGCAGGCGCGGCGCGGGGAGGCCGCCATCGCGCTCGAGCGCGCGCAGCTCGTCGGGGCCCAGGCCGGCCAGCGCGTTGAGGCGCGCGTCCAGCTGCTCGAGGCGCGGCCGGCGCAGCGCAGCGGGCGGCAGGCGGCTCAGCGCGTTGCCCGCCAGGCCCAGGAAGCGCAGCTCGTCCAGCGGGGCGAGCGCGGCGTCCAGCGCGGCCAGCAGCGCGGGGCCGCCCCGCGCCAGCGCGTGGTTGAGCTGCAGCGAGCGCAGCGCGGGCAGCCCGCGGAAGGCGCCGCCGCCCAGGGCGCGCAGCGGGTTGTGGCTCAGGTCGAGCGCCGCCAGGCTGGGCAGCCCGTCGAAGGCGCCGTCCTCTACCACCTCGATGTTGTTGTGCGTGAGGCGCAGCGCGCTCAGGAGCGGCAGGCGCACGCCGCCCGCCGCCGCTGCCTCCTCCCCGTCCGCGTCCCCGCCGGCGAAGGCGGCCGCGCGCAGCACCGTCAGGTTGGCGCCCACGATGGTGAGGTTGCGCGCGTCGGGCGGCACATCCCGCGGCGGCTGCCGGAGCTCGGCGCCCGACGCGCAGCGCAACAGCAGCTTGGGGCCGCCGAAGCAGTAGCACTGGAAGGGACAGGGCGCGGCGGGCCGGCTCAGCGCCGCCGCCACGAGCAGCAGCGCCGGCAGCAGCGGCCCCCTCTGCTCCGGCCGTCCCGCGCGCGGGGCCATCGCGGCTGCCCCCGCATCCAGCGCCCGGGCCGCCGCGCTCACCAGTGAGTTCGGAGCGCCTTGGGGGCGGGGAGGGGGCGGGTGGGGCGAGTCCTTGGCTCGGAGCGGCTGGCAGTCGCTGTCGGCGCGTCCGCTGGCTCTGAAGTCCGAGGAGCCTTCACTTTGCTGGCTGGGGCGAGAGGGGTCAGGCGGGGAGCTGAGCCCCCCGCCCCCGGTGCCCTCCTCGCCCTGCGCGCCGGCCTCCGACTTCCGCGGCCGTTCCGGGCTCGGAGCCGAGTGGGCAGGGTTTGCCTCCCCCCTCCCCGCCTCCCGGCCTCCTCCTCCGCCCCCAGCGGAGTCTCCGAGCCCTCCTTGCCGAGAGGCGGGGTGGGAGGCTCCCGAGGATCAGGGCTTTCGGCTGCTGCGATTTCTCTTCCCCCCTCTCCGGCTTCGGGGCTGCTGAGAAGTTTGGCTCTCCGAGGTTCTGACTCGCTTCCCCCTCATCTCCCCCCATCCCCCACGTTTAAGCTGCTTCCTGCCTCCTCCCTCTCTGGCACGTGTGGGGCGGGGCCGGGCCGGGAGAGCAGGCAGGTGGGTCAGCACCACGGAGCGAGAATTTGGGGAGAGGACTTGAGAGTTCCCCCTGCAAGCGCGGACAGGGGTGAGAGGTGGGCTGAGAAAGTTACTTCTTTTTCAAGCTCTTCTAATCTCTATGATCAAGGAGAGACTGGAAAATCCCCAGCCTCGGCCCCCTCCTCTGCGATCCCAGTTAGTTAGGCCTGGCTGGGTCACCACCCTTGCAAGTCCTGTGGGATCAGCGTTTTCGCGACCCCATCCCAATCTCCCCATCCACCCCGGGGAAGTCAACGACACCCCCTCCTCCTTTCCCAACGCTCCTCCCCCTCCTCCCCCCAACTCAAGGCAGAGGAGTTCTTCCATCTGGTTTCTTCTGCCACGCTAGACTCCTCCCCCAACCACCCTCCCAGGCCCTGGGACCCGGTGGGTGTGGTGATTCAGCTCTTTGCTGTCTTCCTGCCCCAGCCCCTGGGCACCCCACTGGACTGTTCTGCTGGGTCTCAGGACCCTGGGGTTGATGGACACCATCAACTGCGCCTCTTGCCCTCCAGGGTTCCCCACCTGTGAATGGTGAAGGGAGGGCTTTGGGTTCTAGAAGTTGGGAGAACAGGAGCAGATTTTGTAGTATGGAGTGGGGGGCGTCTCAGAGGGGGCCAGGGCTGAGCTGCGTATAGGTTTGTTTTGTTCTGGATTTTTTTTTTTTTTTTTTTGCAGAACTGGGAAGCTTCAGACCTGATTTAAAGAGACAGGCTCCTGAGAAGGGAGCACTCCTGGCCTTGGCATGAATTATTCAGGCTGGAGAGGCTGACACTTGATCTGCAGGCCATTCTGGTATCAGCAGAGCTGGTTGGGATAGAGGGCCCTCCCCCCCCACCGCCCCCAAGAATCAGTTAGCCTCTTTCTCCTGAATTAGGGACAGTTGTGGGGTTGACTCCTTCCCTGAGGTTATATTTAACAGATCGACCAACAGATCAATATCACTTAAGGAGGAGAGGCAGACCCTGCAGTGGCCTGGGTCTCGGGCAAGGACCAATGTTAAAAACCTGGGTGGTTGATGCTGAGGGAGCACTGGCCCTCCCCTCCTGCTTCCCCCCTCCCCTGTCCCCATCCTCACTCCCAGGTATTGGCAGATGAGAACAGTAACTTGCACATGCAGGATTGGGCGTGTCTGGACAGATGTGCATGTGAGGTTGTACGTGTGCGTGCACTTGTACATGCAGAGTCAAGCTTGACACAAATAGACCTAGGTGTGTCCACTTGTGAGCACAGACTCATGCTCACTTGGGTGTGCATATACACACAGGGGGAAGCTTGCAGAAGCTTGTGCACAGTTCCAGGCAGGCTTGGGTGTACGCCGTGCGTGTATACGCAGGCTCATTCATACATGCGCACATGTGAACATAGATTTGAGTCCATCCTCAGTATGCGTCCGTAGATTCACAAGCACATACATACGTGAACATTCATGCTCTGGGCCCATGCAGGTTCCTGGGTGCGTTCTCAGATGGGCCGGCTTACAGACCCGTGCGTGCAAGCATGTGCGTCCAGGATTGGCTGCCACACTGAGCACCCCCGTCCTCCACCATGCCGGTGGTCTGTAGAGGTAACCGGCTGTGGTGTCTTTTCTCGTATGGGCACAAGTACTCAAACAGATGCCATGGGGGCTGGGCCCTCGGCTATGGCGCTCGCCCTAGCCCTGGCCCACGTCAGTGCCAGGCCCCACGTCTGACGTCTCCCCCAGTGGAGGCGCTGGCTCTTCCCTGTGTTTCCAGTACACGGACTAGCACAAGAGTGTGTGCAGTACATGTTTGTGGGTGAATGAATGAATGGCAAGTTCTCTAATTCCAGAGTAACTCCAGCCTCTGAGGATCCAGAGCCCCCTCCCCAGGCTCCCATGGTGGCTGGTTCCTGGTTGGCTGATGGCCCCCTTCGGAAAGGGCTGCAGGGCAGTAGGCAGCCTAGACTGGGGGGTGCTAGACACCTCAATTGGGGAAAGGAGGCCCCGAGAGAGCCTAGAACTGTCAGGTACCAGAGAATAAGGCAATGGCCATGTTTTTAAAAATGGGCAAACTGAGGCAGAGGGCCGGGGACTTGCCCCCAAGACAGTGGTTGTTGGGACTTTGGAAACCTGGCCCCAGGGCCCTTGCCCATGGCTTTGTCCAAGGTATGGCTGTGGCTGACAGGGCCCAGGCCAAGGGCAATCTCATTCTGACCCCAGGAGGCTGAGGCCAGGAACAGACGCTGGCAAGGGTCTGGTGTGACCCTGGACCTCTCTCCCCTCTGGGCTGTCAGCTTCTACTTCTGGAAAGTAGGTGGGCTTCTGAATTGCTCTCCTTCCTAGTCCTCTCAGAGCTGTTGTGATAAAGGGAGTGGCAAGTGCTTCGAAACAAGAAAAGCCCTGTCACCTAGGGGCCGGGGGCCTGGCCCGCATCTGCTGCACGTTCGCCCTGTGACTCTGGAAGAGGCATTGCCGTTTCCTGGGACTAATTAGCTCCCATGTCATTTCTCTCTGTTCCATCTTCCTCTCTACCCTGACAGCAAATTCCGTGTTGGTAGTGAAAGGAGTGAGTCCACTTGCTGTCCCTGTGTCTGCCCCGCCCAGCCGCCTCCCGCCCTCCCTCTCTGTGCTGGTGTTCCCCTTCTTTGTCCAAGTTTCCCTGGAACCAAGTCTGCAAGCCTTTGGGGTCTCTGTTCTCTGGAGAAAACCCTCTCCATCTTGGGGTTGTCGGTGTTCGGCATGCAGTAGATGTTCAATAAATGTACATCTGATTGCATCTGAGGCTGTGTGTTTATTCCCTGATATATCTGGTGGAAGTATCTTTGCTCAGACTGTTTGCCCTGCCTGGTGTGCTCTCTCCCCTCGACTCTGTCTCTCCAGGCCAGCCCACTGTCCCTCAGGGCTCAGCCTGAGTTCTGCCCCCTCCAGGAAGTCTTCCTGGCTTCCTTCTCTCTCCTTTGAACTTCACTTAGGGATCAGAGGGCTAAAGCTCCCCTGAGCCCCGTGACGGTCCGTAGCTGGAGTTCAGGACTGCACTGATTTCCTGTGTGGTCAGCACACAGCTCAGAGCTCAGCAGGGAGAAGGCACTGGGGTACATTTATTGAATGAAATAATGATTTAAAAATCTCTGGCTCCATCCTCCCATCCCTGTGAGGCAGGCGAGGTGAGAATCCTCCATCTACACTTTACACCAGGAGACAGCCACCCAGAAAGGTTAAGTGCTTTCCCCAAGGTTGCACAGCTGCCTGGGACGGAGTCTGACAGGAGCTCAGGTTTCCTGCTCATCTCCTTTGCCGCAGCCCTCCCCGTCCTAGGCTCGTTCTCTGGGGAGTATGACTGGGTCAGATCCCAGGGGAGCCTGTGGGCAGAGAGCTCCAGCCCTCAGGATTTCCTTAGGACTCGGCAAGTGAGTCACCCCAGCCCCACCCAAGCAGAGTGATCGCCTGCCCTGTGCTGGGTTGAGAATGCCCCATGTCAGGCACACTGGGCCCCAGTTCTTGAATTTATTGTCCCACTAGGCCTCAGAGCCCCTCTCTGAGTCTTCCAAGGCACTGTCCCCTCCCTGAAACTCCAGCTCCTTCGCTGGGCTCCTTTGCTCTCCCAGAGGCCCTGCCCTCTGTAAGCTCCACTGAGCCTTGGTGGGGAGGCTGGAGATGTTTGGCGACTTCCCTGAGGTCACCCAGCAGGTGGCCCCTTCCCTGTCACCTCCAGCTCCAAAATTTGTCCATCAGAGGTGTCTCCGTGTTGCTGAAGTCGTTGGGCAAGTCTCCCTTTCCAGATCTCAGTTTCCCTGTCTGCAAAGGTGTGTGTGCAGATGGGTGATCTTGGGGGCTTTTGCGTCCTGTGCCCTTGGCCTTTTAGGGATGAGGGTCTTGGGGGCAAGGTAACACTGTGATTTTCACAAGTTGGTGCCCCCACCTTCTCAATGTGTGACCTTGAACTTGACCCCCCCAACTTTCACGTGGCCGTAGGATGGTCTGCAGGGTTGTCCTAAGTCGGGTCTGTGGCGGCCTGCCATCCAGGGTCCCTTTATCCTGGCACCCTCCCTTTCCCTCTGCTCCCCCTTCCTCTGATGCAAGTGGGAGAGCAGCGGGCCACGGCTGACAGGGAGGCTCAATCATTAGGTGGTGGCGGAGGCCCTGGGTTCTCTCTTCTGTGTGGCTTCTGCACCAGCGGGCTGGGAGGGGAAAATGCCACTGCAGGCCTTGCCTCTCCCATTTCTCACTCTCTCCTTCCCCCATCGCCATGAACCACAGGAAAATCCATAGGCCCAGACTCATTTTCTCCATTGAGTCAGCAGAGGCCATGCTCTGCTTCTGAGGGGCGGGTGAGTGGCTTTTAAATAACTCTCCGATATTTAATACCCTCCTCCTCCACTCTGTGGCCTGGGCCTCTGGGGAAAGGCTAAAATAAATGAGCTGGATGAGTCCTCTGAAAGTGTAAGTGCTTCCTCAATGCATCCTCCCCCACCCAGACTCCGAGGCCCTCAGGAAAACCCTGATTCCTTCTTTACTGCCTTTGCACCGCACTTGACAGTTTCTAAGTGGTGCCCCAGGCTGGATTTGTTATCCCCAGTTTAGAATTTGAAACTGAAGTTTTGAAAAAGAGAATGACCCCATCTGGCTTTTGGTCTTGGTCTACTGCTGGCTGGCTGTGTGACTGTGAGTGGATCCCTGTCTCTCTCTGGGCTTATAGTTGCTCACTTGTGCTACACGGTGGTTCAGCCAGTGGGTTGTCTTTGGTCCCCCTAGCTGCCTTGGTCTAGGTCCCCTCTCATGGGGTACTTTTTGCCTCCACACTCCTCCTCCAGGAGAAGCAACATGGCACAGCAGACTGAGGCTCAAAGCCGGGAAGGGTCTGGCCCAGGATTTCAGTGTTAACTCAATGGAGTCAGAGGCAAGAGTGGGTGCAGGAGAGGGGAAGGAGCAGAGTTGGACTCCTTCCCTCTCCTCCCCTCCCCTCCTTCCTTTCTTTTGCTGGTAGAGGTCAGCACAGACCAAGGGTAATAACTGATTTTAAACCTCGGTTTCCTTAAAACTCAGGGTCTCAGCAGCTGTAGATGCAGTTTGAGGAGGTGGGAGCAAAACCCTCTTCCTCAGCTGCGCCAGGGTCAGGCATCTGATAAGGGAGGTCAGTGGGCCCAATTCTCCTGGCTTCACCACTGTTCTGCGTCATTTGGAAGATGAGGATTGCCGTTTTAGTCCATCGTCTGAGAACACTGGGAGGTTAAGAGCTGTTCTCGGGGTCACCCAGATTAATGATGGAACAGGGCCTAGAATCTAGGTTTTCTGATCCCGACTTGGTGCTCATGCCACTGTCCTGCTCCAGACAGAAAGTTGGGGGCAGAGGGATGGGAACAGGAGAGGCAGGTGGGTTCCTGCTTAGATCGAGGAGTGACCTTAGTTTGCTTGACTTCCTTAGTATCCTCTTGGGTCCTCATGATCCTGCTCAGCAGTACCAAGCCTTCTACTTCTAGAATTATAGGATCTTAGAATCAAAACATTGAATCCTAAGAACAGCAGACTCAGAGAGCCGTAGAACCATGGTATGTATGAATCAGAAGGTAAAACTCTTATGGTGTTGGTGGTGTGAATGGTGATGACTGAAACACTTAGAGCCTGCAGTGGGTTGTTGTATTAATGTTCTTCAATGACTCCTGCCCATCTGTATCCAAGCTTTTATGCTGTCCCTTCCCATGCTGGCTTTGGTTTGGCCGTGTAAATTCCCTTGGCTATTGAGACATCAGCAAATGTGATGCAAGCAGAGGATTACAAAGTGCTTGTGCATTGGGGCTCCCCTCTTCTTGCCCCACTGAGATCTCCATGTGTAGCAACCCAAGCAAGCCTCTTAGTAGAAGAGACCAGAAATGAGCCATCCCAGCTGAAGCCCTCTGGATCAAGCAGCTCCCAGATGATCTTCCGGCTGGCTCCCGCTGCCTGAGTGACCCCACAGAAGCCCAGGAGAACTACCCAGCTGACCCAAGCCCAAATTGCTGACTCACAGAATTGTGAACAAGTAAAATGGTTGCTGTCTTAAACCATTAAGTTGGGGGAGGGGTTTGTTACACAACAGTAGATAACTGATTCAGAGCTTTAGAATTAGAATTGGAGAATCTTAGTCATAGATTCCACATGCCCTGACAATCACAGTATCATAGATTCCTGGGACCAGAAACTGGAATCTTTGATGTAGAATCTGAGGAACAGAAGAGTCCTTAGAACTCACTTCCTTAACTCCCACCCAGTGCTAGACTCTCCTTTAATTCACAGACTGATTGACCCTGTCACCCTTTTCCAACGTGAGCCCTCCCGCCACCCACAGGGTCCCTTATTCTTCGGCATTCTGTCACACAGTCCTCATTTGACCCCTCAGTGGCTTTTCAAGCCTTCCTTCTGCTTTAGGCAGCCTTCCCGTGTCGGTCAGCTTGCTCTGGTCTGGGGAGTTGAGGGTCGACTTGGTGGAAATTTGTCATGGTATTTATCCCTGCTACTGGCACAGTGCGTGGCACAGAGTAGGGGTTAGTGAACGTATCTTGAAGAAAACCGCTACCGCCGCCACCACCGCCACCAGCACCGCCATCGCTGAACTCTTCCCCTTTTCCTGCACGGCGCCTCGCTGCGCCGTTCCTTGATCTGTCCATGGTACTGAACGTCCTAATCTTTCTTGCCTCTGTCTGCCTCATAATGGCTACTTCCCAAGGGTAGGAATCATTCCCATGTCCTGGAATTCAATCCCTCAATCAACCTCTCTCTCCCCTCCCCCATCCCATCCCCCCTAAATCTCTCATATACGGATCCTTGGCCTGGATTTTTTAATGCAAACTAATATGTGGTGATGTATACTAATTAGCATTAGGTGCAGCTGTACGCATTAGAGTGCCCAGACAACAATCTCTTAAATGATCTAGAAATAGGAGTTCATTTTTTTTCTCTCATAAATAAAAGAAAGTCCGTATGTAGCAGTCCAGAGCCTGAGTGCTTTCTCCACAGTCATGAGAAACCAACACTCCTTCCAGACTCACACTCTGCCTTCCCTAGGGTGTAGTCCTTACTCTTCTGGTATAAAATGGCTGCTAGAGCACCAGCCATCAGATCAAGCATCAGATGAAGGCAAAGAATAAATAAGGGTGCCCCTTCTCTTTACGGGCGCTTCCCATAATTTCACTCAACACTTTTACTTGCATGGCTTCATCTAACTAGCTTCAAAGGGCCTGAGAAATATAGTCTTTTAACTGGGAGGCAATGTGCCCAGCAAAGAGTCATGGTCCTTATTATTGAGGAAGAAGGAGAAATAGCTATTGAAAAGTAACTAGAAATCTCTGACATTAGTAATGAAATAGTGGTGTTGATGGTGACAGTGACTATGGTATACTGGTTGTGGTCTTGATGGTGAAGTCAATAGTAATGGTGATGGTGTTGATGTTGGTAGAGGGGGTGATAATGATAGTAGTGGTGATGATAGTAGTGATGGTGATGAAGGAGGAGGTAATGGTGAGGATGGTGATGATAAAACTCTTGTTCAGGAGCACAGACGCACTCAAGAATCAGCCTGGACCAGGAGAATGCCAGGAGATGAACCCAGTGACTAAAAGGTGTTTGGCACTTGGGGCCTGCTCTAAGCCGTAGGGGAGTGATTTCTGGCACCCCTGCTACTTTTCAGTTCATCAGCCATGTACTTCCCACTTTCTTGAGTTCAAGTCACACCCAGCAAAGCATGAATCAGACTCCCCCCATTTAGGCTGGAAATAACTCTGGAATGAAAACTTCAGGCCTTAGGGAGGTGAAGCAGGAAGGGCGATATTGGACTTCCATTTATTAGACAATAAACACTGACGGCATTTGTTGTTACAGTCAAGGAAAGCTTTGCTGTGAAATACACAGAGATACACATGACACATAGTCTCAGAAATACAGACAAATGGTTACAAAGACAGCCTTTCAGAGAAAGTTACAGATATGCAGAAAGAAACAGACCTATATTCAAGGAGACCCACAGGCACAGACACACTTTCATAAGGAGGAACCGGGCCAACTCCTCTCCCCAAAGAGATGCAGGTCATCCGGCCATCTTATTCTATAGGGTAATTTTCATGCTACCCCTGGGTCCCACACACTGAAGATTCCAAGGAGCCAGAAATGACAGTGATGAGGGGGCTCAGAGGTCAGTTGCCAATCAAAGATGGAGGCAGTCTAAGCTTTAATACCCCTCCCACCTGGGGTGACATTGCACCAGTGCACCGTGGCCTGCCCTAGGCCAGCCTCTGTTCTGCGGTTCTGTGGCTGAAGGTGACCAGAGGGGTGGGACTCGGGTAGGAGGGGGGCTGTCCTCCAGCATGTCTCCCCCCAGGGGCCCAAGGACACACCTGGAAGCCATTAGCAGAGGAGCCATCAGGCATCAGGCTCTGGCTCCAGGTGAGAAGGCGTGATGAGAACATGTGGCAGCCTCCCACCCGCTGGGGCTGGAGCCTGGAGGACACCTTGGCCTGAGTGGTTCCAACCTCGCTCCCCTAGCACCCACCTGGAATGCAAGGTAGCCACAGCACAGGCCCTGGCGCTCAAGATGGTTGGTGAGCCCACCTCCAGTTCACCTCCCAAAACTTTGACACCAGATTTCCTGATCTTCGTAGTGATACTCCTCTTCCAGGAGGCCTTCCTGATGACTCCTCTGCTCCTCCCTCCCCGACCCTTAGTCTCTTTCTTTCTCTATTTCTGCTCAGAGCTCCTATATGACATGACCCTGACTGCCTACCCTTTTCATTGATCTGTACCTCTTTGTAAGTGGCAGCCTTGCCTGGCTTCAGCTGCCGTGGCCCTCCTCCTCTCTGCCGGGCTGGAGCAGCTCTATTGCACTGTGGTTTCAGTCCTTTCTTAGTGATTGAAGATGTTTGGGTCCCAGCTTGGGTCTCAGCATTGACCCTGGGACTCATGACTGACTCATTTCCCACCCTTGGAGTGCTGGATCTCCCAGCTCATGAAGGAGCCCCCAGAGAGCCCTGCTCTTTGCAGACAGAACATCTGCTACCAGGAGCATAGGTCTCAAGAACTGGAGGTCCCCTGCCACCCCAGAGTCTCTTCTCCCTTCCCAGCCTCATGTTACCCATTTATTATTTACGCTGATTTCCCCTAGTGGGTCTGGTTCTGGGTCCCTGGATTTCCCTAACTGTGTCTCAAGATGGTAGAGAAAGCGTTCAGCCTCAGGTGAGGTTGGGGGAGCTTCCCTCCACACCAATAAGGGCATGATATCCCTGGGGGTCTCTATGAGCTTGTCACTCTCATCACTCATCACTGGAAGGCTGTGGGTGGGCAGGAAGACCTTGAAGGCTGACCAGAACATGGATTATTGGCTGCCCCATGTATTCCTGGACTTAGGACAGAAGCCTCAGGACAGACGGGTGGACAGCAGCCTTTGCAGTCAGGAAGCAGTTCGCTGTTGGGGCAGCCCCAAACTCTGTGCCTCAGCAGCCCCCATGGCACACCCAGCATAAACAGCTCTCACCCGCTCCCTAGTGCAGGGCCTGGCTGTTGCTGGTGCTTTAGCTTGGCCCTGCCAGTGTGTCCCCAGCCCTGCCCTGGGAAAGGAAAAAAGAAGCTAGTTGGAAGTTCAGAAAAGGAAAGGCTAAAAAGAAGCCCTCAATTGGCCCTAATTAGCCACTGGGAGGGAGAAAAGGAGGTCAGAGGACTGAGTCTACTTCTGAATGAAAGCACCTGGCAAGCAGAGCCATGGCTGGTCCATGCCCCACACCGCCCAGCAGGGGTTTGACGCCACACAGGCCCATCTGACTGTGTCTCTTAGGCCCCCCAGCTGGGGGAGGGCTCTACCATCTGCCCACAGGCCCTGTCATGGCCCTCCCCTCTGGAAGAGGCAGCTGCCTATAGAGCAGGGCAGAAGGAGGGAAGGAGGGAGGCAGGAGGGAGGGAAGGCAGGCCGACTTGACTGAGGATCCCCAGTATGAAGTGTGCTGAGTTGAGAGCTTTACATACATAATTGTATTTGATTCTCACAGTGGCCCTGAAACAGAGGTACTTTGGCCCCACTTTTTAAATAAAGAAGTAGACACTTTAGGTTAAGTAGTTGACCCAAGATCACACAGCTTAAAAGGGGCCGAGTGGAGGGTCCAGCTCAGGCAGTGTGCTCTGCAGCTTGTGCTCTTGGTGCAATAAAATCAGGGCTAGGAGGGCAGAGCCCCTTCCTGCGTCATCTCTGTGCCCCAGTGCTCAGCCCAGGGAGGGGCAGGTGCATGGCAAGTGCTGGGAAGAGCTGTGAACACAACAGGCAGGATGGGCTGAACCAGAGAAGGCCATCGCAGGAGGGGGACAGATGGAGGGATGGTGGAGGTGCCACAGAGACAGAGGCAGATCACTCCCATGCGCTGTGACATGGTGCGGGGGACCTCTGGGGGGAGCTCTCCTGGGGCTGAGGACAATGCTGGACCGCACCCAGCTTGTGCCAGCCCTGGGGGAGGCAGGGGAGGAAGAAGCGCGGGAGCAGTGCATTTCTCTCCCCTCCTTGCCGCTCCTCCTACTCCCCCACCCCCTGCCCCAGATGGTTAAGCTGAAGCAGAAAACAAAATGAAGAACCTTTAGCTCTTGCTGGAGCCAAGCCACCACTGCTTAGCCTGGGCAGATCACCAGCAGGCCAGCTGGGCCAGGGCCAGAACGTGGTCCAGAGTAGGGTGGGAGCATCGGAAAGGACATACTAGGCCTCAGGGCAGGGCCACTGTGGGCAGGGGGCCCCTCCACACAGGGTGGGTCTTCTGGCAGGGGCAGAAGGATGGGGAGGGGGACGGGGACCCTCGTTTGGTCCTGCCTGCGAGCACCCCAGCAGGAGAGAAGGAGAGACACATTTTGGGTCAGGCAGACATCACAGAGCAGCTGAGTTAGTCTTCACAACCACTACCCTGAAAGGGAGTGATTCTCAGTCCTGATTTTAAAGATGAGGAAACTGAGGCACAGAGAGGGTAAGTAACTTGCCTGAGGTCACAGAGTGGCTAGGATGAGGGCAGGGATTCCGCCCCTGGCCCTTGGCTCCAGGCCTGCTCTTCATCATCATGATCTCCTGAGAGGAGCAGCAAGAAGCTTGCCTGTCTGCACCCGCCAGCAATTAGGGGCCCCTTGGTATTGTGAAAAATGCCGATGGAGTGTGTCTGATTAGGCTCATCAGTGCCCAGCATGGGACACATGTGTTGTTAAGATGGATCACCATTATCTTTGGCTGAAGAATTGCATGGGGTTTTCTAATTACAAATTATTCCTGCTGGATTTCATTATGCTCCCTCTTGTACTGGATTTTTGTGTTCTCAATCTTATAAAACTTTGAAAATCATTGCCGGCCAAGCTTGTTTTCTAGGTCTTAAAATATACAGCTAAGCTTTTATTAAGACACAGTGTTGTTATATTTTTAACAAGTGAATGTTTGACTCAATATTCCAAGAAGACAGCAGTTATTTGAATTTCACGATTCCACATTTATAATGAGTCAGAAGAGCAGGACGGAAGTTTACCTTCCTATCGAAAACCTTCATTCATTCAGAAAGCACATTTCCTGTGGCAGAGGGAGGTTCTCATTTAAGTGTTTTGATTTGTTTTCAGCCAACAGCCAACCAACTATTGTAGGCAAGTAGTCTGTTAATTTGATCATTTCTAAGCGAAACTTTTCACTGAGGACTGAAAATTCTTCAGATTTAACAGCCCTAACAAAGACAGCAGAAAAAGAATGATTTATATCAGCAAAAAAATCAAGAGGAGGACAATGTAGTGGTCGCCACGACCCAGCATAGCTTTACTTAAAGGCAGTCAGGCTAATCTCCCATCTCTGCTCCTTTGGGAGAACCTGGGAAACAGATCAGGGCTCTGTGGGAGTCCTGAGAATCTTGGTTTCCAAAAGGCATTTGGAGCATCTCCCAAGGTATCTTTATGGCAAGATGAGGGGCGGATCGAGTAGTGATGCTCCAGGGGAATCCCTAGCTGCTCGGACAGCTGGCGTAGGAGAATTGATTAGTGGATCAATGGCCACCTGGAGGGCAGACGAGAGCCCTGCCCAGGGCTCTGTCCTCCTGCTGATTTGCTCTGTCTGGTGTATTTTTGAAGGACTTGGATGAGGCCAAATGAAACGCGTATCAAATCTGAGAGCAGGAGGGCCTCTGTATCAGACCGCTGCACTGGGTTTCAAAATGATCTGGATTGACTTGACCTATAGGTGACCAACTAGGTTCAAGTTCATGGAGGTACATGCCAAGTCCCTGTCAGGACTCAGATGTTGGGGTTGGGGAGAGGGAAAGGAGTTACTGAGCACATACTGTATGGCATACCCTTTGCATGAGATAGCTCACATAATTATGAAAATCCTCGGAGGAGGATGTTGTTCTCATTTTATAGGGGAAGAAACTGAGGTTCTGAGAAGCTAAGAATTTGCTCTAGGTCGCTGCCAGTAGGAGTGGAGCTGAGATCAAAACTGAGGCTGGTCAGACTCATAGGACCGCATTCTCACAGAAGGTTCTGGACGGAGGAAACAGAGCTTAATAGCAGTTTATGTGAAAAGAAAACAAAAACACCCACTTATGTGAGGTTAGTCCCAGATTCTAATGCCAAGCCTTTTCTGAGCCTCTCTTTTGGGACCACCCTTGAGCCAGGCTCAGGGTGCAGAGACAAAAACGCACAGACCCTGAGCAAGCTGAGCTCCTGGTCTGGGGAGAGAAACCGACATGACAACAGGCGAATGGACGGTGCCGGGCGCACTGAATGCTCTGAGAGCCCAGGGAAAACCAGGGCCTCCTGCTTCGGAGAGTCCTGGCCAGCTGCACAGAGGAGGCAGTGCCTGGCATGAGGCCTGGGCATGGCTGGCTTGTCTGGAGCCCAGGGAGCCGTGGGGTGTGGGCCCAGGGCGAGTGCACCATCCTGGGCACTTCTTTCTGCCCCTCAGCTCTGGGCTCCACTATAAAGCTCAGGAAGGGTCTGGGCCCAGGGGATGGGCAGGTTTGCTAATCTGCTGTCCCAGCCCCCAGCCCAGAAATAGAAGTGTGCACGGGGGGAGTGGGAGTTCTGGAAGGCATCTGGGAGCTGGAGCCAGGGATGTGCCTCTGGGAACCCTGGGAGGTTCTGGGGCTTTGGGCTCCGAGCATGGGGGTGATTTTGTAACCACTGGCTGTGTCCCGCAGCTGTCCCTTGGAGTGAGGAGGCCCAGAGACTGGTCTTTAGGGGCAGTGAATGTGCGAAGAACAGATGTCCTGGGAGTCATTTGGAAGAGGAAAGGGGGGCAGCCCCAGTCTTTGTCCCCATGGGGGAGACAGTGCCGATAACATGTACAAAGGTCTCTGAGGTGGGGGGACAGGGGAGGTGGGCCAAGAGATGGAGGAGGGGATTGCTGAGATACGGTTGGTGAGGTCTGCAAAGGCCAGGCCATGCTGGGCCCTGCAGGCCTTGTTTGAGATTTTAACCTTTATCTCAAAGACAAGGAGAAGCCACTGAAGGCTTTTAAGCAGAGAGGTGACAATTTTATTTGCTTTTTGTAAAGACCACTGTCACTGCATGATTAAAGGGGCCGAGTGCGAGAGACAAACTAGGAGAGGCCTGGAGGAGTACAGGTGGCAGATGGCAGCTCTTGGGCTGGGTGGTGGTGTGCAGGTGGGGAGGAGCAGTGAGTTTGTCACTCGGGACCTGGTGACAGACTGTATATACTGGGGTGAGGGGAAGGGATGGATCCGGGGTGTCTGGCTTGTGAATGATGGAACTGGCTGCTGAGAGAGGGAAAACCAGGTGCGGGGTGCATGGAGATGGTGAACTCGGCCTTGGTCCTGATGAGTGAGAGATGCTGAGACATCCAAGTGGAGATGTTGAGTGGGCAGTTGTACATTTAAGTCTGAAGTTCAGGAGCCGTGTCAGGGCTGGAGGGGCAAAGCGGGGAGTTGCCAGGTTTGGGTGGTAATTGGAGCTGCCCACTTATTCAGGGCTCCCCTGGGTCTGTTGCCTGCTCTGGGAAGCAGGTCCTGACCCTCAGCCTTCTGCAGTGCTGGCTCAGGGCCACCTCTTGGCTCCCCAAGCTTCCCCATCGCAGTGTGTGGCCAGTGTCTGCCTCCCCCCTTAGATGGCGAGCTCATTCATCTCTGCAGCCCCAGAGCCCAGCACGGGTCTTGGCACAGAGGAGACATGGGTGGCAGTTTGATAATTGACGCATGAATCAACTCCCAGTGAAGTGGGCTCCATAGAAGGGAATGAGCTTCCTGTCCCAAAAGGCATGTGACCAGGGCCTCTGCAGCCCATGGGAGAGTAGAGGAGGTGCCTATACCCAGTAGGCGACCCTGTCAGCCCTGGATTCTAGCTTTTCAGGACCTGAGTCACCTCTCCTAGGGAGGAGGAAGTGTCATTTCCTGTTATCCCCGAGTCCAGGGCTTGAGCTGGGACTCTCTGTGGCCTCTTCCTCCTGTGGAGAGGTTTCTGGAGTCTGTGCTGACCTCAGCAGGTGCCCTCCTCCCCCACAAGCCTCTCAGCCCTGGAGCTGCCACCTGAGCCTAGATGCCTTGCTAGAGTTTAGCAGAAGCTGCTGAGGCAGCTTTGGCCTGGGCTGTTCTGGCTGGCTGGCTGCCCTGCCCAGCCTCCTCGATCTCCGCCTTGGCCTCCACCCCACTGCATCCCTTACTGCAGCAGCTGGGCCGCTGCGGGAGCCAATGTGGGCCTTGGCCTGGAGATTCTGGGGGCTTGGCAGAAAGGGGGTATACCTGGAAGGAGGAGGAGAGGGAGCAGATGGGTGAAGAAGCTGGGAAGGGAGAGGGAAGGGGAGGGGCCTGGAAAGGGGCTAAGGAAATGCAGACTGTCCCTGCTGGGTTGGAGGACCTTCAAGATTATCCAGTTCCCTGGCTTTGCCCAGGGAGAAATTGAAGAGCGGAGGCGGGGTGGGTCGCTGACTTGCCAGAGGATGCACAGGGCACAAGAAACCTTCCTGTGCTTGAGGAGGTTGGGGATGGGAGGGAGTAGAGGGCCCTGGAGGCCACGACAGTGACTGTCCCACTTAAAGGAGGGTGTGGGGTGCTGTGGGGCTCCTGGGGCAGAAGGTTCAGGAGTCAAGGTTGGCTGAAACTGATTTCTTCCTGTACGAATCAGTCCCCACTCTCTCCTGTCTTGTCTTCCCATCACTCTGGGGGCTTCTGGAAAGTAGGGACTGCCTCTTCCATCTGATTGGGACCTTCCTCAGGCAGGGAATAGTCTGAGGTTGGAAGACTGGTTCCCCCGACGGACTGGGGCCGGGATAGGAGTGCAGGTCCATCCGCTGTCCATCCACGGCACTGGGCATTCGGGCAGCGCAGGGAGGAGAGGGGGCTGGGGGCTTGCAACTCAGACAAGGGGATGCAGATGAGGCCTCAGAGAGGCCTAACCGTCACATCACTGGGCCTTGCCCCATTCATGGAGGAGAAGGTGAACCTCGGAGCCTGGGAAATGAGAGATAAAACCAGCAGAGAGGAGGATTCCAGCCTCCGGAGCTGCCTCCTTACAGTGTAGCAGGCCTGATAACACACACGTTGTTAGAAGAGGTGGGAACACGGGGTTATTCCCACCCTGGCTCACAGTGTTTGGCCTGAGATAATTGGTCACTGTAATTCACACCAGCTGTGCCAGCTCTGGCAGCAAACTCTGCAGGGGACTGCCAGGCTGTCCCAGAAAACCCAGAATTACCTTGGCTTCCAAACCTCTACAGGACCTACTATAGGAACTTAAGAACACCAAGACACGGCAGTACCGTCTCTTTGTTAATACCACTTTTACGCTTGGTTTTAAAATAAACTTATTTTACTCTTTTTTTCAAAGTGTGCTCACTAGAGAAAATTTGAAAACTAGAAGGTGAAAGAAAAATAGACACACCCATAATCCCATTATCCAGAGACTACCGGTCTTTTTTCTACGCATATCTCCTCCGTAATTGTGTTACCACAGCTATAACCTTTAAAACTGTTTTACTTTGTTTTTTCTGATGATTAGTAAGATAAAGAGTGCTCTTTGTTTTTTAAAAAAAAGTACAGAAAAACATTAAAAAAGCAGGAAAAAATTACTCATAATCGCATTATCCCATCAGTCGTTACATGAAGACATTGGAATATTTTTTAGTCATTTTTTTGTTCCCTGCAGTTTTTTTTTTTAACATGTTAGGAACCATAAGTACAGCACTCTGTGTTTACAATTTGGGAGACAGCATAATGTATTTATAATAACAAAATACCGCCGACCTGTATTTGAATCCTCACTGACTAGCTGAGTGACTTTGGGAAAGTTACCTTGCTTCTAAAACGTTGATTTCCTCAGCTATAAATGGAATCAACCATTACCCAGTTAGAGAGTTGCTTGGCAGATTTGTGTATATAAAACTGCTGGCAATGCATCCAGCACTTAGGGAGTCCTCAATAAAGGTGTAGTGGACATTTGTCACTTTTTTTTGCTGCCTAAGACTAACCCATTGCTTTATATTTTGAGTGACTATCCCACTAGGTCTGTCCTTATGGAAACTAGGACCCCACCTTCCACTTCAAAGCCAAAGGGGGCTGGATATTCTCCCACTGCCAGCCCCTGGCACTTTGGCCAGCTGTACCTGGCTCAGGACTTTGATGTGACAATTAGTGAGGCTGAAAGGAAGATTCGTTAGAATTCATTTGTGCTTGTGTCATGTAGCAGTGCCACGTCTGGGTGTGCGAAGTCTGGGTGGCGATGTTCCAGGGGGACATCAGGACCAGCTGTTCCTATGGTATGACCTTGGCTGCGATCCAGCTGCCCTCTCATTTTGTTCTCCAGCTTTCTCATCCATTTTGAACTGCCTGGTGGAACTGCCAATAATTTTTTTCTGTTTTGCTTAGTTTGAGTCAGTTTCTGTTGCTTGCAACCACAAAGGTTGGTTCCTAAATCTTTTCAATAGTAGAATAAATCTCAGGCACTAGCTTCAATTCCCAGCCAAAGTTTTAGTGCAGACAAGTCCTGGATGTGCCAGAAGGGTTGTTCTTCATGCTGGCCTTTTGGACAAAGAACAGAGTGAACCTAGATCTGTGCCTCACAGCTCAGCCCAGAGCCTGCCTAAAGAGAGAGGTACTCAAAGCTGCTGGAGGAAAGAACGAAGGAAGGGAGCGGGCAAGGGAGGGAGGGATTTCCATATGCCTGTGGGCAGCTTGTGTGTGGTCCACTTGAATACCTAAGGCTCCTTGGGCCTCTACCTGACGAATCCTGTGACTCGAGCAGCCTGAAACTGTTGCAACTCACCTTCTTCCTCTCCCCACCTTACCTTCTCCTGTGTTTCCCCTTGGAGGGCATGACTCAAGATGAGAACCCTGGGTGTCTCCCAAGACCCTCCCAGTCCACCTCCTAAACATTTCTTAATCCACGCCTTGCCTCCATCCCCAGGACACCAGCTCAGCCCATCATTATCTCTCATCTGTCTGAATTTGCTCCTGAGGACCTTGCTCACCATAGGACTGGTCTTCAGGAGCCCAGTTAAGTGGCAGGAGAGGGCTCCCAGAGGCCAGCTCCCTTTTGACTAGCAAGACTGCTTGCCTGGGTTTCTCAGTCCTTAGGCAAGGGGCTGTGGGTGGGCCCAGCCAACTAGCAGAGCTCCAGACACCAGCCATGACTGAATCCCACCTGGAACCAGGCTGGGACTATTCAGCTTGGCAAGGGGAAATATTTACTTCCCCTTCTAGAACTCCTGGAGGGCAGGGCCTGAGTCTGGTTCGTCTCTGTTTCCCCCGCTCCCACCCACCACCGGTTTCAGCACAGGGCCTGGCATGTTCTCAGTGCTCAGGAAGCGTGGACTGATCAGAGACTCTGGGATCATTGCCTCAGTCCTTTCTTAGCATGCCATCAAAAGCAAGACCAGAGCCTGTTCCTTCTCCTGCCTCATCTCCCCCATTCCTACCTCATGCTCTAGGCTCCATCTACACCAGCTCATTTCCTGAATGTGTGCCAAGCTGTCTCACTGCCACGCCTTTGTACATGCTGTTCCTTCCACCCAAGGCCCTCCCTCAACCAGGTCAGCCCAATGAACTCCCACTAATCCATCCTTCTGTTAAGGCTCAGAGAGTGCAAACACTGCCTCCTCTGGGAAGCCTTCTGGAACTGGTCCCATGAGGCTTCCCTCATTGTGCCCTTTCTGGGCTTTGCCCATGCAGGCCTCTATTATACCGCTTGGACAGAGTGTTGCGAGTGTGTGTCCCCTCACTGGGCAACACTTCCAAGGGAGCTGGGTCTGCTTCTTTCTGTACCTCCAGTGCCTAGCCAGGAACCTGGCACAGAGGGAAAACCTGGACATGTTAGTTTCTTCTCCACCTACCCCCTCCCCTTGGAGGCAAGAGATGTGGCTGGAGAGTTTAGAGGTCCTTGAATGCCAGGCTAAGGAGAGGGCCTTGGTCAGATTTTCATTGTTGAATGATCCTGGTGGCTGGGAACCTCTCATTTGGGGAAAGAAGAGTGGTTTTTCAATTTGGCCTTCTCCCAGCCCAGAGAACAGGGGGTTAGTTCTTAGTGGGAAGACGGAAGATGGGCCTCTTCCTGGGGTCACCACTTTCCCCTCCTCTGGACTCCGTTTCCCCCTGTGCATTCACTCCCAAGTCCCGAAGTCTCTCCCCGAAGGCCTGGGGTCTGAGGTCCACCCCCACTACTCAAAGGCCAAGTGCAAACCTCAATCCCCTGTTATGTAAGTGAATTATCCACTGTTCCCAACCAGCGCCAGCCAGATCGCCTCCTCCTCCTAATTGATTTAATCTTCTCATACCAGAGAGCTGGGCGGGGTTGGGGAGACAGTGTTGATCAGAAGCCAGCACACATTAGTGACGTAGGCTCATTAATTACTGGGAATCTAGGTCACGGATTGGCTCTGAGTAGCTCTGATTCTCCCCCTCCCCAGTCATTTGGGTCTCTGAAAGGACATTTTCAGCTCCTCCTCCTTCCTCAAACCCAAGTCTTACATGGAGAGAAAGTTGAGGGCTCTGTAAGACCCTGTCTGTCTCTCAAACCTCCCCAAACCCTCAGCTCTGGGCAGAAATGCCCTGCATTCCAATCTGAGCACAGGACACAGCTAAACCTAATTTGTTGAAGAATGAAGAGGTGAACAGATGATTTAATTCGGGGGTGGGAAGAGACCTTAGGGTTGCCTTTATTTACTTTCCAAACCAAGCCAAGTCTCCACCTTGCAGCTTCTCTGATGGAGGATGTCAGATCCTACTTATGCACCCCTAGATATGGGGAGCTCACTCCCCGAAGATAGTCCTTCCCTTGTATGATGGCCTTTCTCACATGGAGCTGAGATATCAGCCTTGTGACTTTCTCTCGGACCCAGCTTTGCCTCTGGGGCCACAGGGCATGCCCTAGGACAGCGAGCCAGATATTGAGACATGGCAATTGTCACCCCTGACCTTGCTCTTCTCCAGACTGAACACCTCTGGTTCTTTGACCAGCTCCTTATTTGGTAGACTTTACAGATACTTCACTCTATCTCATGTGTGGGCAAGCCATGGATGTCAATCATGCCTCCAGATGCACAGAGCAGAACACAGACTCCAGGCTGGTGTGAATAGCTCAGGTCAGGGCAAGACCATCATCTTTTTTTGTCTTGATATTAGACTTCCATTGGTACAGCCTGAAATTGTCTGAACACTTTAGACCTTAACACACTTTGACTCAGCTTAGGCACAGAGTCAGCTAACTCCCATAGTAATTTTTCTGACACTAGCAATGGAAAGTCTCCATGAAAATGATCTTTGTGATATTAGGAACATCTCCATCTTTCTTTCCCATAATTCTTCTTTCCATCTACCCTGACATTTGTCTTTCCAATCATGTAATTATCCATCCCCTCCTTCACCCACACAACTATTTAACTATATATTAATCCATCCATTCATCAACACCACTATCTATCCTTGCCTTCAACTGTCCATAAACTCACTCATGCATTCATCGTCTGTCTACCCACCCACCTACCTACCAACACATTTACCCATTTATGCATTTTCTATCCACCTATTTGACCATATATTTATCTCTCCATCCATCCATTCATCCACCATCCACCCATATGCTCACTCACCCATCCACACATCCATCCCTTCATCTAGTCTCTCTCCTAGTCACCAGTACATCTATATTCATCTATCCATTCACCCACCCAATACTCACTGAGATTCTATTACATTTCAAATCTTGTGTTGAGTATTCTAAGTGATTCAAAGTTGGATAAAACACAGGTGCTCTGTCTCTCTCTCTCTTCACTCTTCTTAGGGGAGGGGATGGGAGCAGGTAAGGCAGATGATGCTGAGTGTCTAAAGCAGGAATAAAGAAAATGCTTTGGGGATTTGAAGGAAGGAGAAGTGGCATCTGGATAAGATTAGGGGTGCCTTCCCACAGTGGAGACTTTTGGTTCGAGGCTTGATGGAACAGCAGTATTTGGACATACATAGATGCATTGGAAGTAATTCCAAGTAGAAGTAGTAGCACTTCAAAGATATAGAGAGAATTCATGTCTTATTCTTTATATCCCTGCCAAAGTGCCTAGTACAGAGCACGGCACACTTTAGTGATGTAATACATACTTGCTGATTGATATTTTCCCTTCTCTTCTCTGACAAGGGCACCCCCCACCCAAACACTTAATCAGGATAAGAGTTTACTCTTTCTCTTTAAGAGGATTCTACAGTTGCCTTGCTGGATGGCCTTGGGCAAATCACAAAACTTTGCTGGGCTTCTCTGAGTTTGGGATCGAATTTATGTCTTCATAAGGTGGTGCTTTTCTCCTAATTTTAATGATTTCTACTATGCTTTCTGCAGAGAGATCGGCATTTCCAGATATCTTAAATTTTCTTTTGTTGGCACCAATGAACTTAATCCCACCTGTCTTCAACTTCCTCAGCCCCATCCCGGTAAGAAAGTCTGTGATGTGGATGATGAAGGGGGAAGTTCTGTGCAAGAGAAATAACACTGAAGTAGAAGCCAGGAGCCATGAATTCAAACCCAGCTTTGCCATGAGGTTGCTATGTGACCTTGGGCTAGTCTCTTTCCCTCTCTGTTTATTTTTATTTTTTTTAAAGATTTTATTTTTTCCTTTTTCTCCCTAAAGCCCCCCGGTACATAGTTGTGTATTCTTCGTTGTGGGTTCTTCTAGTTGTGGCATGTGGGACGCTGCCTCAGTGTGGTCTGATGAGCAGTGCCATGTCCGCACCCAGGATTCGAACTAACGAAACACTGGGCCGCCTGCTACGGAGTGCGCGAACTTAACCACTCGGCCACGGGGCCAGCCCCTCCCTCTCTGTTTTAAAGGTTTCCCCCATAGAATCTTGCACTGAACGCAGCATTTGAGATTGCCTAGTCCAACATTCTCATCTTAAAAATGGAAAAACAGGCTCGTAAAGGGCATGTGACTTGCTCTAGCTCATATCTGGGTTAGTGGCAAAGCCAGAACTAAACTTCAAATCTCCTGACTTTCAGCTCAGGGTTTTCTTTAGTCAGTCACCACATTTCAGTCTTTATTCACAGCCTGTATATATCTTGGAGAGAGCTTCCTCTCCCTCCAGTCCCCAGGAAGAAACTTGTGAGTCTTCCAAGTAGTCTGCCTGTGTGTTACTGATTCATTCCTGGGTGGGCGCTGGGCAGGCAGTATTTAAGAGCAAGTATTCCCAGCCTGACGGAGTTAATTATGTTCATTAGGAAGAGAGAAGAGAAAGGAACAAGGTGCTCTGGTTATCTACTGGGCTTTAATCAAATTGAGAAACGAGGAAATCCATCACCCAGAGGCTAAAGGAGTTGGAGAGCTTGGCTTCCGCTGGCTTCGAGTACTGTAATGCGTTGGGCTCTGTCCAAGGTGCTGACATCTTCACTTACTGCTCCGAATGGCTGGGAGGAGCTGGGAGGGGCCCAATCTGGGCAGAGGGAGGGCAGCTTTTAGAATATGGCCCAGAATAGAGCAAGAAAGGGTCTGGACATGTTGGAGAGAGGCTTGGGTTCCTACTCTGCCTCATGAATCTTCCCTTTTCCATTCATCTATCTGCCTTAGGGGAAAATATCTCTTCTTATGGCCAGAGACCTGGGCTGGGATTGAAGGAACGGAAAGAGAAAGGAGAGCCCTCGACTCTGCTATGAGGGAGATGGCCCCCAGTATGAGGATGGAAGCCCCATTCTTAGCCTTGGGGACTTCTCCATCTTAAGGAGAGATGCTGCTTCTGCTTTTATAAAATCCTTAGTCCAATGACAGAGACATGAACTTGCCTTTGGGAATTTATTAATCTGGTGGAGGAACATCACTCTACCTTTAACTCTAACTCAAGTGTGATATAAGGGAGGCATAACCCATGTCTACATGGAGCCTCCAGTCTGATGGGGAAGACATGGTCTTCCTCTGGAAAACTCTCAGTCTGCTTGAGGAGACATACTCTTGATTTAGGGGGAAACCTCAATTATAATTAGGGACACAGGATGGACAGATAAATTAAAATGTGCAAAATAACCAAGAAAGAGCCCAGATCTTCACACTTGTGTTTGAGGTTATTGGTGCTAGATACTTAGTGTCAATCAAGGAAGCCTTCCTGGTAGAAGTGAGCTTGAGTTGAGCTTAAAGGAAATCAAGGAAATTTGGTCTCTAGATCTTAGGCCCCCTGAGAATCACAACTATGCCTTCTCATTCCCTTCTATTCCCTTTGGAATAAGCACAGGGCTGGGCACATAGAAGGCTCTTGTTTAATGAACAATCATCAGCAAATAGAGAGTGAATGTAACTACTTGGTGGGTTGGGAGACAGAGAGTGGGGATGGGGTGGGGATTAGGGCAGAGGGTGGTTGGAATGGAGAGTCTGAGGCTAGGGTGAGGGGATGGCAGCAGAGTGAAAAGATGGGCAGAGGGAGTAGTCTAATGTGTGTCCAGGCCACTGAAGCACAGCATGTGGGGCAACTCCCTTGTGTTTCTGGAGCTGGTGAGAGACACTTTATTGAATCTTGGATTGTTAAAGCTAGAGACTATCAAATTACAAAGTCATCCACTGCTCAGCTTCTAGAGCCACACAATTGTGCAAAGTTAGAGTATTAAAATCACAGCATCTTAGCGGGGCAGAATCACAGTGTGTTGAAATTTGAGAACTGCAAAATATTAGGGCCAAAGAGCTGAAAATCCCTATTAGAGGATCTTAAAATCCAAGAATCTCAGTGCCGAGTGGGAAAAGAAATAACAGTTTATTGACTCCCTCTATTTGTATCGGTTATGGTGCTGGGAGTACTCTAGGATATTATCCCATTTAATTTGTACCACAAGTTTTAAGCCATTTTGTCCCATCCCTACTCAAAGCAGTACTTCTCACAAAGGTTTATCAAACACAGGCTTGTATAAGCTTCATGACAGGGGAGTCATTACCTCTGTGCATACGTCTGACCCCTGCTGAATGACAGCTACGAAGTTCTCCCTTATATAAGCTGAACTCTTTCTCCCTGTAGAGTCCCCACACTGGTCCAGTTCATGCCCTCGGAGTGACACTAAGTCTAATCTCCCACTCACATGACAGCTTTTCAGACGGCTAAAGACAGTCCTTATTTCTTTCTTCTCGAGGATAAGCTGGTTTATTCATCATATAGCTAGAAATGGGACAGCAAATCAAAGAATAGTTGAGCTGGAAAGGCCTTCAGAGGTCATCTTGTCCAGAGACTTCCTTTTACCGCCAAGCAGTATAGCATTATAATCAGGAGCCTGGGCTTTAGAGAGAGATGAGCCTGAATTCCGAATCCAGAGATTCAGCACTAACTTGCTGTGTAACCTTGGGCAAATTACCTAATGTCTCTGGGCCTCAAGTCTCCTTACCCATAAAATAAAGAGAATAATAACATTGACATGGCAGAGTTGGTATGAGGATTGAATGAGATAATGCAAGGGAAGCTCTTAGCAGAGTGCTTGGCACACAGCAAGCAGTCAATAAATATTACCTACAATTATTGGAGGCCCAGAGGGGGCAGGGACTTGCTCAAGATCACAGAACAACTCAGAGCTAAGCTAGGGTTAGACCAAGGACTCCCGCCTCCCAGCCCAGGGCCCTTTTCTGTTCCACATTTCCACTCTACCTTCCTCGAGAAAAGGAAATAACCCCAGAGGGAAATGGAATACTTTGCTCACTGAATCAGTTAGAATGCAAGTAAGAGAAAAGCTGGTTTAGAGGGGCTTAAACCTTTTGTTTCTTTAACAAGGAGGCCAGAGGAAGGTGGACCCAGGGTTTGTCTGGTGATTCAACCATGTCTCTGATGACGTAGGCTTTTCATATTCTAAGCCTTGAGGAAGAGTCCTCTTGTGATTGCAAAATGGCTGATGTGGCACCAAGCACCATGTCCTCCCAAGCAGGGAGAAGGGACATGGGAGCACAAAGGGTCTTCTCCTCTCATGCCTCTTTCTTATCCAAGAGGGGAGCTTTCCAAGCAGACTATCCCCCTTATATCTAATGTACCATTATGAGGTCACTCTTAGACCACTCACTGGCAAAGGGGAAGGTGTTTCCATGAATGACTTGGATGATCCTTGTGACTGGGCACCTCCCACTGGAATGAGGAAAAGGCACTTGACTGTGGGAACGTAACCAATAGTGCAGACCCTCTGTCTCCTCTCTGGATTGGCCTCCCCTTTCCTCTCCATCTCTGCCAGGGAGACTTCCCTGATTTCCACCCCTTTGTCCAGCATACCCTCCTCTATTGTGTAACTGAGCATTGCCCAATTCAGGTCACAGTGTAGATCTCTCATCTTTTCATGTCCAAATCTTGTCTTCCCAGCCAGTCTGTGAACAGGGGGAGAATAATAGCAGTTACTAATGAATATGGACCTATTGTGTTCCAGGCACTGTTCTTGGCACTTGTAGCCAGCTTCCAGATGGCTCCCATGACCCATACCTCCTGGTATTCATACGCTTTTGTATTCCTCTCCCACATTGTACCAGGCTTGGTCTGTGTAACCAATAGCATATGGCAAAAGTTATGGTATGTCGCTTCCAAGATTCAATTATAAAGACACCATGGCCTCCATCTTGGTAGCATACATTCTCTTTCTTGGGTCATTCATTCTAGGGGAACTTAGCCACCATGCCATGAGCAGCCTTATGGAGAGGCTTGTGTAAAAAGCTGAAACCTTTGACCAACTGCGAGCAAAGACTGGAGGCCTGACAATGGCCGCAGAGTGAGCTTGGAAGTCAATCCTCCAGCCCCAGTTGAGCCTTCTGATTACTGCAGCCCTGGCTGGCATTTGACTGCAACCTCCTGAGAGATCCTGAGCCAGAATCTCCCAGTTAAACTACTTCTGTGTTCTTGGTCCTCGTAAATTGTGTGAGATAATAAGTATTTGCTGTCTTACACTGCTAAGTTTTGGAGTGATTTGTTACTCAGTAATAGTTAACTGCTGCGGTGCTCTGTTATCACATTACATCCTCACAACAACCCTGAAAGGTGGAGTTTGTTTCTCCAATTTTTTCAGATGAGAAAACCAAGGCTGAGATGAGTGCAGTGACTTCCCACATCTGCAAAGTGGCAGAGCTGGGATATGCCCTCATGTCT
The DNA here is from genome assembly GCF_037783145.1 of Equus przewalskii. Lineage (NCBI taxonomy): Eukaryota > Metazoa > Chordata > Mammalia > Perissodactyla > Equidae > Equus > Equus przewalskii. The sequence goes on from NC_091836.1 coordinate 69,046,079, forward strand.
GTTGGATTTCAAAGCAGAGGGAGCCTGGTTCTGTTTTCTTAGCTGGAGTGTCTCCAGCTCTGGGGTGAAGGCTGAGGACTCGGAAACAGGAGGAGGCAGCCTCTTTCTCTAATGTGTTTTCTCTCCCTTTTTTCATTCCAATCACATTAGTTAGCAGCTACTACATCTATTGTGTATATGTGGTTCAGGGACAGGTAGACTTATTAGAAAAAACAATGAAGTTTTCAGAGGGGGATACCTGGGCTCTTGAGTGACCTTGGACCAATTCCTGTACTTTTCTAGGCCTCAGTTTCTTTATCTACCACATGGGGATAATAATCCCTATTGCACACTCCTCATCTGGAGACCATGAAGATTGGGTGTGAAGGGACTTCGTGAAAGGTAAAGTGCATGATCGTGGAAAGATTTGCTTTGAGTAAGGAGGGCCCCTGACCCAGGACTCTCGCAGTCTGTGGCGGAGGCAGCCGCACACAGCCACCTCTGTACAAGAAGCCATGCTTCCTCTCCTCTCCCACCTGAGTGTGGGTCCAGGAGACAGAATACTGAGAGAAATCGGGGTCCCGACCACTTCTTCAGCCTCATCCCTCACCGCGACTCTCTCAGGCCACACTGCAGGCCTGCTGGACTAGTGGAAATTCCCCAAGCCTGCCAGGAACTTTCTGTGTGCTGAGCCTTTATCTGTGCAGTTTCTTCTCCCTGGACATGCTTCCCAGCTCCTCCACCTGGTGTGTTCCTACTCATCTTTCAAGACTCAGCTTAGATGTCTCCACTTCTAGGATGCCTCTCTTAAGCTGGTTCAAGGCCTCCTACTTCTCTTGATTAGTGCACAGCCTACTGTCTGATCTCTTGGCCTCCAGCTTCCCTTTTCCACTCAAAACCCCCAAGGTGCAGCCAGCAGCCTTTCTAAAGCACAAATCTTGTCATGTCACTCCCTGCTTAAAATAACTGGTCAATAGAATAATCCATCAATCAATGCTTCAAGGGCTCCTCCTTGCCCTCAGGAAGACATCCAAAGTCTTCAGCTGGAACTCAAGGCATTGTCCCCACTGGTGTCTCCAGCCTCAGCTCTTCTCTCTCTCCTGATCACTCTGCACATGTGATACACCCCAGCCACATTGCTCTTGTCCCATATCTTGTACACCTCGCTTTCTCATGCCTTCCAATCTTTGCTCACCCCATTGTTTCTTGGGCCCATTCCCGTGTTCTCCACCTGGGAACTTCCTACCTAATCTTTAAGGCCAGCTCTGATTTAACCTCTTATGGAAAGCCTTCCCCTGGTGGCCCCAGGATGAGTCCGTGGCTTTCTCTTCTTCTCTCTCCTGTATGACTGCTCATCTTTAGTTGCTGTCTGTCAGCTTGTCTGCTTACACCGGGAGCTTCCTTAGTCTGATACTTGGCTCTGTCCCCAGCAGCACCAGCACAGGGGCATAGGGCAGCCATGTAGGATTTGTTGGTTGGTTGGGAGGTTGATGAATGAATCAATGAATGAATGGTGAATGAATCCATCCTCGAACCATCACTTCTTGGCCAGCCCCAGAACTGCTATTTCCCAGGGTAAGCCCATTTTATAGCAAAAGGGGAAGCAGAAGGAGGGGACTGCTCTGGAAGGGAGAAAGAAAATCAATAAAAATGTAAATCTGGTTGAGAAAAGCTGTCCCAGGCTGGCTGTGGGGAGAGATAAGACTGGCCTGACTGAGCCCTGGCTGACAGTGGAAGAGAGATTAGGGGCGAGAGGAGCTGCAGCCGGGGCAGGGCAAAGAGTGGGTCTGCCCTCAGTGGTGCCTCCTCCCTCTGCCTCCACCGCCGCCCGGTCCACATGCTCTCTGTGCTCCTTTCAGGGCCAGGGCAAGGGAAGGGCGCTTACAGACACTGATCGTCAGGTGCACTGCCTGTGAGAGAGTATGTTATTATTCGATCTTCACAACTTTTGGGAGACAGATGAAGAAACAGATCTCAGAGAAGTAAAATCACTTGTCCAGGGTCACGCTGTAAGGTGACAGAGTCAAGATTTGAACCCAAATCTGCCTGACTCTAAAACTCTGTTCTTTTCACTCCACTCCACTGGAGGTCTACAGCCAGGCTTCAGACGGTCCCCAACCTTAGAAAACAGGTGCACAATTGTGTGTATGTAGGTGTGCATCTTTTACGGAGAATTTGTATATTTTGTCAGATTCCCTGAGGTAGTTGTCCTCCACTCCCATTGCCTAAACCATGCTGCCTCCCTAGACGTGGTGGCCTTTGAGCTGGGTCTGGAAGACTAGGTAGGACTTCAGGATGTGGGATGGAGGGGCAAGCAGCGAGCTGGGGATGAAGAAGGCTAGCTGGATAGAGGGAAGTGAACACACAGGGGCCTGGTGGGGGAAAGGATTCAACACATCCTAAGAACAGTGAGGGTGCCGTGGGTTCATTTATTTGTGCCCCAGTCATGGCTCCTGGCTCCCGTCTCCTCAGGGGCATCTGCCTGAGTCTACAGGCCAAAAGAACTCCGGGCCAGGCATCGGGATGTCCATTCTGGTCCCAGTCTTGTACTCTGCTGGGTTTTACCACCGGTAGAATCCAGCAGGGAGACCCGACGCCTTCTCCTCCCCGCTCCAGGGTACAGCGGGTACAGGATGAGAAGATGGTAAGCTCACAGATGCAATAGCTCGCGGCTCCTCATTGGCCAGATGCCATGTTAGGGAAGAGGGCCGCTCCCGGGACCCCCTCAGTCCCTGGGAACCCCTCTGGCCCTTACCTGCTCTGCCCCTGGCTCTCAACCTCATTAATCCCTTGTGATGACTCCTGGAATCTCCTGGCCCTGACCAGCCTGGGAGGTTTTAAGCACAAGAATCTGATCTTCTCTTCAAATCTCAGCTCAATGCAGAGGCAGACTCAGCATGAAGCTAAAGCTGCCTGAGCATCAGGGCCTCTCCTCAGGCCCAGGGAGGGGCCTCTGCAGTGTGTTCATCTCTTCATGTTCTTGGGAAATTTGCGAAGGTAAGATGTTTTATCCACAATCAGTTAAGATTGCTAGTTCTTTCTACTCCAACTTCCCTTGTGTCCCAGTTTCCGTTTATGTGAGGTGGTTGGAGGCGCCATGGGTATTTCTGGGATCCGGCTATGGGGAAGTTGAGTTCGGGATCAATTTGCTTTGGGTTCAGTGGGACATATTTATGCGGTTCTGAGTCACCTCTGAGTATAGATAAATCATTGCTGGCCACCTCTGTGTAGAGAATGACTGGTAGAAATCTTCCTACTCACTGTCCAACTTCTTCGGCATTGTGACATCAAGCTGTCACATCCAGAGGGCACCTCGTGACATGAATGTGTTTTATGCTGCCTGGTCCTGGAAGTGAATAGGCAACAGAGGAGAAACAGCAGAAACAGATCTGAAATGTACAGAACCAGAAGCTAGTCTGAGGAAAATACTTCCGATCATCAGGGGAAAAACATTTTAGAGGCATGCGCAGCAGTTGGTAAAAAATATTATGTTGTTTTTCTGAATTGTGTGGTGTATTTGTTTCGACTTCTCATTATGCGTAAATATTTACTTCCTTACCTAATTTTGAGGTCTTTTCCTTAAAGAGGCCTCCCCAAATTGTATAAGCTTCAGTTCCCACAAAATCTGGCTCTCACCCTGGCTCTACCCTTTATTTTCTGTGTGATCTTGGGCAAGTTGCTTATCCGTTCTGAACTGTTTTGTCTTCTATGAAACATACATGACAGTTTGGACAGGTGAGGACTCAGAAAGCCTTGTGACCTTATTCCATTTCTGAAACCATTACTAGAGGAAGTAGCCCAGCCAAATGAAAATTAGACCAGAATATACAGATAGGGAAAGATGTAATATACAAGAAATAATGGTGAGCAACGAATCCAGTAAAACTTAAATCTCAATAACTGGAAATAATGCGGTTGTCGCAAACTCTAATGCAGTTTGTAAGAAAGGATTTTTGTAATAGAAGAGACATTATGCAAGAACAAATTTAATAATAAGCTGTATCTATAATTCCAGATTATTTCTGCACAACCTGGGAAACAGGAGGGAAGGAGAAGGAATATAAACATACGAATGGAAGGAGAAGGAATATAAACATGTGAACAGCATCATCTTGTTGCAGGACACTTTGAAATTCTTGGCATTGACCAATACAGGCTCAGATAGTTGTTAAATGTTTAAAGGTATCAGCCAGTGGAATAAAAATGGGAGTTAGAACTTCTGTACCCGCTTCTTTCATGTGGGCTGGCCTCAAAGCCCTGCCCTTGGGAGCTGCTCAGAGGGCCAGAGCCGCGTGTGCCCCCCCCACCCCACCAGCTTCTCCCCTGGCCCCCAGCACAGGGCTGGACACAGGGCTTGGGAAACCACTACTGTTGGCTCCATCTCCTGCCTCCTGAGCAGCAGATCCCAGCCAGGTGGGGTATGTGGTGGCAGCAGAATGGGCTGGGAGCAGATCAGGAAACTCTCTCCCCATCCCAGGGAGACAACCAAGCCAGATAAGACTGGCCACAAAACAAGACAAGGCCTGATGTAGACAAGGACCGGTTTGTTCAGATCCAAGCGTCCCACAGACCCACTCATTCCACAGAGCCAGGCGTTACTGCTCCCAGTGTAACAGGCCCGGGCATTACAAAGAACAGGTCCTTAGACCAACCCAGGCATCACGGAGAACCAGATGTTACCTCCAAAACTTGAGTGTCAAGGAGCTAGATTATCTACATAGCCCCAGGTGACAAAATTTCAGGCACTTTAAGAGCAAATGGTGAAATTATAATTTTAGTCCCGAAAGTCACAGTGAGTTTGGTGGGCCCTGGTCAAACGTGTGAAATCGTGGCGATGCACAGGTCCCAGGGAGTGTGTGCTGAGCGTGTTTGGTCTTTGGGGTTAGACGGTGTCTAAGTGTGGGACCTGGGTCTTCCTCCCCACCAGAGCCCCTACGGCAGACACTAGGCCTCTCCCAGACCGTGGCTCCCCGAGGGCAAGGGCTGGACTTCCTGAGCCCAGAGAGTGAGCCTCCTGCCTCAGCTAAGGCCCTTGGGCTGTCACACCAGCTTTCCCGAAGGCCCTGCCCAGCCTGGATGTCCTGAGAGTGACGCCACCTCCCTTTCCTCCTCCCTCAGAGCTCAGGACTCTGCCTCCAGGGGGCGCCAAATGGACACTTCTTGACAGAGGCTGTCCTGGCCCCACCTCCAGGCTGAGCGGGGCTGGGACGAGGCCTGAGTCCATCCCGACCACACAGATGGTCACAGCTGGAAGGGGCCGCAATGCTGGCAAGTCCACTTCCCCCTAACAGAGATGGTGGCTGAGGCTCAGAGAGGGTGCTCCAGGAGAACGGCAGAGCCGGGATAGGATCCTGTGTGCAGGGCAGTGTGGCCTACTCTTGTCCACTTCTCTATCCCTGGGCCCGGGAGAAAGATACGTGGTCCTTCCACCCAGGAAAGCCTGGTTTCGGGTCAGCCCGTCTGGCTGAGGAAGGAAGGGGGAAGACCCTCTTGCTTTAGAAGTAGCCAACACAGCAGACCCCAAGGAACTCCTTGGTTCAGATGAGCAAAGGCCCAGAGAGGGTCAGTGACTTGCCCGAAGTCACACAGCAAGTTAGTGGAGGAGTCAAAATTGGGAAACAGGGCTCCCAACACCCAATCTCGGGCAAAGGGACCAGAGGAGATCCTCGCTGTGGCCATCACTCTTGCCTAGGGTGGGGCCCTGGGACAGCTCACACTCTCGATTCTTCAGGCTTCTTCTCTCGCCCTGATGCTAACAGCTGCTGCTGTAGGCCAGGGCTGGATACCGTCGCCTTAGTCCCCTCCTCTTTGTTCTGCTGCCTTAGGATGGCCAAAATCAAGGCGAAGCAGGCCAGGGAGCTCGTCTTGAAGAAGAACTGGAGGCCGATAAACCTGGGAAAGAACACGGGACCCTTGAACTCAGGAGCTCCCCATCCAGGGCTCAGGCGTCAGCGATCATCACTCGTGCAGTCCAAGACACTGAGTTCTTGGGGGGAGGAGAGGCCTCCAGCCCCAGGGCAGTGTACCCTGTCACCATGGCCTCGGCTGGGGAGATGGGGGAACCCCTGGAGTTGACCCACATGGGGCCACATCCCTGGAAGAGGGGGAGAGCCTCTGCAGAAGGAGCCCTGGTGGTGGGGTGGGGGGTGGACACAGAAGCCTGGGCATGCTCCCCACCCTGTCCCTGACTGCCTGTGGCCTGGGCCAGCCCTGCCTCTCTCCAGGTCTTGCTAAGGACTCAGGGGGCCTGACCATGGCAACTATGGATCGCCCCACCCACCACGAAGAAAAGAGGATTCCCTCTCTCCTTTTGTCTGACTCACCAAAGCTCTTGTTTGACTTTTCCTCTTCCAGGAAGCCCCCCGGGGGGTCCCAGCCCACAGGGACCACGCCCTCCTCAGAGCTGGAAGTGATCAGCTCCTGCTCCCAGCCCTGCCAGCAAGTCCCTCCCAGCCTCCCCATCCGTCCAGGCCAGCAGCCTCTCTGCCTCCAAATTCTTTGGGGCTCCCTATTGTACACAAGGGAGGATTGAGTCCCAGAACAGGCAGCTCTCATGACGAGGGAGGCAGAGCTGGGCCAGGAGCCCAGGCCTCCTGTGTCCTAGACAGGGCCTCTTCCCCACTCCACCTCGCCTCCCCGTCTCTCTCACAGTTGGGCTGCTCCCGAATCCCCCCACGCTCAGCTGTGGAGACACGTGTTCCTGCAAAGGCTGCAGTCAGACAGCTTGGGTTCAAGGCCCAGCTTTGCCAGGCACCAGCTCTGTGACCTTGGGCCTCTCTCTTTCTCTCTCACGTTCCTCACCCCTAAAAGGGGGAGACGGTATCTTGCTCACAGGCCTGGTGAGTTCAGGACAGGATATGGCACCTGTCACCTGTCAGTGGATGTAAATGGATCTGCCCCCCCGGCCCCCCCCCCATTCCCTCCTAGGACCCCGAGGGTATTTCTAGCACCCTTCCCACACCCCCCTGGCGGCCCCCACCCCAGGTCTCACCGGTTTCGGAGCAGGTCGTTGTCATAGTAGCGGCAGACGGCCCGACGCCCGCAGCTCTGGGCCCAGTGCACACAGGTGGTGTCAATGGCAGTGCCGTGGATCACAGGGCTGGGCATCCAGGCTGGAGGAGGAGGTGCTCAGGGGACAACGGCGCCTGGCATTCCCGCGCCCGTCCCCACTTTACTCCCTGCCTTACACAACCCCTTAGCAATTGGGGCCTCTTGGTCTGTAAGTCTTTGGCTCCCAAGGCCACCCTTTCCCTGGGGGCAGCTGTGGCCTCCCTGCCGGGCTGTTCAGCCTCTTCACACCCACCCCCAGGGCACCTAGGTTGGATCTGTTGCCACAGGGACCTGTGAACCCTAAGGTAAGGAACTGGGACCCACACACCCCTGTGCCCCCCTGGGCCCAGCACACAGTGGCTATCTGGACCAGCGGTCCCAAACAGGTTCTTTACCCAAAACTCTCTGGAGCATGAACTGGATCCCCACAGCCAAAGTCTTGTCTTCTTTCTTCACTCCCCTAAAGCAGGGACACGAGTGACATGAGGACTGAGAGGGTTCCAGCCCCGCAGGGGCTCTGGTCCTCCCCTCCTCTTCCCTGAGTCTGCAGGTCCTTGGGGGCGGGGAGCTCAGGCCCCACACCCCATTTCCCTTCACCCTGCAGAGCCTGGTCCCCATGCACCAGGTGCACCCACTGCCCATCAGGGTCCCATGCTGGCTTCCCTGTGCTCCTGGTCACAGACCCCTCCCCTCTCTCCCTTCCTCCTATATTTGGCACAACCTGAAGGTGAGCAGCCAGATGCTCCTTCTAACTTCCCCAAGCACTGTGCTGCCACAGCCTGGGGCGCCCTGCTCCCCGTCCTGGGGAACACCAGCACCCAGCCCTCATGGAGCGCTTACTGCGGGCTCTGTCCTTCTGCACTACAAGCCCCACCTCACCCCATGAGGCAGGCATGTCCTTAGCCCCATTCTGCAGGTGAGACTGACGGACGCCGAGACAGGTTAGGTGCCTCGGCTAAGGTCCCAGGCCACCGGGCATCAAGAGCCAGAATTCGCGCGGCACACGGCCTGCGCGAGGCCTCCTCATCAGGCTGCCCGCTGGGGATCTGATTCCTCTGCTTTCCCTCTTGTGGCCGGCCTGTCTTACAGATCTACGTGTCTTCTAATATTTGTGAGGGGCTCCACCCCTCTTCTAATTTTCTGGAAAATAGGCAATAAAATAATCCCGGTGTAATAAAATATTGGAATGATTCTGCTCTGAGGTCTCTTTATTCAAGCCACCACCCCAAGAGATGCTGACTTTGGCCTCAGGTGACAATTATCAGTCCCAGCAGGCACCTCAGGACAATGGCCAGAAAGATCTTGGACCAGGAGGCAGTGCTCAGCACGGGCTGGGTCCACAGTTGGCACTTAATAAGTGCTTGAAGTGGCATTCGGAATCATGGGCCACACTGAGAGGATTTGGGTTTCTGGGCGCACCTGCTGTGGCCCGCCCACTGCAGGTGGGGCGGGGGCGGGGAGTCAGGTGACACTCCTCACAGTGATTGCAAGGCCAGGGAAGGGCCTTAGGAGTGGCCTCCCCTCCCCTGGGGCAGGTCGGGTCATGGGCTCTCGGTCAGTACTGTTCCACCCAACATTTGCTGTGTGACCTGGGGTCAGCTCCTGAATTTCTCTGCAAGATGGGGAGAAAACTTCTCTTATCTACAAGAAAACTTCTCTTATCTGCAAGATGGGGAGAAAACTTCATCTCAGCAGGTTGCCATGAAGACAGGACAGGGAGAGCATGGTCTGTTGTGGGGGCCCAGGACACCCGAGTGGCCTCCTTCTTTGAACTCCTCCCTCAGGATTCCTTGTCCTGCCTGGGGTTAAGGACCTCTTGGTATCCACCAGTTCTGGCCCGCCTCTGCTTTCACCTTAGGATGAGCATGAAGGAGGGTGTGTGGGTGACACTGGCCAGTGTTGCACCCAGGCCGACCAGGATCATGAAGGGCAGCACCAGGTGGCTGCAGGCTGAGTCGCAGGAGCCCGCCAGCACAGGGCTGCCCCCTGCCACGCAGCTGCAGTTGGTGTAGAAAACCTGGGGGGTGGGCAAGGAGAAGAGCCTTCAGGAACCTCCAAAGGCAAGCAGCTGGCCAAGGGCCTGAGGCTCCAGGAGGAAGGCTTGTGAGACACCCAAGGGCTCAAAGCAGCTGGGCAGAGCTGGCTGCATGCTGGCTCGCCCGACGGCTCGAACAGCCAGGCGGGTACCTGGACACAGGCTGTTTGCACACAAATGGGCTGAGCCCAGGTCGAGGCTGTGCGGAGAGAGGGAAGTGGGGAAAAAGGAGAGGAGCCTAGAAGAGCATGACCCCTATAATGCACCACATGCACACATGCTCACACACACATACACACCCACACACACCGCACACTCACATATACGCACACTCACATATATATGCACTCGCACACACAACCAACACACTCACACACACCACACATCCACACACATGCTCATACATACCACACACTCACACACCACACACTCACTCGTTCTTTCACATGGTGATGTCAGAGTGCTCCGAATTCCTGAACGTCTGTGCAAGGAATCAAAGCAACAAAGAGTGTTTTGGGGAAGGAACTGGATTCTCCAGCCTAGTGTCCTTGCCTTCCACTTCCCTGCAGTCTTTCAGGGCATTGGATTCTAGAAGGGACTCTCAAGGAGAGATTCAAGCACAGGATGGAGAGATGCAGACAGCACTAGAGGAGACCTGATTCGGCAGGTGAGGGGCAAGGAAGGCTTCACCAGAGAGGGGTGTTGGATTTGGGTCTTGAGGAATGAATAGGAGTTTGCCAAGAGGAAAACTGGAATGAGCAGAGGGAGCGTCAAATGTAAAACCACAGTGGCATGAAAGAACCCAGCAAACCCTTCCTCCTGCCCAGGGCAGAGAGTGCACTCGCGAGGGGCAGAGGGAGGCACTTTAGGCGTACGCGGGGGCAACATCGTGAAGAGCCTTGGGCACGAAAGAAGAACCTGGACTGCTGTTTCCAGAAACTCGGTGGACCAGGCGCCCTGCCAATCATCTTGCTGACAACAACTTAAAATGCTGGATAAAGTACTGAAAACTGTTCTGAATGCACCCACGTGTTGGCAGAAAGTAAAAAGTACTCAGCTTCAGTACTAAGCGAGGTGGAACGGAGGGTGGAGAGCAGGGTCTGGAGCAAGCTTTGGCCCTGGGTGTTCACAGAAACTCGCACAATGGAGTACAGCTTTCAGAGGTTCAGAGGCTACAGGGCCAGCGGACAAGTCCTAGCCCTCCCTTCTGCCTGGTGAAAAGTCTAACAGGAGACCCCAGAAAACTGGGGCCCCTCCAAAGGCGGAAGTCTGAGTAAAAGCTGAGCTGTTTCCAAACTGCAGGGAAATGCCCCCCGGCTGGCCCCGGAGTGTGTTTGATTGCCGCATTGCCATCCCCTAAGTGACCTGGAAAACCTCCTGCAGAGGGTTCTTTCAGAGGTGCTCCAGAAGTCAGTGCCCTCGGGCGCCTGCAGGAACAAAGCCAGGCCAGGAAGCCCAGGCTTTGCTTTTCTTCTCTGTAGAGGAGAGTCTCCCTGACCAGTGTGCCCCAGGGACCCCGCCTCGGCTGAGAGACAGGTGTGCAGGGATGGGTCCCATCAGCCCTCGAGGTGGCCTGGCAGCCCTGGAGCAGCTGGAATGTTCTGGAACTCTCACCTCCAGCCCTGCCTGGCAGCCTCGGAAGCTTTCCAATGTGACAAGGGTTGGGAAGCCCTGAGGGGGATGCCGGGAGCCTTGGAAAGATTGGCAGCACGGAGAGAGAGAGCTGACAGCGTGAGGGGCTCGGGTGACCAGGCGCTCTTTCCATTGCCCTGAGCTCTGTCGTGTGTGCGCAGTGCCTGTGCCTGACAAGGTGGTGCTGCCACCTGTGTGTGACCCCCTGAGCACACACCACCTGGACCCTCACCTGCAGGCTGTGCAACCCGCTGGGGTGGAGATACTGAGGAGGGACAGGTTGGGGGAGAAGTCCTGTCTGCGAGGCCAGCTTCCTGGAAGAGAAACCTGCTGCTCCTGTTGCTTTCCTGAGGGCACGAGCTCGCTGGGATGGACATGAAAGCCAGAGGCCTTTCTCGGGGGTTTTCCCAGCCCTTCATTCACGTGCATCTAATTCCATGGCAGCAGGGGACTCTGGAGAGAGGCAGGTGCTGTCATAACAACCAGCCTGACACCACACCCCCACCTCACATGCTTTACTACAACCTAGGAGCCTGAGGAAGGCGGGTACTGTCCCCATTTGTCATTTGGGGGTACTGAGGAGACAGTGGAGGAGGAACTAGCTGTTCTCGGTGGCCTTTCCAAGGTTGACACAGAATGCACTGCCGCTAGTCACGCTGCCCTCATTTCCCCTCTAGGAGTTCCTTGAGGGCAAGGTCCCTTGGATCTGGGTCCTCAGCCCCCAGCACAGGGCCTGGCACAGAGGAGGTGCTCTGTGAAGGTTTGTTGACTGACTGACTGAGTGGTCTCATCGCGTCAACCTCCTCACTGGTGTCCCTGCCTCTTGCCTGCACTTTGCTCACCTTCCTCCACACTATGGCCTCAAGTGTGATTAAACACAGATCTGACCCTGTCACTCCCCTGCCTATAACCCATCCAAGACTCCCCGTTGCTCTCTAGATAAAGTCCCCACTCACAGCCTGACATTCAAGGCTCTTCCTTGTCTAGGCCTTGCTTTCCCTCCATGAACCCTTGTGCTTCTTCTCCAACAAGTTCTTTGCAGTTTCTTGAAACACTGTGTGTGTGTGTGTGTGTCATGTGCAGGTGCTTGCTTCTGGATTCTCTGCTTCTGCCCTTCCCCCTGCCTGGAAGGCCCTCCCGCAATGTGCCTATTCACTCTTGAAGATCCAGCACAAATACCACATCCTGTGAAGCCTTTTGGGGCCCTCCCAGGTGGGATGCATCTCCTTCCATCCTTGTCTGTACTTGTGGGGACCACTTCTCCCACTTATCACCACCCGTGGACCTCTGGAGCTGTTTCCTTCTGCATCTCCCCTGCATGGACAGCGGGGCCAGATCTGGTTCACCTCTGTGCCCTGGGCCTTCACATGTGGCTGGGCCCTGGCTGGCAACAAAAGTTTATGGAAAGAATAATGTTCTACATCTGCCAACAGAAGGAGACAGAGCAGAGCCAGACAGTGAGAACGTTCAGAGGTGGAGAGGGTGAGAGACACAGGCACTGAGACAGGGAAGGGCAGAGAAGTGAGAGGCAGAGGAGGAAGCCAGAGGCCTCACCCACCTGGCTTTTGTCCAGAGCTTCCTGGACCATCCGGCTTGTGCAGCCCGCGTGGCAGGGCGTGAGGTACTCCACACGGCTGCTGGGCTCGCAGACAGGGTTAAAGTCGTCCGATGGGCAGGAGCAGGGCTCCATGCAGCCTGGAAACCGCTCCAGCCCAGGCTGCGCGCTGACGAGAGAGAAGCTTGGGAGGGTTGACTTGGCTTTCTGTCCCTCAGGCCGCGAGCCGGGGCCAGCTCTGCCCTTAGCCCGGCTCTCTACCCCTGAGAGCAGTGGCCAGAGAGTTCAGCTCCATACAGGAGTTTTTCACTGTCAGGGCTGCTCTGTGATGGTGCAGTGGTGAGCTCCTTGCAGTGGAGGTGTGCAAGCAGGGAGATGGGCTGGAAACTGCAGGAGGCCCCCCAATGGGAGACGTGGGAGTGGGGAGTGGAGTCTGGATCAGAGGCCTCTGAGACCCCTTCCAGCCCTAAGACCCTACGAGTCTTTGAGCCACTTCTGCAAACGTCTCTGTTCTCAATGGCCCTCCTTTAGGGAACACAAGATAAATTCCTCCCAGAATTTAGTGAGGCACTCCAATGAAAACTGCCTTTTTCTTAATGAGCTGGTTTGCTTCCTTTTCTTAGAAAATTCAAGCTAGGCGTGTGGGACCCAGTCAGGAAGCCTGACTAGCTGTGGGATCTCCCACCTGTTCACGCCTCTCTCTGGGCCTCAGTTTCCCTGTCTGTCAGCTCGGCTGGGGTTCCCTCTCCCCGTTGCCATCCTGCAGTCTCATGACCTCTCACTCACTCTCACTACACTGCTTGCTCTCTGTGTCTAGGGCACATTTTAGTCCCACCTATCTCCCTCCTGAGGACCTGTCCCCAAGTCCCAGGAATGTCCCCATTCTAGTCTGCCAGGGCAAGATGGGGTGGACAGGGCCAGGAGATCAAAAGAGAGGCTGAGTCCGAGGGCGCAGGTGGCCCCTGAGACTCAGAGTAAGACCGGGCTTCATAGCTAGGAAAGAAAACCTGCCAGGCAGCCACGGCCAGGCTGCAGAGGAGGCCAGAGGGGGAAGCTGGAGGCCCTGTGGGCTTCGGGTGGGGGCGGGGCAGACAGAGTGGCAGGCCTGGCCAGCTTGGTGAGTCTCAGCTCCTTGGAGAAGAGGGTTAGCAGGGGTGGGGGAGGTGGGAGGGACAAGTGCAGCCAGAGCTGGGGGTGGGGAGGTGGGGTATGGGGCAGAGGTGAGCTCCACTCCTTCCCTAAGGTGGGGGTCTCCATCTGATGGGGAGGAAGGTCGTCGGCCAGCATAGTCCTCTCCTCCCCTGCCGGGCAGAGCTGTATATGTGACACTGTCTCCCGCAGGAGGGGGAACAGGCTGGCACAATCTGAGCTGAGGGCCCATCAGAAGGCTATGCCAGGGGCCTCTGGCCGGGGAGGTACCTCTCAGAGGCCCCCTAAAGCAGCTAGAAGGCTGAGCAGGTGAGAGCTGGGGGCTCTTCCTCAGCCCCTTGCTTCTGTGGGGAGAGCCCTGCCTCCAGGCTCTGGTCCTCCCAGCTGGGCAACCCTGGGCGAGCAACTTCACCTCTCTGAGCCTCGCTATCCTTATCTATGGAATGCGATCCCGTGAGGGTCCAACGAGACAGAACATGGGAAGAGCGGGACGCGGTGTTGGGCAAGTGGGAGACCTAGGTTCTGGGCAGCTGTCAGGATCGTTAGCTGTGCTGGAGGATGAGAAATTCTCAGTTTGCTCACTTGGTCCAGAAAGGTTTCTTCAATGGATTAGAACCCACCACTCACTATTGCAGGCATAGAGATGAGAACGAGTGAGATGGGATGGCAGAGTCACGGAGAGAGGCAGAAGAGAAGAGAAATAGGGCATAAGGCGTAGGCTGACTTTTTCTCCATTTGCTTTTTCAAAAGATTGTGGTAAAATATCCATGCACTTTTTACTCTAAAAATCATTTCAAGGCCCTGGCTCTGTCCTCAGACCAGGGGATTCTCGAGGGCCTGGCTGCAGCCTCACCAGCTGTGACTAGACCCCGGCCCCACCCTGCACAGCAGAGTTGCCTCACTGTTGGGAAAGGAAAAGGGACAAGGAAGGAGGGGAGGAGGGGAGTTGGAGGGAGGTAGGGGAGGTGGGCCCGGGACAGAGAGGGTAAGGGATGAGCATGGCTGGGCCCTGAGATGAGGCCCCCATGTCACACAGAGGGAGCTCCAGCTGTGGAAAGCTGGCACCTGGGTGGAGGGAGAAGATGCCCAGGGAGAGGCCAGAATGAGAAAGCTGGGGAATTCTAGCTGGGTGTTGGGCCAGCCTCAACCTGGAGCATTCCCAGGAAAAATGAAATCACTCTGGAGAAGCGGTGGCATGTAACTTCCAGCATGCTCTCCAAGAAGTCTCCCAAGAGGAGAGGGTATGGCAGCAGCGGGGGTGGCAATGGGCGTGAGAGACTTTCCTCTTAGAGGGTGGAGGCAGGTGGTGCCCCACTGGCATGGAAAGAGTTTTGGAAGTTTAGGGTCATGGAACAACAGAGTTTTAGCTCCTAGGCTCTAAGAACCAAGAATCCTCAACGTCTCCAGGCCAATCCCTTCCCAAGGCATCAGTCCCCTCTGTAGTGTCCCTGTTAGGGGCTTGCCAGCCCTGGTTATCCCCTCTCTCACCCACCCCCCCACACCCCCAGGGATGGAGAGCACGCTCCCTCCTGGGAAGGGCTTTCCTCTGCCTGGGAGCAAAGTGTCCTCAGGCTGAGCTGGGTCCTGTTCCTATGGTGAGGCCTCAGCGCCACCTCTGCTGGGCACACAGGGCTTGGTCACTTTGCAGATGCCATCCCCACAAGTGGCTTTGCCCTGCCTCAGCCTCCGCCCCTCCCCAGGGCTGAGCTGCCCCGTCCGTGAGGTTCCATCCCTGCCCCTTCCAGTGGCCTGACACCTTCACTGGAGAGAGAAGTCCCAGTGTCACAACTGAGCCAAGTGAGATGGAAGGAGATAGGGCTCTTGGGGAGGTAAGATTTGAGACAGGTGGGTGCCCCCATTGACCTGGCCTTGTCTGGGCCACCCCTTGCCCTGTCCCACCCCTCCATCCCCCCATGCTCATGCTCACGCGCTCTTGCATACACTTACCCAGGCTGGTGGATGATGCCTGCGATGTGGTGGGTGGAGCAGCCCATGAAGAAGAGGGGCAGGCTGAGAAGGAGGCAGAACAGCATCCCCAGTAGGCAAAGGATGCTGCAGCGCATGGGGCCCAGGCGGAGGCGCTTGACCAGGAAGCCCCCCATCACGATGCCCATGATGGCCAAGGGGATGGTGACACAGCCTATGAGCAGGTTGGCAAAGGATGCTGTGACGGAAAACTGGCGCTCCAAGAACTTGGGCAGGAAGGTGGCCATGCCCGCCACCATGGACGATGTGCACACCTGGGACAGGACCACCAACAGGAAGATGGGGTGGCGCAGGGTCCGCAGCAGCACCCTGGGGAAGACTGTTGGGGTGAGTGAGGAGAAGGTCGGAGTGGGCAGGGCAGCCATGGCATTAGTTTGTCCCATCCCGCCCTAAACAGGCTAAACTGTTCCGTCCCTTCCATCCCATCTCATTCCATTTAATTCTATTGCATTCAGTCTCCTCATTACATTTGACTCCTTTCCACTTAATTCCATTCTGTTTTTGAAATTCTGTTTCCTTCCATTCCATTGAGTTAGATAGCATTTTATTCAACTGTGTTTCTTTCCATTCAATTCTATTGAAAACTTGATTCCATAAACTTCTGTTCCATACTTCAGATTTGATTCTATTTCATTCATCCCATCCCATCTCATGTCATTTCTTCTGTTCTGCTTATTCACCTCGTTTTGTTCTTTTCATTCAGCCCTCTCCTGCCGTCCTGCTATAGCTCTTTCCAAGCTGACCGAGGCCTTGCTCCTCCCTCTGTGTCCCCTACATGGGACAGTGTCCCCTCCCCTGCTCTCCTCATCTCTAGTCTATGTTTCTCCAGAGCACTTTACTTAAATACTACACATCTTACTCATTTAGCCATTTTATTGTCACCCTGCCCGAAGGTGAGCTTCATTCGGAGCGGGGATGTTTGTCTGTTGTGTTAATTGCTGAATCGCCAGAGCCCAGAGCATGGGAGGCACTCACTAAATATTTATGGAATGAAGGAAGGAAGGAAGGAAGGAAGGAGGAGACACAGACTCATATATGATCAGATACCCAAATGTTGGGGCAGAATCTAAGGCCTCCGGAGATGGTGAGACCTGGGCAGGCTTGGTGCTGGGCAGCTTCCTGGGGGTCGGACAGAGGCAGGGCCTGAAGAACGGGAGGATCCTGAGGGAGGGGTGGGGAGGAGAGGGAATTCCTGGTGGAGGGCAGAGCAGGAGCAAAAGTGTCGAGACCAGAAGGGAAGCGACGGCTCTGGGGTTCTGGCTTTGATCACCAATCTCTGCCAGCCCCCTAAACCGGTGCCTGTGGGCAGGGGTCCCTCACTGCAAGTCTGCTAAACCAAAGGGCACGTGACATTGGGCCAGTCCTGAGCTCTGGGCTTCAGGGTCGTCCTCAGTAGGGGTGGCCAAGGTGACGGCCAAGAATGCTTTCTGTGCTGACATGAGTGGCGCTCTCTCCTCTAATGACAAAAGAGAGAGACACATGTTTCCGCCTGTGGGAGGCAAGATGGCAGTGAGGCAGAAGGTGTGGGGGAGAGGGGAGGAAAGGCCTTTCTAAGAGGAGGCTCAGAGGAGCAAACCACTGCCGGGCTGGGCTGGTGGGGAGAGTTGGCTCCTCCTGGCCAACTGCGGGGTCCCTTCTGTTCCTGCAGAAGCAGGACCAGGGCCTCTGTCATGGGAGATTTCTCTGTGTCCCTAGAGCATGGCTAGAGCCAAGCCAGCTGGTTCCCTCTCCCCCTGGGCCAGGCCAGAAGCTATTTCCTTGGAAGCCAGAAAATAAAGATAAATAATCCAGGCAGGGTGGGGGGAGCCGGGGCTATGGAATTCCCCCTCCTTCACGTCCCAGGCCTGCCTCCTGTCCCTAGTCCCCTGCCACACACGCAGTGCATCCAGCCAGCATTGGGGGTGGGTAGGTGTGACACTGGCCTTCACCCCAGGTAGCTGCTCCAGCTTCCCTCCCTCCGTGCGCTGCCCCGGCCAGGATTGGCCTGGCCTTGGCCCAAGCTGTACAGGTGCCCTCATTGGACAGGTGGGGTCCCAAGAGGGGCAGCGACTCACCCAAGTTCATTCACGGAGGCCAAGGCAAGGCCAGGAGTTGCCAGGGGTTTCCTGACTCCTAGTAAAGGCCATTCCCCCTGTGTGGCCCACCCCGCATCCCGGTCCTCTGGCTGCCTGACTCCAGAGGGCACCCTCTCTCCTGTGCCCATCACTGCAGTGCATGTGTACCCGTCCTCTGTCCTTTCTCCCTCTTCTGCGTCTGCAGCCTGTGTCCAGAACAGGTGGAAAATTCCTGGAGGGCAGGGTTAAGCCTTTCACTTCGATAGGGATCACTGACCAGGAACTCCAGGGCGTGTCTCTAGCTCAGAGGCAGGTCTTCTCCATCAGACAGGGGCTGCCCTTAGCTTCGCACAACGTCTCCCCCATCAGACAAGCTGAGGCCTCTCTCCACTCAGAGACTATGTCTCCCTTCTCAGACAGGGGCCTCGTGCAGCTCAGAGGCCAGGTCTCCTCCCTCCAATAGGACAGGTCCTCCCTCAGTTCGGGGACTATGTTTCTTCCATGTGACAGGGACCTCCCTTAAGTCAAAGACAATATCTCCCCCATCAGACAGGGGCCTCCTGCAGCCCAGGGGCCAGGTCTCCTCCATGAGACAAGGCAGGTTCTCCCTCCATTCAGAGACTATTATCCTCCATCAGACAGGGACTTCCCCCCGGCACAGAGTCTGGTCTCTCCCATCAAACAGGGCCTCTCCCTGCTCAGGGGCTATGTCTCCCCCCTCAGACAGGGGCCTTCCTTAGCTCAGGGATGTCTTCTCCTAAGAGTTTAGGGCTCCTCCAGCTGAAGCCCCATGGCTCCTCCTCCCTCTTGCTCCCCCATGGTCCCAAGTGGTCAAGGCCAAGCCTCAGGGGCAGGCTAGTCCCTCTGGTGCTCAGCAGAAAGCCCAGAAGCCAAGTTGGCTGACCAGCCACAGGGCCTGTGGCCAGCCCTGCCTTGGTCTCTTCTAGGCTCATATAGAAACTGACACAGTCTGGCCCAGGACTCCAGCTCCAGGATCCAATTCAGCAACTGGCCCCAGCTTCCCTTTGGGCAGGAGCCAAAGCAGTGATTAATAAGCTCCTCCATGGAGCAGTGTGCTGGGGCTTTCCAGCAGCTGGGGGCCCCTGAGGTTAGGGAGTCCAGGCCCCTGCCTCTAGGCCCAGCCCCATGGGGTCCAGGCCCCCCTTTCCCTGAGGATGCTGGAGAACCAGGCTCTAGAGACTGGTGTCCCAGCATCAAGTCTTAGGAAACTCTTCCCAAGAATTGGACCTAATTAACTTCTTGTTGTAAAAGTCCTCAGTGCAGGGGGAGAAAGGTTAGAGGGGCTATCACCCTCCTAAACCACAGGCAGCTCAATTTACTGTCCCGGGACATGGTCAGAATGATAACAGGAAGGCAGGAGCGATTGAAATAGAAATGGTACCTTATATCAGTACAGTGTTTGATAGCATACAAAGGGTTCTCCACTCATCACCCTATCTGACTCTCCTAATAGTTCTGGCGAGGTGGAGCGAGGGTCCCTGACCTAGTCTTTCAGAGGAGGAATCTCAGGTCAAGGAAGGAAAATAACTTCTAAAAGATTGTACGCTGGTCATGTCGGGGGCAGGATTCACACCCAGGTCTCTGACTTGTTGTCCAGGCTCTACAAGCGCCTGTGCACACAGTAGGCCCTCAATCAATGTTCATGGGACCTGAATCTTCAGAAAGGACAGTCTGGTCACAACATAGACCCTGGTTACTGGTCGACTGAGTTCATAGTCTCCGGATCAGAGAGACAAGGATCTTAGCTCATTGAGTCTACTCACTGTACAGACGGGGAAATTGAGGCCCAGAGAGGAGCAAGGACTCAGGACAAAAGCCTGGGTTTCTGGACTTCAGCCCAGAGTTCCCTCCACCCAGGCAACCGCCTGGTAATTTAGTAAATATTTACTGAGAGCCTCTGCTCGCAGGCCCGGAGCTGGATGGGGGAAGAAGTAGGGTCTCGGGTGAGCCAGCCTTCAGGAGCCCTCTGCTTGAGGGAAGGGCTGGACAAGAACATGGCACAGGTCTGAATCAACATAGAAGCCCTGAGGGTTCGAAGAGCTGAGAGGAGGGAGAGCCAGGCCTTCTGAGGAAGGAGAGAAGTGGCCCTTGAACTTGGCCTAGAGGGACAAGAAAGATTTTCATAGATAGCAATAAAAAATGGTGTGCCAGGGGCCGGCCCAGTGGTGAGGTGGTTAAGTGCGCATGTTCAGCTTCGGTGGCCCCGGGTTCGCCGGTTCGGATCCCAGGTGCGAACATGGCACCGCTTGTCAAACCATGCTGTGGTAGGCATCCCACATATAAAGTAGAGGGAGATGGGCATGGATGTTAGCTCAGAGCCAGTCTTCCTCAGCAAAAAGAGAAGGATTGGCAGCAGATGTTAGCTCAGGGCTAAGTCTTCCTCAAAAAAAAAAAAATGGTGCGCCAGGTGGAGGAGATCATATGAATGAAGACTTACAAGGAGCGTATGGTGCCCATGAGGGGCCTGTAGGTGGGGATGATGAATCAAGAAAGGCAGGAAGGGGCTGGATCCTGTGCAGCTTCCAATGCCCTCCTGGCCCCATGTCCCTATAGCCTGGCCGCAGCTCACTTACCTTTGATGAACTGGACCGCAGTCAGGTTTGGTGCAATCTGGGCTAGGCCAGCCTTCTTTTCCGGGGACGCCTCAGTGCTCTGCTCAGAGGAGGAATCCTCACCCTGGGAAGACACACAACCAAGGACAGTCAGCTGGGTGCCAGACATTCTGCTCGGAGATGCTGTGGGCTGGGAGGGGAGCTCTGGGAGAGGAGAGGGTGGGGGTCTGTCATTTCATCAGGAGGAACAGGGGCCAGCAGTGTTTCATTTGTTCTTGGCCCTATAGGTACTCAACAAGTGGTTTGAAAGGATGGATGAAATTCCAGTGGTTAAACTTTGTATCACCATCATTAACATCATAATAATCACCAACATTACCATGAAAATTACCACCATAGCTGCCATCATCATTATCCCCATCACCTTAAATATCATCACTCACATCACCAATATCATCGTGAATAAATGACTGATATCCTTACTATCATCATTGTCTCTGTCATGGTCACCCACCACCAGCACAATCGTAATCACCATCTGTGACACCTGACCCTTCAGGATCACCAGAAACAACACGGTTATCAGAATCACCAAAACCATTATCACTGTCTCTAACATCCTCGTTATCTCTATCACTGTCTTCACCACCATCAGCATCCCCCATCTCTATCCGAGGTCATCACCACACTGCTACCTTCAGTTATAATCACTCATGGCCGTCATCACGTGGGGGCGGCCATGAGCAGGAGCCTTCAGTGAGCTGGGCCTTCCTAGAGGTTGGGGTGCTGTGGGCCTCCAGACCACTCTTGTTCTGTGCCGTCTGCTATGACAGGAAGGGAACTGGGGTGGCCAAGGCGACAGACCCCTCCTCCTTTCAGATAAGTCAGGCCACACCCAGAGAGGAGCTCAGCTCTGCGACCACATGAGGAGGAAGCTCACGGACATTCTGGAGTGTGTCCCCCCATCGGGGTGAGGAAGGCCGACGTGCGACTCCTGAAGGAAAGGCCTTTTACCTCGGGAAAGAGAAGACTTGGGGGGGGGGCACAATCACAGTCTTCTGATTGTCAGAGAGAAGGAAGGAAATCATGATAATAATGGTTATTGGTTACTAAGTACTTACTACCAGCCCAGCGCCGTTCTAATGACTAATCCGCTAACTCGACCTCCCAGTGACTTTCTCAAGTAGATGCCATTATAATCCCTGTTTTTCAGGGGATAAAACTGAGACCCAGGGGCTGGCCTGCTGGCGCAGTGGTTAAGTTCGCACGTTCCACTTTGGCGGCCTGAGGTTCGCCGGTTTGGATCCCGGGTGCAGAAATGGCACCACTTGGCAAGCCATGCTGAGGTAGGCGTCCCACAACTAAAGTGGAGGAAGATGGGCACGGATGTTAGCTCAGGGCCAGTCTTCCTCAGCAAAAAGAGGATGGGCAGCAGATGTTAGCTCAGGGCTAATCTTCCTCAAAAAAAAAAACCGCCTGAGACCCAGGGAGATGAAGTGGCTTGCCCTGTCACATGACTGGTAAGAGGTCCGGCTAGGGTTTGAACCTAGATAGCTTGACTCCAGAGCCTGTGTGCACTTAGCTGGCTCACCCTGAGGGACGGGGACCACGGCCCCTAAGTGCTGGGTATTCTACCTGCCTTGCTCTAATACCACAGTGCTTTCAGGCAGGTACTATTACTGTGCACATTTTTTAGATGAGGAACTAAGTCTTGGACAAGTTGCTACTGGCATAGGGTCATTTGAATTTAAGTGATCGAGTGGGGTCTGATTTTACTACATTTTTCTATGCAGCCTAAGACCAGGATTAGAAGCAACAAGTTCCGTGGAGGAAGACTGAAGCCCAATGTAACCAGCAGTTTGGCCAAGGCTGCCCTAGGAGGGAGTGAGTTCCCCCAAACTAGGAGCATGCAAGCAGGGGCTGGCCTCCCCTGGGTTCTGGGGTGCTGTATGCCATGGGGGAGGGTGGGTTGGGCTCGAGAGCTCATCCGCGGTCCTCTGCTTCTGCCTCTTCTCTGCCTGTGGAGCCTCTGAGAGGTCCCTATGGGCCCCTCACCCTCTGGTCAATGTCTCACACCTTCTCTTTCCTCTCCTATCTGATTCTTTTTTTTTAGGGAGCCTCATAAGTCAAATACTGGATTTTCCCACCTTTGAGAACCTTCACGCCCACACCCACCCCAGGGGTGCCCTGTTCCAAGCTTCCTCCAGTTCACTCTCCGGTGCTGGCTGGCTCAGTGCTGGCCTTGCCCTAGGAGGGAAATTCATTCAAATATTATTATTATTATTATTTTTTTTTTGGTGAGGAAGAGTGGCCCTGAGCTAAACTGTGTTGCCAATCTTTCTCTTTCTGCTTGAGGAAGATTGTCCCTTAGCTAACATCAGTGCCAATCTTCCTCTATTTTACATGTGGGACACTGCCACAGCATGGCTTGATGAGCAGTGTGTAGGTCTGCACCCGGGACCCAAATCTGCGAACCCCAGACCGCCAGAGCAGAGCACATAAACTTAACCACTACACCACCAGGTCTTTCCCTTTCTCCTCTCTTCTCTTATTCCAGCAGGTAGTGGGCTCTGGGTTTCCTGGCCTCAGGGGAGGGTTGTGGCAGGGCAGAAAGCAGTCATCGGCTGTAATGTTTTCCTTCCTGGCTTTTGTTTCCAAAGCCTGAGTCCACTGAGAAGATCATGCTGGATATTGGGGGTGGAGGTTGTGAGGAGAGAGGGAGGCCTCTGAGAACGAGGGGAAGAGAACGGGGACTGAGTGCCCTGGGGATTCCAAGAGGAGCCACACAGCCTCTGAGACAGTGCCCAAGGAAGCAGTCCCCCCCGGGGGGCAGGCAGCAGGCTGACCTAGGGCGGCCGTGCTCCCATGTTCCCAGACACACAAAGCTCCTCTGCTCCGAGCAAGTTAAGGGACACCACATGGGCCAGAATGGATTGAGGCTGATGCCTGTTGGGTGGGGGAGGGATGTCCCTAGTATTTTGGCACCCTGTAAGACTGCAGGACCTTTGCTTCCCCTTGGTGAGGGAGCCCTGAGAGAGGCTGAAGTTGAATGTCTTGCTGACCCAGCAGGACAGGCATTCTGAGTAGAAGTTAAGTTGAGTTTTAGAGAAAATAAGGAACTATCTATCTTATACACATTTAGGTCTGAGTCATGCTTTGTCCAGTGTCTCTATCCCCTGCTGGTCACTGAGCTCTGTAAGAGCAGAGATCATATTTATCTTGTTCTCTGTCGAAACTTTGGTGCCTAGCAGGGGGCCTGGGGCAAAATAGTAGGTATTTGATAAATATCTATGAACAGATGAGTGCAAGAGATGGCTCCGACAGGCAGTGGGTGCAGCCAGCGCCAGGCTCCTGGAAGGAAAATGAGAACATCAACAGGAGATGCTATCGCGCTGCAAACAAGCTCTTAGACTGCTGCTGGGTCAGAGTGGGCAACTGGGCCACACTGAGCACCGGGCGCCTCGCGGCTCGGAGATTCCAGGAACGCCAGGTCACTGCTATGTGGGCTGCTGGCTCCGCATGCGTGCTCCTGCTCCATCCTCGCTGAGACCTGCAAAGGCAGGGGACTTACACTCCGCACACGAGCAAACAAGCTGTGAGGGTAGGGAACTTGCTTGACATCCACAACTAGAAAGTGGCAGGACCAGGATCAGAGTTCCAGCCTGCCCGAGGGGAAAACTCACGCTTTATCAACTAAACCCTGTGAGCGAGAGGCCCTGGTGTGGGACCGGCAGGATGAGGAGGCACCTTTGCGGTATGACGTGCAGGGGGCCTGAAATTCCACCACTGCACTAATTTCTCTGGGTGAGGCGCCGGGTGTCTATTGCTCGTTTAGACCTTAGAGCTGGGCTGTGGGATGCAGCAGCCACCAGCCACACGCGGCCACTGAGCACTGGAAGTAGGGCCAGTAGAATGGGATGTGCCAAAAGGATAAAATACACGTTGCATTTCAAAGATTTGGTATGAAAAAAAAAGACTGGAAAATACCCCATTGTTAGTTCTTTATGTTTACGATATACTAAAATGAGAATATTTTGGATAGAGTGGGTTAAAGTATATTATTAAAATTAATTTCTTTTACTTTTGAACGTGGCTACGGGAAGGTTTAGAATTACATACGTGGCTCACAGAATATTCCTTTCGGACAGGCTGCCTTACAGAGAATGAGAGAATCTCCTTGCTCCTTTCCCCACCCAGCCGAGCTCTGGGAGGTGGTGTGGGGGCACAGCCCAGCATGCTGGGGGCATCCTGGGTACCTGGGGGAGGGGGACAAGGAGGGGAGTGCTGCCCAGGAAAGGCGGTAGGAGGAGGGGAGAGACTGCTAACTTCTAGCGTGCCTCTTCAGGGAGGGCCAGGCTCGTTCTTTGGACAGGCAGAGTCTTGAGAGTCCCTCGCCTGGGGCTCCTTGTCCTCATGAGAACAGTAAAAACCACTGCAATGTCATCTGCTGCCACATGCACAACCCTACATGGCCTACTCTGCACTGTCACATCCACTGCATCCTCTAATTCCCACAACAGCCTGAGGCAGGAGTTATACTGCCCCTATTTCACAGAGGGGGAAACTGAGGCCCCCAAAAGGGAGTGTTATGCAGGGAGTAATGGGGAGAGCAGGCTCTCAAGCCCAGGTCCTCCAGGAGCCCCGTCTCACCCCTGTCTCCTGCTGTGACAAAGAGCATGGAGACTGGAGATGGGAGGGGACAGACAGGCCTTCGGGGCTGGGGTGCAGGGAAGGCCCCAGGGAGAAGCAGTTTGGGATTTGGGTGCACAGGAAGGGGGAGATGATTTAAGCAGGGGTGCAGTACAGCAGCTGTGGCGGTGGGAAGGGGCCCGTCGTGAACAGGGACGTTATGGGGAAACCAGCCTGACTGTGGCCAAGGGCCTCCGAGGCAGGAACTAGGCGGTTCGGAGGGCCAGGCAAAGGGACTTGGACTTTATCCTGTGGGCCCCGGGAGCACTAACCGTCTCCAGCTCCTGTCTCCGTGATCTCCGCAGGCTTCCGCCTCTCTCCCCAGATCTGTTTTGAGGACTCCTGACTAATAGTGGGCTCCAGAAACGGGAAACATCACTCCTCTGCTCAGCTCAAGGAAGAGAGTTTGACCCATCTGGGCTGTGGTTTGCCCAGGTCAGCAGGCCTGGGCCGAGGGAGCTGGGTAGCACTTCCCCTCTCGGGGCTGTGTGCTGACTGCAGCAGGCCCGCAGGACACCCGACGCTGTGTGTGGTCTGGTGCACGAAAGGCCTCCCTATCTGTGGGGCCTCCAGGGATCCAGGAGCTGTCCTCAGAGCAAGCTGGGTTCCTAGAAGGCACCATCCCGGGGCTGTGTCCCCAGCCCCGTGGAACTAGCGCTGACCCTGCTGGGTGAGGTGGAACTCTCTGCCAGCCCTCAGCTTGTCCACACATAGCCAGGGGAAGCAGCCAGGGGGGCGGGGGGTGGGGGTTATCTGTGAACTTCCCATCCTTTCCTGGGGGATGGTGCTTTCTAGCAGCATGCTTGGAGACCTGAGCCTCTGTGAGGAGTGAGTCCAAGCTCTGGCTTTCTCACAATGAAATTCATGCAACTGGCCATGCCTTTTCCCTGTGGCTCTCAGAAGCTCAGAACCAAACAAGCGGTTCAACTACATCAACAGAATTCTTCTTTATGGTCCATGCATTAGCCTTTTGCTGTTCTTTCCATTTTCCTGCTTCTTCATCTTGATTGAACAACTCCTGGAACAGCCCTTCCTGGGTCTGAATCCCGGCTCCACCACTCACTAGCCACATGATCGGGCTATTTCTCTGTAACTCAGGCCCTCAGGTGGAAATGGGGGTAGTAAGTGACCCTACTCCACAGGTGCGCTATGAAGACTAAATGAGCTAACGCATACAAAGGGCCTGGAACAGTGCGTGGAACAGAGTAAGCAATGAACCTTAGCCTAATTTCCTCTCTTTGACTAGCACTGTGCATGTGCTTGGTGTGAGCTCCCTGGAAACTTTTATGGAATACAATGGAAGTAGGATATAGAAAAGCACATAAGAAGAATATTAGAAAAAAGGTAATTTTTCCATTATTTTTCTTCTTAAGAGCTGGCCTGGTCAGAGAAAGATGCTGAGAACAAGCACTCCCGGTGACTGATCCTGCATGTCAGGCATTAAGCCACGCACCTCCCCGCTTGGCCTCTTTTCGTTCTTACAAAGACCCCAAGACATAGATGTTACGGTTATACCCATTTTACAGATTTCAGAACTAGTAGTTGGCAGAGCCGAGATTCACACCCAGGCTGGGATGGTGCAGACACCGCGAGTCCAACCCCTGCTGCTGCGGGCCGCCCCCTCCTCCCCCCCGCCTGCACCCACACACACCCGGAAACCCGTGCATGGTGCCTCTTGGAACAGATCAGCTACCAATCCCCTCTCTTCTTTAGCCTCAGTCTCCTCCTCTGTTAAATGGGAATATTGGACTGGATCAGTGTTTTTAAAACTGGTTTTTGGCAACAGAACCCTTTTCCCAATGGAAATCTCAAAAGACTGGTATAAAAACCTGTAAAAGTAGAACTGGTCTGATTGAAGTGCATGTGTGTGTGCGTATGTGTGTGTGTCTGTGCTTGTGCATGGTGGGGAGTCTGATTAAAGTGTGTGTTGTGGGGGGAAGGGCCTTAGCCCTGCTGGGGGATACTTCCCCTCGATCCCCCTGTGGTGGCACCCTTGGGGTTCTGTGGGGTCCAGTTTGAAAATCAATCAAGCAGCTCACCCCAAAGGGTCCTTCAGCACTGGTGATTGAGGAAGCTCTGATCTGCACTAGGTCCCTTTTCCCTGACCCCCGGGAAGGGGGAGACTTTCGTCAGCCCTTTGGGGCCAGGACCTGGCCTTGTGCAAACTGGTGCAGAGGCCAGTGGTGCTGGCCAAGCTCTGGGCACAACCTTGACCCTCTCTGGGCCTCAATCCCTCCACCTGTAAGCTGGAGAGAGGGTAAACCAGATAATCACTCAGGACCTTCTACCTTAGAGAGTCGAGGTGGGGTGAGGGTGGAGTCACAAGGCCTGGGTTGTGGGGAAAGGGAAGAACACAGGAGAGCTCCCAGCCTGCGAGGAGGGGACTGGAGGCAGCGCCTGCGAGGGAGAGGCACGGGGCGTAAGGAGGACCTGTGTCCCCTCCGACTTCACAGGACTGCAGAGGGGGCAGAGAGTCCCAGGGGAACTGCCAGCTGGGCAGACCCCAATAGACCAGCCTCAAGTCCTGGGTTTAAGCGCCACTGCCATTGCCCACTCCTGTCACCATCTGTGACCATCCTCCCAAAGCAGCACATCAAGGATAATGCTGGACAGGATTTCATAGATTCTTAGGCCAAAATTGTAACCATTTAGAAAGGTGAATTCTGGGAGTCACAGGCATAGAATCTTAGAACCATAGAACACAAGTACTTGAGAATCTCCAACTATCAGAAACACAGAACTTTAAAACTGTATAATCTTAGAACCCAGACTCCAGCAGACACCCCAGAATAAGAGACACGTGGACTCCTGGGAAACATGAACCATGGGAGGGGAGAGGAGCCGGTGGTGCTCAGAAGCTGGGCAGGGACGGGGGATCTGGATGGATGAGGCCTTCCCAGCCCTGGCCCAGCCCCAAGAAGGACATGAAGGCTTGGAGGGCACGGGGGGTTGCCGGCTAAATGGGGTCCCAGCACCACAAGGGCAGCTGGGGCCAGATGACGGGTTAGGGAGCCCCTAAGAGACCATCACTACTCCAGGGGCTCTGCAGAGCCATTGGCCAGGAGTCCTGGGGCCTGACAGGACCTTAGAGATCGGCTGAGTGTAGATGGGGAGACTGAGGCCTAAAGAGAGGTGAGACCTGCCCTGTTCACTCCTGCAAGGATGTCTGGGTGGCCCTCTGAGCTCTGAGGTCACAGATACAGGGCAGAGCCAAAGGCGGGAAAGCGGAGCTCCTGCCCCTCCTGTGCCAGGTATGGCCTCCCCATCCGCATCTCCGAATCTTCTCTGTGGAGACTGTTAACGTGCCCCCCTCCCCACCTGCACCAGGCTGAGAATCCTAAGCACTGGACACGGGAGAAACCGGAGCTGTTATTCAGTCATCCTCCATCGCCTGCCTCTGACCTTCCTTCACCATCTGAGAGTGCCTTGGGGCGGGGGTGTGGGATGCACCCCTGTGTCCCCCAGTGCAAGTGCTTGTGTACTGCTCCAGAGATGGGGAGCCATGTAGAGAAGCATCACTGAACCTGTAAGAGCTGACAGACCTTGTCCAACCTTCTGCCCATTGTACAGATAAGGTAGACTGAGGCCAGAGCCCTTCTCTGGGTCACACAATCCTTGTATTACATACCACCATCTCCTGGATACCATGAAAAACTGCATTTACTTCTAGGAGGGTATTAGGGGACCCCTGAGCTGGGAGGGGGTGTTGGAAGGGATTTCAGAAATAGCTCTCCCTTTCCTTTCTCCCCCTGCCCGTTCCCTCTCCCTGCAGAAGATACACATCCCATGTCTGGGCACCTGGACTTTCTGCCTAATTGGCTCTTCCTCCTGGTCCATCCGCCTCCCCGTGAGTGGCCTCAATGGGATGGGCCAGCCAGTATAACTGCAGGCAGACCCAGCCGAGGCGGCCTCAAGGAGGCGGGGAACGGTTCCTCCCACATCAATATTTATTGCCTGAGAGCTGCTGGAAGCAGATCATCATGTTCTCAGCCTTCAGTTCTTTTTTAAGAACCTCTCACCCCCTTCCCTCCCCACTCCTCATCCCCAGTGTGCTGACAGAATGAATCCAGACAGCCAGACAGGTTCACAGCCGGGGAGCCAGGGTTTCAAGGCATCACAGAGACACAGGTCTTAAAATCAGAATCTCTGCATCACAGCAGCTTCAACTCAAGGGACTGTGCATTCTCGGAATCTGAGGCACACAGCACATTGCTCCAGGAATCTAACCTCAGCATCTTGCACAACAGGATGGAATGGGGATGTGACTTGCTCAAGGTCACACGGCTGACATGTGACCGAGCTCAGCATAGACAAGTCTCATCCTGGCTTCTTCCACTGATTGAACTCCAAGGCCCAAGTGGCTGTTCTTCTCTGTTCAAATTTAGGACGTGACTTGGAGATTATCCATAACCAGCAACCCAGTTGCTCTCCCCCTCCTCCATGATCACCCCCACTTCTAAGAACTCTTCCCCAAGTTCCAGGAATTCCAGCTCATTCAAATTTTGGCCTGAGATAGGCAGAACCGGGAAGGACCATCTGTGGTTCCAAGCTGTCTTCTTCTTTCCCTGAAATTGGTCCCTCTCCAGCGCCTCCCTCCTCCCGCCTCTGAGCCAGCATCAGCCCAGCCCTTCACCGTCTCTGGGACATCCCACAGCAGAGCAGCACCCAGTTCTGCGCGCTTCCCCTCCTGGCTGGTTCCTGGACTCATCCCAACGCCCCGCCTCACTGCCAACGTGCTGGCTCCTGCCTGGACATAGCCATACCTGCCACATTGGTCTCCCTGCCCCCAGCTGCTCTCTGCACATTCCCCTTGTCCCTCGCCGTCCTTTCTCTGCCTAGCCCCTGGGGATAGAGCCCCGGGACCCCCTTCTTACCCTTCTTCCTGGGCTACCCACTGCTCTTGAGGCTGGCAGGCAAGTTTTTCCTATTCTGGCCCCTGCTGGCTGTTCCAACATCATTTTTCTCTGGTTCCCCCATGGACATTTCCTCTGCTCCAGCGGGGAGATAGGCTGGTGAGGTTTGTGAGGCAGCTGGGTCTGGGGTCAGACAGACATGGGTTCAAACCCCAGCTTTTCTAGGCAGAGACATTTTCAGCCCTTCCTGCGAGGCCCAAACTCTCTTGCTCTAAGAAGGAGGCCCTTTCTCACATCATAGCAAACATATTCAAATACACCAACCTGCCGTTAAATAGAATTATTCTTGCTGCAAAATATTCGACAGGATTTTTATAAATTGTCCCTTTGAAATTAGAATTACTCAGCAACAACTAGCTTACTTAATTTATGATTGTCTGTGATTTCTCAACAATTACCTCCTTGTGAAATGATAAGAAATTTATATATGTATATATCTGTCTCCTGCCGGTTCCTGACACAGGGCTCATAAGATCCTTGTAATTTCCTGAGTGGGAGGAGCGTCTAACACTGAGCTCCTAAATCCCTTGGAATTTCCTGGGTGAGAGGAACATCTTTTGTTCTAATGAGGTGACTCTGGGTGCCTCCTGGATGGGGGCTAGTCACCAGAAAGACCAAGCCATGATTAGATGCTTGGAGATTTCAGCCCCATCCCTCATTCTCCAGAGAGGGGAGAGGGGCTGGAATGGAGTTAATGATCGATCATGCCTATGTGAGGAAGCCTCCATAAGAACCCCAATAGTATGGGATTTGGGGAGCTTCCAGGTTGGTGAACATATGCATGTGCCAGGAGGATGACGCACCCCAACTGCATGGGGACAGAAGCTTCTGTGCTTGGGACTCTCCCAGACCTCGCCCTATGTATCTCTTCATCTGTAACCTTTATCAAATCCCTTCTTATATTGCTAACTTGCAAACATAAGCAAATGTTTCCCTGAGTTCTGTGAGCTTTTCTAGCAAATAATGGAATCCAAGGAGGTGGTTTGGGGGACCTCGGATTTGTAGCCAAGTTGGACAGAAGTTATGGGTAACCAGGGGACCCATTACTTGTGATTGGCGTCTGAAGCAGGGGCAGTCTCGCAGGACTGAGCCCTTACCCTCTGGATCTGATGCTATCACCGTGTCGATGGCATCAGAAGGGAGATAAACTGTAGGACACATTGCAGGGACTTGTTCAATGTGGGAATAATCCCACACATCTGGTGTGAAATACTGTGTGTGAGTAAAAGAGAAACACAAGAGTATGTTTCCTTTACACTCCCATACTTGGGAAGAGAAAATCTAATGCGTAAATTTTCATAATGTAATAAAATGTGTATGAGTGTTAGAGAAAAATTAATGAAGTTGACATAACATTGAACTTGTGTAAAACATTTCTATTTTGTCATCTTCTTTTATATTTCAGAGCCAATTTATTGTTTTTCAGGCCTCGTGTTTTTGTGGGCCCCTGGAAAACTTGGAGACCCCTGGCCCAGGACCATGTCTCCTGCCCAGTGGCTCAAATGGTCTTGCCCTCTCTTGCCAGCTGTGACCTTGGGCACCTCCCTGCACCTGCTGGGCCACAGTGTCCTCCTTGAGGAAAGACCACCTACCCCACGAGCCGAGCAGGGGATTCAGTGAGTACCTCGCCAGTTGTTACTTGTCAATGAGTCTTTGTCCTCACTAGGCTGTGCCTGTTTTAAGGGTAGAGATGATGTACTGAGCTCCAGTGTCCCGATGGCTGGCCAGGGAGGCACTCAGTACTTGTTTGTCCCCTCACTGTCCCTGAAAAGGCCAGATTCATTCCTACAACCACATCCTTTACCCAAGCTGTTTTCACACCTAGAATGCGCCCCCACCTGCTTTCTGTGCTTCCCAACATCCTGCAAAGTCCAGCTTAAACCCCTCCTCGGCTCTTCCCAGACCCTCCGCACACCCTCCCCCTCCCACTTCTCAACATTGCTACAGCGTGTTCAGAGCGTACGGAAAACTTGAAGTGACAAGCAGAGAGGCAGTAGTGTAGTGGTTAGAGCGAGGAGCATGGGCTCAGGCAGGCTTGGGTTCTCGTCCCAGCACGGCCCTTGCTGGCCTTGTGATCTTGGGTAGGTCACTTCCACCTCTGGGCCTGGATCCCCTCAGCTGTGGAGGGGGCAGGACATACTCACTGTGCAGGGATGTTGAGGGAGGCAATGGCTCTGTAAGCTGTGAAGTGCAGTGCCCCGGAGGGATGAGGGTTAACGTCACAGAGGAGGACAAGTGTTGGGGGCTGGAGCCTGGACTAGGATAAGGACCTGGAGGGGGCTTACTTTGCTGACAGGTGAGGCTGAAACTGCCAAGACCCTTCGCCGGAAGCGAAGCTCGTGTTTCTCCTTGGGCATCTCTCTGGGGAAGAAGAAGTAGGGGATGGCAGCCAGGGCCACGACTCCAGCCGAGATGAGGAAGCCCAGCCACCAGGCACCCACCCATCGGGGGTCCTTCGATGTCAGGTTGATACCTCCTGGAAGAGAAGACCATGGGGATGTTAGGATCAGGATGGGTCATCACTTCTTGGCCACCACTCTGGGGCTGGCCTCTGAGATATGACATGGCCTGGGCCAGGAATCAGGAGACCTGGGCTCCACTCGTGGCTCTGCCAGTTATGTCCTGTGTGACCTTGGGCAAGTCTCTAACCCTTTCCGGGCCTTGGCTTTTTCAACCACTAATGAACTGTGTGTAGTGGGCAAGGCCATGGACTTTAGAAATGAACTGTTGGGTCTGAATTCCACTACTAACCTAACCCTGGGCAAGTTACTTAACCGCCTTGTGCCTCAGCTTCTTCCTCTGTAAAATACAGATATTAGTATACATTCATCAGAGGGTTGTTGTGAGAATCATAGAAACTAGACCACGCAAAGCCCTTACAATAGTGCTGGCACATGGAACTTGCTGTCTAGGCGTTGGCTCTTCTTCATTTACCGTCATGGTAGTGCTGATTATTATTAAATTGATGGTTGGGACTACCCTTGTGGTTCTCAGACCTGCGTGATGATTAAAATCACCAGAGGTGCTTGTCGGAAATATCTGACCTTACCCAAGACCAACTTAGAACCAACACAGGGTGGGGTGGGAAGGTGACCAAAGAATCTGTACCTTTCACAAGTTCCCTAGGTGATTTTGGTCCCCTACCAGGTGTCATTAGAACCAGATTACCCCAGATGTACCTCCTGGCTGGAGGGCCTGCATCTCCCATCAAACCTGTTGACCCCAAGGCTGAGGGGGCTACCGCCTCCTTCAGTCGCCAGGGCAACTGCAAACACTTTGTAACAGTTCAGATGCGTAATGGTACCAACCCAGAGTGGAGCCGGTGGGGCCAGTTACCAGGCTCGATCCTGAGCTCCTTCTGGCCAGGGGCCAGAGTACACAGTTGGCACTCAGCAAACGTATCTGTAAAGCTGGGGTGGAGCTGGCTTTTGCACTGATTCCCTCCCCCACCTATTATTCCCCTTGCTTCTGTGCCAGCCTGGGGAGAGCTCACGCATGTGTCTCCCCAACTCCCCCGCTTCTCATACCAGTCTGCACCTGCAGTGGACATGAGCTGCCAACCCCATGAAATTCCCCATAGAGAAAGAAGGACTAGGGTGGTGGCACATCGATCCATAAGGATGCCACATCTGCCTGTGGAGGTGTCACATATGCCAGGATGATATCAACAGAGCCAAACACATCCCTTCCCCTAGCTGGGTGTGTCTGGGAAACTTACTTAGGGAAGCCCTGACTGCCAGGACTTTTCCTTCAAGGGAGAGTGGAGCTGCAACCAGAGCTCACACTGGGCTCCTGGGCCCACCTTTCTAGAAGGAAGGATGCTTGGGGCAGGGCTGTCCCTTGTGACTCTTGTTCAGAGCTGCCCAGACCTGTCCTTGGCCAAAAACCGGAGATCAAGAAGCAGAATCTGCATGTCCATCTATCTGTACAGGTGTCACCTGAGATTTCTAGGGCTGGCTGGAAAATCTCCAGGTGAGGGATGGGACTTCTGAGGAGCAGGAAGCCGAAGGCATAGATAGGGGCTCAGAGCTGCTAGGTGTGACAAGCAGAAAGCTGAGATGCCACAGTGACCTGGTCTAAAAGGAATCCCCTCCGACTCCCCAGAGGGCGCCAGAGCTCTGGGACCTCCAACGTTCCTCCCTCCTGGCTGCCTTCGGACCAAGCTTCAGTCCTACTCCTTGGCCTACCGTGACCACCACCTGGATCAGAGACCGCTGTTTCCCAAATGGCGCTCTCAGCCCAGGTTCCCAGACTCTGAGGTGGTCAGCACTAGAAGGGTCCTTAGAGGTCACCCAGTAGATTTCCCATCTGAGAGAGGCCCAAGGTAACTGAGTCCTGCTCCAAAGTTCTCTCCTGCCTGCCAGTGTCTTCCCTGTTTCACCTGGGTCTTGATCCTCCTAAAGATGGGAATTCCCTACAGGCCAAGAGAGTATGTGACCCTGTCTGCCCCACAGTGTATCTGAGCACGCACCAGGGGGTCTGGGTGGGGCTCAGGGATGGAACAAGATGAAGGCTCATAATAATGGCAGTGACAACAACCACAGCTCCCATCAGATGGCGCTTTACAGCTTCTCTCCATCATCTCATTGGACGCAGATTGCAGCTTTGGGAGGTGGACAAGACAGAGTGCATCTCAAAGATGGGAAAGTTAAGGCTCTGGGAGGTTAAAAGGCGTGTCTAAGCTCAGTGGGATTGCTGGGATTTGAACCCAGGTCCCCTGGCTCCATGTCTCCCATGAGACCAGTGGTCAGTTAGTACAGTCTGTGCGCCCCTGGGACAACTGTGTGCTCTTGAGGCTCACCTTCTGGCATTCGGTTAATGTCCACATAAAGGCGTAGCATGAGGCCGCCCAGCCCATAGGCCATGCCTGGTCCCAACATGGTCACTGCAAACAGGATGCCTGCAACACAAAGCCGAGGTCAGGCCCCTCTGCCCTGGCTTCCCCCCGCAGGTCAGTGCCTGCCCAGTCTCCAAAGGGCAAGAGCAGGCCGTCTCCCCTCCAGGGCTTCTCCAGACCTCTACTGGCCACATGGGGCAGAGGTCAGGGACTTGTGCCCAGCCCCGACGTGGGCCTCTCATCCTCCTACCTGAGGCTGGCCCTCCCTCAGAGCCCGAGGGCTGGGACCTGTCCTCACCAAGGTAGAGGGGCGAGTTGCTGTTGTGGGCAAAGTCATCAATGTAGGAGATGCCGAAGGGCTGAATGGGCACCCCGCCCACGCCGAGCACGGTCTGTGCCGTGAACATGATCCCCACCGCGACCAGATGCTGGGCCTGCGTGTGGCTTGAGCAGCTGCTGTTGGAGGAGGCTGGGGCCCGGGCAGAGGTTGAGGGCAGGCACAGGGAAGCCTCGGAATCCTGCGGCATGTCCGCTGAGAGAGGATAAAAAATATTATGGCCATAGCTAAGCTTATGTAGCACTTACCAGATGAGAAGTACTGTTCTACGTGATGCGTGTATAAATCATTTGGAGCCTCCCCACCCCCGCCACTGCAACAAACCTAGGGGATGGGTGCTCTCATTACTCCCACTTCACAGGTGAGAAAACTGATGCTCAGGCAGCAGCTAGCGAGGGTAGAGCTAGGACGGGAACCCAGGAGGTCCAGCTTTGAGTCCACGCTCTTAAAGGTCCCTATGCCACCTTTCTGGCAGAGGTATGTGGAAGTGCCATGGCCGCGGCGGCTCTTGGGTGGGGTGGGGCCGTCCATGGAGGTAGAGTTTGAACTGGGTTTAGAAGAACAAACAAGACTTTCCCGAAAGAGGCTGGGAGCCGTGTTCCGGGGGAGGTCACTGCACGTGCAAACCCATGGGCCTAAGTTCAGCGTCGGAGGGACAGGACTGGGCCAGGGAGGGCTGCTGGGCCTGGCCTGTGGTGTGCTATAGTGCCCTTGGCCTTCCTTCTGGGGAGTGCTCCGTGTCAGCTCAGGACGCAGCTGCAGAGCGCAGCAAAGGGGAATTTCTTAATATAGTGCCAGACATTCGTTCTCGTAGCTCACCAATATTTGGTGAACAAACTTCAGGAGACCCTCACGCTATTATTATCCCAAATGCGGGTGGAGAAGTGGCCGTCTTTCTGCGGCCCGCCCAGCCCTTTCCAGGAGCTAGGGCTCTGACCCGTGTCCACCCTCTGGAAAAAGCCATGTGGCCCAAGGTCAAGGACCTGGACCTTCAACCGAGGTGGCCTGGGTTGAAGACCGTGAGGCTTTGACAGAGGCCCTCAGCCCCTCTGCATCTCGGTTTCCTCATCTCTCATACAAGTCCCCTAGGGTGGAAGTTCTCCAGAAGTACAGAATTCAGAAGCAAAATAGTTCAGTCGTTCAGAGCAGCGGTTCTAGAGCTACAACACCCGGGCATGTTCTGGTTCCCCTAGCTGTGGGCCTTGGGGAGGCCTTCCCTCTCTGAGCCTCAGTTTCCTGACTTGTAAAATAGGATAATGAGGACACCTGCCTCATAGGGTCATGGACGTGAAGAGTGGTGAGTGGGGCCTGCACACGGCGCCTGCCCAACATCAGAGGCGATGGTTGTTATAATGCTCTGGCTTCGTTTTCCACTCGTGTCCTCAGTGCATAGCAGAGGGCCTGGCACACAAGCATTAATAAGTAAATTATTTAACACTGGGCGGAGAATGAGTGAGTGAAATAGCCTGGAATGTCAGAGCAGGATGGGTGCTTGGAGGCACCGAGTCTAGTCTACTTATCGCTCAGATGTGGAGACTGAGGCTCAGCCAGGAGAAGGGCTTTGCCCAGGGTTTCACGGGGAGCCTACGACAGAAGGGTGTTGTATGATAGTGAGGATAGAGAAGACCGTTTGTGACCCTGCACAGAAAAACCTCTGTTCAAGTGAACGTTCTGGACACAGAAATGAGAGGAAGC
This sequence comes from Equus przewalskii, assembly GCF_037783145.1. Classification (NCBI taxonomy): domain Eukaryota; kingdom Metazoa; phylum Chordata; class Mammalia; order Perissodactyla; family Equidae; genus Equus; species Equus przewalskii. Next base: position 69,082,563 of record NC_091836.1, read on the forward strand.
ATTGTTTTTCAGCATTCCAGTCAGGCCTCTTGACTCAGCCTGGATAACCACCTCGCCTTCACACACCCTCCAAACCTCCCCACTTCCCCACCGTTGCCATGCAGCTCCCTCCACGTGAAATGCCCACCTTCTCCCTACACTGCTGCTCAGATGACACCTCCTCCAGCTCCCTCCAGCCTTGAGAGTCCTTCCCCTACTCCGGGCTCTACCAGCTCCCTCTGGCCGTCTCCCAAGGTGCTGGACTCTACCCTACCCTGTGGCAGAGTTGCCCATGCTCACTCCAACCTGTACTCCCCTGGGAGCTTCTCAGGGCTGGTCCTATCTGCTCCATCTTTCCGCCCCTGGTCCTGGCATGGAGTGGGGGCTCCAGGGTATTAGCTGACGGGAGTGGAAGGGAGGGAGGATGCTCTCTGACACCCCTCTCCCCATGGGAAGACTTCTATGATGCCAGGCTAGGGCGTGGTCTCCTTCCCTGGGCTCCTTAGGCCCCTGTGCTTCCCTCCTCACACAGTTGACTCACTGGGGGGTTTTTGTTGTCTCTGTCTCCCAGACTGGGAACTCTCTGGAGGCAAGGACTGAGTCCCCTGGAGAGAGTCTGGCACAAAGTGGGCAGCCCTAAGGGTTTGTTGGGTGGACCACCAGATGGATGGATGGATGGATGGATGGATGGGTGGATGGGTGGGTAGATGAGTGGGTGAATGGGTGGGTGGGTGGGTGTATAGGTGGATAGATGAGTGGGTGAGTAGGTATATGGGTGGATGGCTGGGTATACAGGTAGATAGATGAGTGGGTGAGTAGGTTTATGGGTAGGTAGATGGGTAAATGGGTGGATGGGAGATGGAAGGAATGAAGTGAATGCTCAGGCTGCTTGCATTGTTCTCTGAGGGACAGGCAGCCATCTGTCAAGTAAGCCCCAACAAAATCCCACTGGGCTGAACAGGGGCTTCACTATTCCTGTCTAGAATCCTTTCATTTTCTTTTTGTTCATCCACTCATTCGTTCTTTCTTTCTTCATCGTCCCGTCTTCTTGTGAGGATTAAATGCATCAACGCACATAAAGTGCTTAGAACAGTGTCTGGTGTGTAGTAAGTGGTGTGTGACACTATTATTATTATTGCACAAACATTTCCTGGGGACCTACACATGCTAGGCCCTAAAATAGGCTGTGTTGTAAATTCACCTCCACTTCAAAAAAAAGCAGTGACACACAAGCAGGCCCTCACTGCGACCCTCTGGGCGTCACCCCTCTGCCCCAGGACGATACCCTATGTTACTGCCCAGGAGCCAGAGGCCACCCGGGCTGGGACTGAGGGAGGCTGTGGAGCTAGGGTGGGGAAGACCAGCAAGTGTCCTGGGAAGCTGGGCCCACCCTGACTGATGGAAGCCTGGGGATGGGCCCTGGTGCCCAGTAATGCAGTAGATCATGTCTGCCTCCAGCCCAGCCCTCCCGCTCTTACCAGGACTGGTGTTGTCGAAGCGGTATGGCTCCGAAATGAAGTGTGGGAGAGCCATGAGCAGGCCCGCCAGGGCTACAAGGATAGCCCCACAGCCGATCAGTCGGGGCCGATGCACCCGGCTGCCAAAATAGCTCACAAACACAATCAGGGCTGTGTTCCCCACCTGCAAAAGGACAAGGGGACCCGTTAAAGTGGAGCAGAGCCCAGGACCGGTGGCCTGCCTCATCCTTGTCTCCATCACCACTCTCAGTGTTCCCATCTGTATAACGGACAAGCTGGCTGAATAAGAATCATCTGGGTCCCTCTTATAAATGTAGATTCTGGGTCCTCCTAGGAAGGGCTCCACCACCCCTTTAGGAGAGAGAAATGAAGGCAGAGTAGACAAGGCTAGAAGTTCAATTTCATTCTGGAACATGGGTTGGACCCCATGATAGAACGTGAGGGGTGGCTATCAAGGAAGGGGTGCATGAATGTTTCTGGGATGGCAGGGATGACAGGAACAAACTCTAAAGCCGGAGGACTAAGGCTTGGAATTTTGAGACTTAGAATCAAAATCCCGGGCTGGGTTCGGAGGAGACCTGACGGCTTGCAGAGAAGGGGCAGGCTCTGCTGTCAGAAGCTGGGCTGTGCACCCCTTTCCAGTGCCTACTGGCTGGTGACCAGTCAAGTCCTCACCCCTGAGCCCCAGACTCCCTGCTGGTGGAGTGGGGCAGGACCAGCAGAGGGGCGGTGGGAGGACTGACCCTGGGAAGAACAGCCACTCTCCATTTCATAGATGGGCACCGAGGCCTGAGGATGGGGAGTGACTTGCTAGGTAATGACATTGCGTTCCCACCTCTGGGCTCTGGAGGTGGGGTCTGAGGAACATCTGGGGACTCTGTGTAGCTGGCAAGCCTTGGGTTGGGAGCAACGTGACACATCACCCAAGGTGGAGAGAACTTCACAGAAATCTGCTGGGGGTGGGGGAGGGTGGTCTCTGCTCTCTAGACAGTGGCCTTCTTGGCTGGTGAAAACATCTGGCGGGGGAGGGGCTGGACGTAGCTGGACTCTGATCCCCAGATCCGCCCAAAGCGGCTTGTCCACTCCTCACTGCTTGGCTGCTGGCCCGGGGCAGAGGCCTGCGGATGGCTGGGCAGCTCTGAGGACGACACATGCCATGGTATTGCTCCCTCCCCCGCCGCCCCAAGGTCTGAGCTTTCCGCCTCTGATCTAGTGTGAACCTCCCTCACTGCTGTTGAAGTGACTCCCTCTGATTCCGTCCTGGGACAGGCCACGGCCAGGTGCCCGAAAAAGTAAAGGAACCAATGGGAGAGTGGGTGGCTGTGGGGACCCGGCCATATCTAAAATACCCCACCACCCTCAACAGGGTGGCCCCGAGGGCAGGAGCGCCTGGCGCTCTGACAGCACAGGGAGGGAGAGGTCTCCTCTGGACCTTGTCCTAACACAGGGCTGGTCAGCCTCTGGCCAGGACACCGCCTGCAGAGCTGCGATGGGAGTTGCCTGAGGGCACTGGGAGGGGAAGGGTAGTGAGAGAGGAGGATGGGCAGAGGTGGGTGTGAGGCTCTCTCGACGTTCCCCCACCGTGACGGCGCCCAGGGCCCGTACCTCGTTGAAGGCGGCCAGCAGCCCAGAAGTCTGACTGGAGAGGCCGAAGCGTTTCTCCACTGTGGAGATGGAACCCTTGAGGTAGCCGGAGATCATGAGCTGCGCCAGCTGCAGCAGGCTGTGGCACAGGACGAAGACCTGTCGGAGGGGCCGTGGGGACGGCAGTGGGCAGAGGGACGGGGAGACAGGCGGGGAGCCAGACAGGAGTTGGGGGAAGAGAGGGAGCGTGAGGCCACGAGAAGAGCAAGGAATAGAGATGGAGAAACAGAGTCAGAGGAGACAGATGCACAGGAGGAGAGAGAGGGGAGGAAGGAGAGGAGAGAGGGACAGAGGGAGGGAGAAGGTTATGAGAGTAGCCCATGGCTTCTCCCACAGGCCTAAAAGCTAGAAAAGCTGTCTTGGGCACACTCTGGGGCCTGGGGGCTACCCAAGAGCCACATGACTAAGAGCAGGGTCTTCATGGGGCTGAAAATGGCAGGAGCCCCTCTGACCCTCAGAGCTCCCCTGGGCTAGACTGGACCTCCCTCCCGGTTCCACCATCCTCCCCTTTCTCCAGGAAGCTATTCCAAATCCTTCTCCCTCCCAGCCCCAACCTTGTCTTCTCCTAGAGCTCTCTGGGAGACCACCTGCACAGACTGAATCTCCGGGCTGCCCACGCCACCCCACTGGGCCTCCCAACCACACATCCCCGCCCGCCTGTAGTCTTCCTCCTAAAAAACGGGCAGACTTCCTAAGAGAAGGAAAACTTGCTTCAAGGAATTAAAAAAGAGTGTTTATGCCAGAGCTTAATAACATTCACTCTGTTCTTCTGAGTCTCCGTTTGCTCATCTGGACAACAAGGATGACGTCCCCATCCCCACCTCCCAGGGTTACTGGTAGAATTAAAAAAGATCATGCGGGAACAGCACCTGGCCCAGGGCCTGGCACCCAGTGGGTGCTGGGATGTTTAGGGCTGCCTGTGGTAGAACCAGAACTCCTGGTGTTCATACAGGTGCAGGGTCACTGGGATCCTTCTCTTTCCTTCTATGGAAACAGGAGGCAAGGAGACTGGTCTCCCACTGACCATAGGGCAGCCCCTTTTTCCTCTCTGGAGGGAGAGAACATGTGCTGGGCATCTTCCATGTGCCAGAAACCAAGCTAAGTCCTTTGACACTCAGAGCCACCCATTCTACAGATGAGGAAACTGAGGCTCAGAGAAAGGCAGCAACTTGCTTGGTGTTACACAGCCAGTAAGTGGCAGATCCTGCTCTGCTGGACTCGGATGGCCTTGCCTCTACCAGACCCCAGAGGTACCTTGATGCTGTGGAACACACTTGGCCGCGAGTCCTGAGGGTCTGGGCTGGCTTTGCCTCCAGGTGTGTCTTCTGTGCCCATCATGGCCTTGATGTCCTTGTCTGGCATCTGGGGCTCCTCACTCACCGGCCCTGTGGGACAGCCAGCCAGGGAGTGAGAGCGGAGATGGAATCCCAGAGAATGGTCCTGACCCAGGTAGCCTAGGGTATTTCAGGGGTTGGAGGGAATCTGAGTCAAGGCACCTTCAGCCTTCCTGAGTCCCAGGCGGCAGAAGGGTCCTTCCTAAGAGGGTGTGTGCTCCATGTGCCCACGCTGGCCAGATCCTAACGGGGACCACCTATTTCACACCTTCATTCTGTTCCTTCCTCCTAGGCAGAAGCTGCTGACCCGTCACACACACTCTGAGCAGTGGACCCAGCGGTAAGGTGCACAGCCTTAGCCCTGGGTCCATGTGAGACATCTGTGCTCCCGGAGGCTGAGTCTGGGTCTGTCTGGCTTAGGCTAGGATCAGAGGTCTGGGGCCAGGTGCAGGGTCAAGGCTTGGTCTATCGTCAGGCATAAAAGCTTTTCCCGGGGGTAGCTACCAACACCCCAAACGGCACCACCCTGAGTGTAATCACAGAGCCGACCAGCCCAAGCCCCAAATCACACCATCAAGCTGTGTTGCTGGTCAGTACAGAAAGGGCCCTCAGAGGTCATCCATTTAACTCCCTGCACTGATAAACTGAGGTCCCAAGCTGGGCAATGACTCAGGAGGCAGAGCTGTGGCAGAACCTGAACCCTTGGCCCCAGTTACGCTTGCCGGTTTTCTCCTATGGTGACCACGGGAACCATGTCACTCTGCCACTCACTGCAGTGAGAGGAAAGCTGAGGCCCTTCAGAGGCATCTCCCAGGGTCTCCTGACACCAAATCTGAGCGAGGAGCCTGAAAGTCCAGCCTTGGGAGTCTCCACCCCTCTGCATAGTTAGAAACCACCTGCATCTCCTTGGCCTTCCTCCCCTCCTGGGGCCCCGCTTCCTGCGGAAGCCTTCTCCATTGTTTCGTGTGCCTCTCAACCTGGCAGGAGTTTCCCCCCATTCAACAAGATCCTTCTGGAGCCTAAAAACTGACCTGAGGACACTTCTGACCCAGGGAGGGGGGTGGGGACTCGCCCTCCATCTCCAGACCTGGAAGGCAAACTCTGGGAGGGGCTGAAGAGGCCTGGAGCCTCCACAGTGAAGGTTTTGTGCTCCTCACACAGGGTAACTGGGAGCCTGAGGGATTTTTTTCAGTTGAGATACAATGCACATACCATAAAATCCACTCTTTTTAAGTATACAATTCAGGGATTTTTAGTATATTCAAAAAGTTACACACCATCACCCCTTTCTAATTCCAGAACACTTTCATCACCCCAGTTGGAAATCCTATACCCATTGGCAGTCACTCCCCACTCCTCCCTCCGCCAGCTCCTGGCAACCACTAATCTCTTTGCTGGCTCTCTGGGTTTGCTTGTTCTGGATATTTCACATAAATTCATACAAATCAAATTTGGCCTTTTGTGTCTGGCTTCTCTCACTTAGCATAATGTTTTGAAGGTTCATCCATGTGGTAGCATGTCTCAGTACTTCACTGCTTTCTATGACTGAATAGCATTCCACTGTATGGATGGACATACATATATATATCTCACATTCTGTTGATCCATTCATCTGTTAATGGACATTATGAACATTCATATGCAAAGTTTCATGTAGACATACATTCTCAGTTCTCTTGGGTAGACAGCCAGGAGTGGAACTGGGTCATATGGTAACTCCATGTTTAACTTTTTGGGGAACTGCCAAACTGTTTTCCAAAGCAGCTATACCACTTTATACTCCCACCAGCAGTGTATGATGGTTCCAATTTCTCCCCATTCTTGCTAATACTTCCTATTGTCTGTCTTTTTGGTTATAGCCATAGAGTGACTGTGAAGTGATATCTCATGTGGTTTTGACTTGGGTTTCCCCAATAACTAATGATGCTGAGCATCTTTTCGTGTGCTGATTGGCCATTTGTCTATCTTCTTTGTGGAACTGTCTACTCAAATAGCTTGAGGAATTTGACTGAGGAAATGCAAGTGTGTGTGTGGCTGGCGAGGAGTCCCTTTTGGGGGCATAAACATTCAGAGGAAACAAGGAGGTATGGAAACCAAAGCGACATCTGATGGAGGGGAGGTTGACCTAGCAAGGGGTTGGGCTAGTAAAGGGCGTGGGCCGGACTCACTTTGAGGGAGAAGAGGAGGGGAAGGAGCTCACCCAGAGGAGATTGACGGGACACAGTCTGAGCCCCAGGTCCCCTCACCAGCAGAGACGGGTCACATACTGTAGCATAGATGCCGGGCTACATGCTGTCTATGCAGGTGAGCCTTTCTGCGCATCCTCTACATGCCCATGACCTCTCCACAACTCCATGCCTTTGGTGCTTTATTTGGCACTTATTTTATCATCCCTGTGCTTCAGATGAAGACACTGAGGGTCAGAGGTGACCAGTGGACTGGTTGACATGGGTGCAGGACTTCAAGCCTGGGCGTTAACCTCAGCATCACTTCGTGCTCCTTGCACAGGTTTGATGAGGGGAAGAACCACAGTGCTCTTCTCTGCCTTGGCCCAACCAAACCTACCCAGGTCACCTGAAGGGCAACAGTGCCCACCCACCTAGGGGACAGGCCAGCCAGGTGATGGGGCTGGAGCTGAGGCTAGAAGGGCAGAAGTCACTGACTTGGAGCCCCAACTCTGAAAGAAACCCAGAGGATGGGTGAGAGAGGGGGACAGAAAGTCGGTGGATCAGCTCAGAACCTCCTACCTTCCCATGGCCCAGTCGTCAGCCTCAGCCTCGTGTGGAGGAGGGAAGCCCTGGCCCCATGCCCCAGGGCTCTGAGAGCAGCTGTCAGTGCATTGGGTGGTGAGTGGGTCACTGACCGGGGCTGGTCAGGCAGCTTGTCAGTTCCCTGAGCCCTTCCTGTGGGCTGAGGCCTCTGCTGAGGGGCTGGCAGCAAACAGTCTGACTCCCTGATTGGTGATAGCACTCCCCCTAGAAGCAGGGTCCTGAGTCCAGGGCTGTGTGCCCTCCTCACAGGATGCCTCTGAGGCCCTTACCATCCTTCTGGTCCTGACAGCAGAGGGGGCCGCTGTGGGAGTAGACTGGGGCTTGGGTGGCCTGTGGGAGTGAGAGGAGGGGCAGGGCGCCAGGCCCCAGGAAAAAATCCCAGCCTCTTAGCCCCTTTCTCTCCCAGGTGGGCAACCAAGTTTTAGGGCCCCAGGTAGACCAGATGGTTCCAAGGGCTGGGAGCCCACAGCTCCAGAGCTGGCAGGCAAGGGGTCTGTGTGCCCGTCAGTGGGTTACGTGGCTAGTGATTCACACAGATGCTCTCATGTCCAGCAGCTGGTAAGTCGTTGGTCTGGCTGTCTTTCAGGAGACCTGTCTGTTGTGGCTTTTGGTTGGCCACGTGCCCTGCAGCTGCTCAGCAAGTGGGCCAGTCACCCTGAAAGTCCGCCCAGCTAGAGACCTTGTTTACCAGTTCAGTCAGAGACGCTGGAGGCCTGAGAGGCAGAGGGTATGCCTCTAGCTACCCCTCCACGGGCAGGAGTCGGCCTTCCCCACACCAGCTGCATCCAGGGTGATGAAGGCCAAGGTTTCAGAGAGCAGCCTGACAGTGAGGGCCGCCTTTCTCTGCCTGTTATTTGCTGGAAAGGCTCCTGCCTCCTCCAGCCACCTCCCAGCTGCAAACAGCAAATCCCAGACAGCTGTGGGGCTGAGTGTAGGTTTCAAAGTCCTCAGAGCCGGGTCTGAACCCTGGCTCCCTACATCTGCTGTGTGAGCCTAGACATGCCCCTCCGTCTTTCTGAGCCTGTTTCCTCATCTGTAAGGTGAGGATACAGCAGCTACCTCAAGGAAGAAAGGCATGTAGGGTGCCTGGCCCAGGCCTGGCTCCCAGTTGGCCCCACTGAGGACCACTGCCCTCCCCTTTCCTGAAGAACCTTCAAGTACCTCCGAGGCTACAAGGCCCAGCTGAACCCAGCCCCTTCCACGCACACCTGGCTCCTCCAAGGTCACTTCTCCCTCTGACAGCACCATCCTTCCGACTCTGGGTTATCTCTCGCCCTGTCATCCAAGCCTCAGCCAACCACAGACCTGAGGGCCTGGATCCCTTCCCTCCGTGCACACTCACTAGCTTTGGCGGCACTTGCCCCGGTCTGAGCGCCCCCAGCTGCAGTCCTCTGCGTGGCCTTAGACCAGTAGCCTGCTGTGTCCTCATCGGCAATGGCAGGACGGAAATCCCTGCTTTCCAGCGCAGAGGACCAGAACCTCCACCCCACGGGCGGCCTGGATGCTAAAAGCCCCAAACCACACCTTACCGTCTACATTCGCTTGACTCTGCAATTCCACTGTCTTCGTTAGGCTTTTTTCTTTTTACTCTTCCCAGACTAACCAGCCCAAGCCAATGGCTTGATTGTTCTTATGGGAACTTCCTGAAAGATGGATCGACTCTTCAGGGGGAACCATCGACAGAGGGTGCGCCCTCGATTCTTTGACTCTCTGCACCCCCAAATCCTCCCCCTTGCTGTTTCCACCAACAAATCTGGACTGTGGGGTCATGATTCTCACCCAATCCTAGTCCAGCCTCTCTCACCCACCCCCTCTCCTCACTGAACGGCCGGCCTCAAAACACACTCAATTCTCAACAAATATTGACCTTTTCTCCCTGCTCTGAGACACTGCCAGAGCTTTGAGAAGAGGTGTTGTCCCATCTCGTGGTAGACAATACACTTCGTCTTATCAACAGGCTGTGTCAGTAATGTGTGGGGAGGCAGCACGACACAATGCGTAGCCCGAGTGCAATGAACGGTGTTTCCTTCCCTATCAGCCTGCCAGTCTTTCTGTCAGCTGTCTGTCCTTCCACAAACACCCCGCCTGCCTCCATACTTACTTTGTGACAGGAAGGAGCATTGCCACACCTAGAACCTGAGAATCTGGAGAAAGCTCAACCCCAGAGGGCTGGGGAGGTCAGGGGGCTGGGACACCCAGCTCTGGGTCACCCTCCCCCACTACAGGAAGTGGCCCAGATGGAGGAGTTTGTCCTAGGGGCTACTATAGACCCAACAACACTACGTGCTGGGCTGGGCACACTCACTGGTCCTCCTAGCAACCTTTTGAGGTAGGTGCTGTGACTCTGACAGATGAGGAAACTGAGGCACAGAGAGTAGAGGTGACTTATCTAGGGTCCAGGAGCTGGTAAATGGCAAAGCATGGGCTGGAACCCAGATCTGTCTGACTCCTGAGCCCCCAACAGCAGCCACAAGATGGCGGCTGCATTGATGGCCTTAGAACAAATGAAAAATAATCCCCACGTAGCCATTTCTTATTCTGGCCTGGCCGCCTGTGAATTGTCAAAGGTGGTTATATGGGGACAGTCTAGCATTCCACCAGCTGATTCTTTAGCTAACCAGTCAGTCAGTCAGTTCATTGTTCAGTCAACACCCTCCTCTGATGGCCTCAGAGAGCGCCAAGTCGGGGCAGGCAAGGCTGGAAAGAGAAATGCGGCGAGAAGGACATGTGGCCCCCAGTCCAGAGGACATGAGTGTGGTGAGAGTTCAGGACTCATAACCAAGGCCCAGATTTGAACTTTCAGGAGGGATGTGCTGAGAAACGCCCGAGAGGGCCTGGGAGAGTTCTCGCGTCCTGAGGGCAGAAGAGGAGTACCTGGCCCAAGGAGGGGCAAGGCAACGACACTTTCTCTTCAGAATGTTCCGGCCTGTCCCTTGGCAGAGAGAACAAGATGTAGGACCACTTAGACCTGGTGTGGCCTTGGGCCAGCAATTGGACCTGAGCCTCTGCAAAAGAGGAATAATAAGACTCTCTTCTCAAGCTTGCATGAATCACACAGGACGATGTCCTTTGTCCACCACAAGATGCCTCACAAGAGTCAGTTTTGTCAGCTTTCCATCCCACCTCGCCAGGGAGGGAGTCTATTTGAGGTCTGACCACCAGGCCTCAGAATAACTTGTTTTCCCTCCTGTGGGAGACTCAGCCCCAGCATTGCTCTCTCCCTTCCTCCTGATCCCTGAAGTGGCTCAGATCCCTCTGGATGCCTCCCTCTGCTCTCTTGTCCCACCCCCCCCACCACCCTCCTCACCCACCACAGGCCAAAAAGGCCTGTACGTTCCAAGGCCTTGGGGTTTTTTTTTTTTTCTCCTAATAATTTCCCTGTGCAAGAGAAGGGAAGGCCTTCCCCTCACACCTGCTACCACACACACCTTGCCGAGGCCATCAAAGGACAGAGCATAAGGCAGAGATGGAATATGAGGTAGAGGTTATGGCTGAGAGGCCCTGGCCCAAGACACCATGCGCAGCTGCATGGGCTGTGCACCATGAGGTGAATGGCGCCCCCTGGAGTTGTGCACTGCATGGTAGTCCTGCGTGGGGGCACATCTGACTCCTAGACATTTTTGGGGGCCTGCACAATGCTGGCTCCCAGAGAGTTTTTAAGTTAGCTGCTACTATTTAAAAATTGGGAACTATCACATAAAACTCCAGATTTTTGTTTTTTCTTGACAGATTAGCAGATCCAGCAACACTAGGCCTGCGTTCCCATACGGTAACACTCAGCTGGTCCGGGACGCTGGCCTGCACGTGGCCATTTGCCATGTTGAAGGCTCTTTGGGGGAGCGTGCCTGGCCCACTTCATGGACCCTCCTCACCTGCCTGTAGGCTTCCCTGTCTGCAATCCCACAGCAACACTGGGCCTGGGGAGCCCACTGGACAGGAAGCCAGGGCTGGTTAACCCTTTGAGGCGTGAGGAAACAGGGCCAGAGAGGCTGTGACTTGCCCAGGGTCACCACAGCGGGTCAGAGCTGGTCTCTGCTGGTTTGGGAATGAGAACGAAGATTAGTTCCACACACTGACAGCTCTTCGAGGCAGGCTGCTGGGGCCCCAGAGGCAATTAGCCCCAGTCCCTGCTCTCAGGGAGCTCCCATTTGTGTGTGACTGTGTATGTGAGTGTGTGTGTGTGTGTGTGTGCGCGCGCGGTGGGGCAAACATCTAACACAGATTCACAATAACATGTGCTCACTCTGTGATACAAGAAGTTTCAAGACTATAGAAACACAGTGGAGAGGCCCTAGTCTAGATCAGAAGGTTCTGGAAGGCTTCCTAGAGGAAGGAACATCAGAGAGAAGGGCAAAAGTATGAAAGAGCAGAGAACGCTCAGGGAGCAAACAGTCTAGAAAGGCTGGAGTGCTGGGGTCAAGGTCGAGGGTGAGGCTTCAGTGGTTGGAGGGGCTAGGAGCCTTGAATGCCAGGCTGAAGAGCTGGGCTCTGTCTGAGCCCAGCGGCAAGGTCCAATCTGGCCTTCTGAGAAGACCTCCATGCCTATGAGGGGAGAGTGGAGAAGTCAGGCTGCAGACAGAGACCAGGGAGAAGGCAGGAGTGGGGTCCAGGGGAGAGAGTGATAATGGGGCCCAGTGGGGAGTAGGGATGGAGAGGAATGAGCAGATATACCACTGTAGGGAGCGGGGATCAACAGGGCTTAGTGAAAAACCAGCTGTGGGGAGTGCAGGAGGCCGGGGGTCCTGGAGGCAGGGGAAGGGAGTTGGGAGAGGCCCAGTTTTCTGTCTAGGTGTCCCACCATCGAGGGCCAGGATCGTATGGTGTGGTGAGGTCAGCCTTCGATGTGGTGAGTTTGGGGTGGCAGCGGGGCAGCCAAGGGGAGATTCCTAGGAGGCTGTGGGCTCCAGGAGAGCCCACGAGAGGCTGTGGGGTGGAGCCCGGCCTGTGGGCATCTGGGAGACATGTGTGGAGAGAAGGTAACAGAAGCCACAAGTGGGCAGACTTGCCCAGCGGGAGTGAGAAGCCCCACCGTGAGCACCAGCTGAGTAGAACAGAGCGAAAGGGGAACTCACCCTGGAACCGTGTTCAGGTGCCACGGTAGGTGGGGTGGGGGCAGTGTCACAAAGGAGTCAAGATGTTTCTGGAAAACCCACCAGACTCAGGCACTAACACACCCACAGCCCGAGCCTGGGAAGGGCAATATTCCCAGCAGCAGATATTGGGCAAGGCGCCCCTCATGGTGATGGCACGCACCTCTCTCTGGAGGTGCTGCGGTGGGAGGAGGCCAGCCTCGGCATGGCCAACTCTGCCTTGAGCACCTCCTACCTCCTGGATTGCCCAGGGTTCCCTCAGCCTGCTGGTCTCCCTGCCCAGCTCCTGTGGCCCATGCCCACTGTCTATCCCTCCGTAACCCCCTACTAGGTCAGTTCCCTCAGCCCTTTCCCTGGGCCACAGGGCTGGTTACTCTCCTGCATCATTTATGTCCCCCTCTTATCTGCCCGATTCGGGCACGAATGCCCCGGGGCAGAGGCTGCCTGGTCCTGTGTTGGATGGACCATGTCAGGTCCCTGCTTGAAACCCTCTAGGCCAGAGGAGTTTGGATTCAAATGTTTGTTTTGCCATATTGTAGCTGTGTGACCTTGGCCAGCTTGTTTAGCCTCTCTGAGCCTCAGCTTCCTTCTCTGGAAGTGGGAGAAGAGGGCCGTCTCACAGCGTTTTTGGCAGGATTAGAGGAAATGCCCTGCCCAGTACACTTCAGTCCTCCACAATGGTTAACCACATCTCCCTCAAGAAGCAGCGCCTGGGAGCATGTGACTGTCTTCCCAAGAGACCACCCAAGGGTCCTGCCAGGAGGAATTTCCCAAAGATGACAGCCAAGCCCAAGACCGGAGACCCCCCTGCCTACATTTGACTCTTCCTCCTCCAGAAGCCCCTCCAGGCCACTCTGGGAACGGGAGCACTTGGCCCCACCCTGCAGCACTCCACCCCAGCAGGCCTCCTGCCACCCCTGCTAGACACCTCAAGGAGGTCACGCCCACCCCTACTAAACGTTATTCTCTGGCCCCAGTAGATGCTCGCCATTCCCCAAATTCATCCTGTTCTTTTCCACCCTCAGCCTGTGCACATGTTGTTCTCTCCGCCTGGAGCGTCCATCCTTCCAGCAAACCACTTCTCATCTTTCAGGGCCTGACCCAGCTTAGAAACACGATTGTTGAACTGAGCTAAACGGAATGAGGGAGAAGAGAAGGCAGGGGGGTGGGGGGGGGGGGTGTCTCCGGTCTTGGGCTTGGCTGTCATCTTTGGGAAATTCCTCCTGGCAGGACCCTTGGGTGGTCTCTTGGGAAGACAGTCGCATGCTTGAGGGCCAGCTGTTGCAGGCCTCCCAGGCGCTGCTTCTTGAGGGAGATGTGTGTAGGGGGGAGGAGGAGGCCAAGCACTTTCTGGTGGTTTCCAGGCTGGGTCAGGGACCCTGTGCTGGGACTTTCTGTTCCTGGTTCTGGCCCCAGTCACCCCATCTAGACCCAAGATGACCCTAAAAAATGATGAGAACCTGGGGGGAGGGTGAGCCCTGAGCCCATAAGGGATGCAGGCCAGTGTCCTTAGGCCTAAATGTGGAGCCTGAGGCTCAGAGATAGGAGGCATTGGCCAAGGCCGTGTCACCTCCCCCAGCCACTAGTCCCAGCTCATCTGCTCTGTGCTCACGTTTACTCCCTAAGGGCCCCATCTCCTCACGCCATATCAGGAGTCTCCAGTCCTAGATTAGAGGCTTCCAAAACAGCTGGAGGGAGGGAAGGAATGTCATGGGGGGCTTGGAGAGGAAGGAGGACTTATGCACTCAATGCGCCACCTCTGCCCAGCCTGTGTGAGTTCTGGGGCCTCAGGAATGGATCAAATCAAGCCCTGCTCCCAGGGAGCTCCCAGGCTGGTGAGGCGGGCATTGTTCTCTCTCCATCCTTTCAAGCATTAGTGCTTCGGGCTCTGGGCTGCAGCCCCTGAGGGGTGGCAGGGACCAAGTTTACTTCTTCCGCACCCCCAGGGTGTGGCTGAGGCCCAGGCTGGCAGCTGGAGATAGCCAAGGCCCCGTAACACTGATGAGGAGACCCGGCCCTACCCCTACAGAGAGGCCTCTGCTCCACGGCTCCCTCTAGAGACAGAAGACAGGGCTTCTCAGCACTGAAAGGGACCAAGTGACTGCCTTGGCCAACCTGTCCATCTACTGCACAGATGGAGAAAGGGAGACCCAGGAAGGGACAGAAGTGGACTGGGGAGTGGATGCCTGGCACCCAACTGTGGGGTCTAGGCAAGCTCACCAACTGGTTCACAGCTGCCTGTGTTCTGGCCCAGCCGGCAAGGCCCAGCTGGGAGAAAATAACTCAGCCTCCCCCTGCCCACTCCCCAGTTGTAACACCCAGAGAACAGCTTGCTTTGCCTGGAGCCAGTGGAGAAGCACCCAAGGCAGGTGGCCCCTCACCAGTGTGAGGTCTGCGGAAGGAAAGGGGAAGCCCCGAGGGCAATGGCACAAAGAGGAAGAGCTTCGCCATCAGGCAGATCTGGATTCTGGCCCCCACTCTCCTGCTTGTTTGCTCGGTGACCTCGCTGAGTCACTTGCCCTCTAAGCATGTTTCCTCACCTTTTATAAAGTGTTAGAGCTTGTCACTGCATTCTCCTAAAGCCAGTGATGCAGAGCCGAAATTTGAACCTAGCACTGTTGGTTCTTTCCCTCGCCCCACCTGGATGGGCTCACATTTGAACCCAGAAAGGCCGGAGAGAACAATAGAGGCAACACCAGGAACAAGGAAGGATGAGCCACAAATAGGGGTCAAATAGCATATGGGGGAGAGGTGACTTTCAGTTTGGAGAATCCCTCTGGAAGGCTTCCTGGAGGAGCTGGTGTTCGGAAGAGTTGGAAAACAGGGCAAATTTCCCCAGAAGGGGATGTGGGCAGGTGCTTTCCTGGTGGAGATAAAGCTGAGCAAAGGTGCTGAGGTGGGAGAGCAGCTGCTCGGAATCACCAAAGGGGATGAGAAGGGCCTTGGGAAACCATTTTCTCCAGCCCCTCCCCCACAGACAAGGAAGCTCTGCCTGTTGCCCAAGGGCACGTGGTGAGTTGACGGTGGGGCCCCGCTGGGTGCCAGATCAGACTGCCCCCGGGCTGGGACAGCTGGCCCCTCTCTCTGGGGGTGGGAGCTGAGCCCAGGACTCTTCCCAGGCTCCGGGCTCTGTATCCTGCCTGACTGAGTTCCCACATTCCTCAGAGTGCCCTCACACCAGAAAGGGAGAACAGGGGAAACCTGGCCACCGCTCAGGGCAGGGCTCAGGAAGCCAGACCAGAGGTGGCTTCTGGTGGCTGGTGGGCAGACACTGGGGTCAGCCTCCTGCTGTGTGTATGGGAGTAAGGGGGCAGCTAGAGAATATTGCAGAGCTGAGCTCTGCAGAGGTCAGAATAACAGTCTTGGGGACAGGAGACAGGGGGCAGATGCAGTACAGCCAAAGTCTAGTTTCTTCCATACCCATAGGATCATCAACCCTCCCATCCTGTAGCAAGCCAAGGTGGATCCGGAATTTGGTTTGTCAGTGGTGAATCTCCAAATCAACCCACCCAAATCTGACCTCATTGTCATCTCTCCTGCTAGGCCCCCAGAGGAAGCATCCACCCCACCTTTCCTGCCATGTCACCATCCCCAAGTTGTGGCTGCAACACAGCTGTGTCTGCCTGCTCCGCCCATGAAGCCCTGACTGCCACGCGCAGGGGTGCAAGTCTGGCCCTGTCTGAGTGGGTGTGAGTCTAACACAGGCAGCGGAGGACAGGCAGCTGGAGGAAGGCCAGAGGTGATGGCCGCAGGGTGTCCAGCCCAGAAGGCCACTCTGTCTAAACACCCTTTGTTTCTTCTACCTCCCTCCGCCTGCCCAAGAAATGCTCAGCTGGGCGCTCCGCTCCCAGAACCACCGCCCTCTCCACATGGTGCTTTGGCCAGGCTCCAGGCCTGGCTCCTCAAGACTTTAAGACATTTCCCCTCTGGCCTCCTCTCCACCCCACGGCCAATGCATGCACAGAGGTCTCTGCAGGTCTCTCTCTGACTCCACTTCTCTTCTGTGCTGATGTTCCTGTTTCTCCGTCTGCAGGTCTGTCTGTCTGTCTTTCTCCTTCTCTGTCTCTGCCTGGTTCTCTCTCGCACTGTCTCTGCTTCTCTTTAGCGCTCCCGGTCTCTCCTGCAGCCCTCTCTCTGGGCTGCTCTCCTTCCCTTCTCCAGCACGCTCCTGCAGACACCTGTTGGTCCTCGTCTTCTCACTGTTTCCTCCTTCCATCCAGGCCTTTGTCTGACTCTGCACGTCTCCGGACTTGCTCTGTCTCTGACTATTCTTCTCTCTCTCTCTGTTTTTCTCTACTTTGTCTGTCTCTATCTGCTGTCTTCAGAGAGGGGGAACAGGGGTGGTGAGGGGCTCGGGAGCCTCCCTTTCCATCACCCTCTCTGTCTCATCGGAGAGGTTAGGCTGGGTTCCTTGCCTCCAGCTGAGTAAACAGCGTCCCTTCCTGCCCCTCAGGTCATTCACTCATTCATGCAATGTACCTTCACTGGGTCCGGCCATATTCCTGACTCTGTGTAGGACACTGGGGGACCCCCTTCTCCACCCAAGACACCCATTTTGGCTCTGAAGCCTCTCCCTCTACGCTGGGAACATGGTCCCCAGACTCCCTCCCAACACCCCTCCCTTACTTCATCCACACTTACCTATCCTGGGTCCCATGACCACTGCGTGCAGTGAGTTCCAGCCCCTATTGCAGTTTCAAGACAGGAGCTGAGCAGGAGAAATGGAGTGAGACCTTATCGGGCGCTCCTGGAGACAGCAGCCGCGAGCCACAGCGCAGGGCTGTGCGAACCTGGGGACTCCACGCGCTAGGCTGGTGCCTCTTGGGCCACGCTGGATAGCAGCCACCTCTCCCAGGTTTGGGTTAGGAAGTCCTGTTCAACTTGACCCCACTCTCCAAGCGCCTGTCTCCCTCAGTCACTTGTTCCTTCCCTCTCTGTGAATCCCTCTGATCTCTGGCGGGGGCAGCTGGGGCAGAGTTGAATAGGAGGCTGGGTTTGTTTAGATCCAGCCCCACTGATGGGAGGAGGCTGCTGTCTCCCCCGCTCAGCCAGTTCCTTCCAGCCTCTTGGCTGGGATATTTTCTCCTGCTCTGTTGGCAGTGGAGAGGCCGGAGCAGAGGGAATGTCTTGGGTCTCCTCAAGCCCTGGGATCATTCAGTCCTGATTCTCCAGTCTCCTCACTGTGTTCCCATTCTTGATCTGAGCTCCTCTTCCACTAAGCTCTTGTCCCCTCACAGAACTTTTGTCACCTTCCATGAGCCCCATGGAGAGTCCCTGTTCCCCCACTGCCATCCTTCACTGAACCACTGTCCCTCTTGAGCTCTCATCTTCTCTCACTGAACCTCGTCTCCTCTTTGAGCTCCAAGGATCCAGAGCAAAGAGGGACTCTGACTACTGGGAATCACAAAGGCCAGCCCTCCTTGGGGAGACTCCATCTCGGTGATGGGGAGGGGAGTGCAGAAGAGCAAACATGAAATTCGCAGTTTTCTGGACTGAGGACTGAGGATGGAGGCCTTGGAGCCAGACAGACCTAGATCCCATCTCAGCCCTGTCAATCACTGGCCGAGTGACCTGAGGCAGGTCCCTGCACCTCTCTGAAAGTCAGTTCCCTCATCTACAAAGAAGGACAACATTCCTCACCTGCGGGGCTGCTGTGTGAGTTCAGTGAGCGAGACAGAAGCCAAGCCTGAAGGCCTGGGGTTCCGAGAAGGGAGCGGCTGAGGCGGGGCTCCAAACAGGGCAGCAGGAGAGAAAGCCCAGCTGCCCCAGCGCTTTCCCACCTGAGGCCCTCCTGCTGGCCCCTAGGTGAGTTATTTATGCCATTTCACAGATAAAGCGTTGATTCTTGGAAACTGCCCAGAGCTCACCCAGCTCGTCCTAGGTGGGACCATGATGAACTTTGAACCTCTGATACTAGAATCAGGTTTTTTCCTCCAACCAGGCTGTATTTTCTGAGGAAGACCTCTGGATTTCCCCAAATCCAAGACACAGAAGTGAACCTGACCCAGATCCAGGACTAGGGTCTTCGCATGCAACGGGGGTGTGGGTTTGAGGTCCCACTTTTGGGGTGCTGTGCTAGAGAAATACGCATCAGCCCCACTTGGCTCTCATGGCTGTGTGATGGTGTTAGTAGGAAGCGGGTAGTATCTGAAACAATCGCAGACCAGGCTGGCACAGGGTAGGCACTCAATAGATGCTTTTGGGCGAATGAGTCTTTGAGAAATCAGATGTGTGAATGCGTGAACACCGCCCTGGGGAAGGTCAATGGTTGGCTTGGGTTGATGGAAAGACCAGCCCCTGATCCTGCTTGAGAAAATCAAATGGAGTCTCTCTAAATCCTTCAGACTGAAGTCAGCACGGCACATCCTCACAGAGGTTGGCAGAGCTGCAAACTTCCAGAGTGCAGGTGCACGGCTGAGACAGGGAAGGTCCCTTTAGACCTTCTGGAAGCTCAGTTGCCTCCATCTTGGCCTCAGAGGCTGAAGAAGTTCTACACCTAGATTGGTCTGGGTACGTGCTAGGACCAGCTTGCTGGCTAAGTTCATCTCATCAATCTTTGAGTGCAACAACGCACAACACCCCACAGGGCATGGAACAAACAGGAACCTCAGGCAGGAGTGGTCCTCATTTATCACCTCAGCCTCCCTAGGCTGACAGAACCTGGTCCAAGAATATTCCGGAACTCAGCTGTGGAATTGGAGCAGGGGCCAGGTACCTGGGAGCCCTGGGACTTAGGCTAATGCTTGGGCTAATCCTGCCGTGAGGTCCAGGTGGCCCAGGCTGGAGGTTCGACCAACCCAGTCTGCAAGCATCCTTGCCACTTGCCAGCGTGGTGTTTGCTGGGCCCTGTGCATTTTACACAGTCCCACAATGTGTGTGGATCGCATCCCCATCTGTGGATTCCCGCAGTGTGCGAAACCTGACTTCTTTTGGAGAGTCCCATGCTGTCGGCAAGCCTGGCACGGTTTGCAGCGCTCTGTAGCTTCCAGGCTGCAAGTTGTTCACACAGTCCTGAGTCTCATGCCGAGCCTGGCGCTGTTCGTAGAACCTGGGGCTGTTTGCAGAAGCCAAGCCCTCCTCCCCCTCTTTATGTCAAACCACGTAGGGAAATGCCTTTTTGCAAACCAGGCAAAATTGGAGACTTCATTTTATAGAACTCTCTGAGTTTGGGTACAAGGGAAGTCTTGGGCTCCAGACTAACGACCTCAGTTCTGGTGCCAGTTCTGTTGTGACCTTGCTCTGGGACCTCGAGCAAGTGTTTTCTCCTCCCTGAGTCTCAGTCTTCTCATCTGTTAAATGGAGATTGTGACGTCAACCCGCACCCCTTCAGGACTGTCGGGAGGACCGCTGTGAGGATGCCCAGGAGAGGGGGCAGGGGCGCGAAGGGGAAGAGTGGCACAGAGGCTCGTTCCTGAGCGAGGCTCCAAACCGCCACCTCAGCACCTTTGCTCCCACTTCCCTTTGGCCTGGCAGCTGGGGAGCGGATATCTATAAATGAGCGCTAGGCCAGGCAGTCAAGCAAGGGCCTTGGGCAGAGCCGCAGCCGTCTCCATCCCCAGATGCTGCCTGGGGGCCAGACCCCAAGCTGTGCAGACATGCTCCCATGCGGGGCCCATTTAATCTGCCCAAGGAAGACGTGTCATACTTATTTCCCCCATGACACTGACACTGATGCAGACATTCAGAGAGGCCACGTGACTTGCCCAGGGCTATGTGTCGAGTATACAGCAAGGGCTGGGATCTGAGCCAAGGATGGCAAAGATGGACGCCTGATCCTCAGAAGGTCAGAGCGGGAAGGAACTTGGGGCTCATTTAATTCAACCCTTCCCTTTTCCAGATTAGGAGACTGAGCTGGGAGAGGGGCAGGCTCTGCTGTGTCATGACCAGAGGGAAGTCACTGTCTCTCCCTGGGCTGTAGTTTCTCTCGTTGGTAGATGAGAAACAGACTTCATCCTGCCAAGGGTTCAGGACTTTCCCTTTCTTTGTTGGCGTAGCTCCTGGGCCAAAATACAGCAAATTTCCCCACCAGCGAGGAGAAGCACAGGTCTGCAGGCAGCTGGGAGTGTGCCTGGCTTCTCAGCCCCACTCACTTGGCCTCAGCACAGCCCCTGTCTCCCCCAGCCCACCCAGCCTCGCATGGTCCGTGCTGCACTTTCTCTACAGCTTAAACTCCACCTGGAGCCTCATCCTCGGGAAGCCTTTTTGCCCGACAGCAGCCTTCCTCTGAGTCCAGCTGCCTCCACCTCCCACCAGCCTCAACCTCCAGTCCGGAGAGAAAACTACTCTGCCAGAAACTCTGCATCGCCCCCTGACAGTGGCAGCCCTGTGCCCTAGAAAGAGCATGAGCTTGGGGGTCAGACAGTTCAATCCTGACCCAGTAAGAAAATCTCTGAGACTGTTTCCTCATCTGTAAAATTGAGGTGACAGGAATCCTCCTGGTGGGGCTGCGCTAAACTGGATCACCTCGCCCTGTCTTCAAGTCGGTATATGCGTAGTTCTCTCTCCCGGGAGACTGTAAACTTCCCTGAGGCCTAGCTGGGTGACCTGAGGCTAGTCACTTGCCCTCTCTGATCCTCAGTGCCCTTGTCTGTGAAATACCTTCCGAGGGCTATCATGAGGCTCAGATGAGCTGATGGATGGATTATTGCTTGCTAAATTCAGACAGCTGAGCACACACGAGCCATTATTGATATGGTGATGATGGCAATGGCAATGACTCTCATAATTCTGGAGGCAAAGGATGAGGAGGAACTAAATTAGGTGTGTACCAGTTCCGTCTGACCTGACTGACAACGCTGTGGGAATAAATCAGTGGGAGGGCCCCCTGAGGTGGGAGGGAGCTCAAGGGCAAAATCGGGGCTCGGCAGGCAGGTGCTGTCGTTAGCAGCTGCTGTCCGTGAGTGCCGCAGGGCTGTGCCCTCTCAGGAGGTCCAGGCTGAGCACTGGCTGGCCCACGGTCCCCAGCCTGGCTCTGCCACCAACACACTGGTCCCATTTCCTGCCTGACCCTTGGTTTCCTTACTGTAAAATGATGTTGGGGGGTAAGAGGAAGGATCTCATTCTGCGGTGCCCCTGTCTTTGGGGAAGGACCATGTGAGCTAATGGATGTACCACTGCCTTTGTAAAGCGTCAAGTGTGGGGCATGAGAGATTACAGTTATTAATAATTTGGCTCCTGGGAGAGAGGATGTGGGGGAGGGGGTGCGGTGAAGGCTGGGAGAGGACACAGAGGGGAGCGAGCATCCGCCCACTCAGCGGCAGGTAGTTGGGACCTGGGCCTCAACTCTCTGAAGGCTTTGCAACACTGCCCCCTGGGGACCAGAGAGGAGGTCTGGGCCACCTGCTTGTCCTCCAAGACAGCAGTCAGGGAAAGGGGGCTGGAAGGACCACTGTCAGAGGAGGTTGAAATAGACCGGCCAGAAGGATCCCATGGGTGCAGTCACTGCCCCGGTCTAGGCCACCAGCAGTTCTTGTCTGGGCCGCTCCTTCCCACCTCCAGCCTCACCCTCCAGCCCACCTTCTTGTAAGCCGGAGAGAACTTCCCAAGCGTTAAATCTGACCATGCCCCTCCTTGCTTAAACCCTGCCCCCTGAGCATGCTCAGGATCAACCCACTTTTCTCAGCCTGACGTGGAGTGCCCCTGTCTCTCTGTCTTCTGCCAGATCAGTATCTCCACTTGCAAGTGAGACGAAATAGTGGGAGGTCAAGAGCAAGGCTTTGGGGCAGGACTGCACGGCTGTGACTCCTGGCTTCTTCACTTGGGAAGCTGTGTTACTGAATTCTTTGTTTGTGGGTTGGTTTTTCTTTTTATTGTGGTAAAATACCTACAAGACAAAATTTACCATTTTAAGCGTACAGTTCAGTGGCATTAAAGCACATTCACATTGTTGTGCAACCATCGCCACCATCCCTCTCCAGAACTTTTTCATCTTCTGAAACTGAAACTCCGTGCCCATGTGTTACTTAATTCTTTCCGCCTCTGTTTTCTCAGCTGTAGGATGGAGCTGAGAAATGCACTTGCTCTGCACGGTGCCTGGTAGGTGGGTCATAAGCACTCAACAAATCTTACTATGCTTTTCTTCTCTTGAGGAAACTGCTCTGGAAAGTAAAAGCAGCCACACCGTGTGGGTTATCTGCAGAAACCCACGGGCCCGTTATGGCCCAGATTCATGTCTGTGACTTGGGCAGAGTTTGTGACAGTTGCTGGGGAAGCTCGCCTGAGCTGCATCTAGGAAGATGAGTCACTTCCTCTCCTGACGGGTTATGAGCCTGGAGACGGGAGGGCAGGGAGCAGAGTGAGCTCGGCCATCGGCTTCCCGGCCAGGCTGGCCCTCCAGAGATGCTCCTGTGGGAAGTGCACAGGCAAGGGGAATTCTGTCTGGCATCAGGGCCAGTCTGGGCCAGAGTAGGACGCCCCGCTTGCCTCTGTTCCAGCTGTCCCGGGAAGGGCTGGAACAGGTTCCCTGGTTTTCATCACTGCTGTTTATTCAGAGCGACGTCGGTTTGCATTTTGCTTGGTTCTCTCCTTCTCACATTCCACCCCAAACACACCTACTCCCTCCACTCCACACACACTTTTCCTAGACTCCCTCCCTCCAACTGTTCCCGACACTCAAGTCTAAAATTCTGTCACCAACCAAGTGGTGCCGTCCTTATTTAAATGTCTGTCCTTTTTCTGTCCTCTGGGTGGGACGCAGATGTATCTGCCTGGGGCAGCGGAGGGATCTGGCCTGGGTCCGGTGAGGGCAGGGTGGAGCTCTCCAGCAGACGGGCTGCATGGTGCTGTCAGAACCAGAGCTGGGCCCACACAGGGAGCCTGGAGGGCCACAGCACCTCCTCCTAAGGGTCCTCAGGAGGGGCACTCCTGTCTCTTTAGTTACAAAACATCAACCATCTTCCAGAAATAGCCACAGGGGAAGGTTCAGCAAACCAACCCCGTCTTTGGAGTCCCCTGTGCCTGAGCCTGCTAACATCCAGCTGTGCGGGCTTGGGCAGTTACTTCGTTTTTCTAAGCCTCAGTTTCCTGAACTATAAAGTGGACGTGACAATTATGAGCAGCATTCATTACATGCCAAGCACTGTTCTAAGTCCTTTACTTGCGTTGACTCAGTTCATGTTCCCAGCTACCCACTGTAACCTCCTGTTTACAGATGAGGAAGCTGAGGCACAAAGAGATTAGGAGACCTAACCAAGGTTACACAGCTGGGAAGAGGCAGCACCGGGATTTAACCTAGACAGTCTGGCCCCAGAACTCACATCCTGAACCATGTCACATGACTGCCTCCAAGGGCGAGTTCAAGGACTCAGTCATCTGTCAAGAACTGAGCTAAGCCCCTTTGGCTGGGTTCCAGGCCTGTTCTCCTAATGACTGTCCAAGTGACCTTGAGTGTGTCACTTTCCTCCTCAAATCTCAGGTTTCCCTCCCACATCAGGAAGGGCTTGAACCCCAGCTGGTGACTCCTAGATTCTGCTCCAGTCCAGACGCCCTCTTGATGTTCACCTCTTCCTGGGGGTCCCTCAGGCGAATCTGGCTCAGCAAGGAGCTCCTCATGGGCCTGGAAACCTGCCCCTCCCAGGTCCCTGCTCTGCGCCCCCGCTCTCAATGGAGTCAGGCCCCTCCCTGACCCTTCCTCCCTCCCTCTCCATCCCCGTAGCCGGTGTGGCACCTCTTCTGTCCTTCACATTCCTCTGTCTCCCCCTCCCCCTCCCCCTTAATTCAGAGCCCACTCCTCATTTCTCCTGGACCTTCGGAAAATCTCCTTACTCTGCTGTGACTCCAGTTTCCCTGTTCTAATCCATCCTCCACATTCTACCAGAGTCGTCTTTCTAAGCCCTAACCGTATGGAAGCTAACCCTGCTCCTCAGAGCCCAGTTTATTTCTTAGCCTAACGTTTGATGCTCCTCATCACATACCTACAACCTGCCTTACCAGCCTCCCTTCCTCCTCACGCTCATGTCTTGAAGCCTTCGTATGTGTGATTCCCCATGGTCAATTGCCCTCCCTCCCTTTGTCACAGCATTAGCGGTCATCCATCAAGGACCACCTCCAACCCTCCATCCCAAGTGTTTCCTGACCCCTCCAGGAGAAAACGGATGTGGTCAGGATCATATCCTAGTTCCCTAGATGACCTCGGTCAGTGAGCACTGACCAGGCTGGGCATACCCTCAGGGAACTTTCCATCAGCCAGTTCCTCTGCCTCCAGTCTTCCAGGGTGAGAAACCTCAGAGGGGAAGATATCCAGGGGGTGGCTTTCTGTGACTATGGTGATGATGGCAATAGAAAAGTTTTTCACAGCACTTCACAGTTTGCAAATTCCTCTCACCTAGTTTCTCACTAAACGTGCACTCCAGCCAATATTGCTGGTGCTGCTAGCCCCCTTCACAAAGGGAGACAGAGGCAGAGGGAAGGGAAGTCACTTGCCCACGTGGAGCGGTAAGTGGAGGAGCTGGAATTTGAACCCAAGTGCATTTGGTCTCCAAAGCTGATGTCGTACTGCCTCCTGGTGGCGGGAAGGATGGTGATGGTGATGAACATGCTGGAGGTCCCCAAAGTGGGCCCTGAGTCTGGACTCTGCTCCCCAGAGCTCCATGGGCCTCCTGCCCTGGCCAGGAAGGCAGCCTAGGCTCTCCTTGGACGTATTTATAACTTCCCTTTCTTCCTTGGCACCTTCCCTTTCCAGTCTCGCGTCTGTCGGAGCCTCGCACCGTGAGGGTGAGGAGCAGGGGGGTGAGACAGAGAGACGCCACTGCCGACTTTCCAGAGCGGAGGGCGCAGGGCGGCTGGCCCTGCTCTGCGGGGAACTGCCTTGGGCCGGCTTATGTTCTGAGCTCAAACATGTGCCTGAGATACGCGGGCCCCTCCTGGAGACGTTTCTGGACACCTCCCCGCCCCCCACTTTCTAAGGAGAGAAGGCAGAGACCTGGAATGTGAACGTTATGGCCTCCCTGCCCCTGTCCCAGGAGAGAGGCGCAGGGCTTGTGCAGTCTAGGGGGAGATGCTAACGACACCTGCTCGCACCCTTACCTCTTCTCTATGTGCAGCACACTAGCACAGAGCTTGCACTCGAGAGGTACTTACTCAATGAACGAACCCCGTTCTGCAGAAGAGGAAACAGAGTCTCAGAGCTAAAAGCCAGGCTTGAATCCAAACTGGTCCAGCACCAAGATCTGAGCACGGATCCACCATGCAGCCTCCCAGTCGCATTCGGTAGAGAACAAACTCTCCCCAACCTCAACGTCTTCCGAAAATTCTCCCACCACACTTGTCTTACATGCAACTTGTCCCACTACCTGCACCATAAATCTGCAGTCTTGCCTCTATCCACTCTCTCTCTCTCTTTTTTCTTTTCACCTCCTTCTCTCCCACCTGACTCACTAGGAGTCCAGACCCTGGGCTCAGAGGCTCCTCTTCTCCTCCTCGGTTGACCATCCCTTCCTCTCCCATTCCTTCCGCCTCTCCCTCTCTCCTGGCTAATTCCCACCAACAAATGGTGGGGAATCTGCTCAAATATCTCTAGTTTAAAAATACAACAAAATCCTCCTTGACCCCTCCTCGCCCTCCAGCCCTCCACTTCTCTTCACAGCAAACATCTCGAAAATGTTGTCCACTCTCTCTCCACTTACCCAGCCCACAACCTTCCACGCCCTCTCTTCTGCTGGACTGTTCACCCTGAGGTCACCAGTGACCTCTTCCTTCCTCGATCTGCTGGACACCTTCACCTCTCATCCTTCTGGTCTCATCAGCGGCTTTTACTGCTGCTGGCCACACGTGCCCTTTGGAGCTCCTCTGTGATATTATACTCTCCCGCCTTTGCTTCACTCATCTGGGATTTTTTCTCAGCATCTTTTGCAGACTCTTTGTATTCTGCCTCAGTGTCATGCTGGTTTCCTTCAAGGTTCTGTCTCTCCCACTCTACACCCTCTCCCTAACCCCACACAGCAGAGACCTCCCAGTCTTTATCTGCAGTTCAGCTCTGTCTCTCCTGAGCTCCAGACTTAAACCCTCAAAACTCTGTGGACACCCCCACTTGGATGTCCCACGGGCTCCTCAAATGCAACATGTCCCAAACTAAACTCGTTGTCTTCCTCCAAAACCTTCTTCCTACCTACCCTGCCCACCACCCACCACCATGTTCTCCAGCTCAGTCAACATCACTGCCATCTGCCTTATCACCTGAGCCGGAATGCTGAGCATCATCTTCTGACTATTCTGCCTCTTGAAGATTTCTCTAATCCTTGATAGTTAAAAGATGTGGGCCTTGGAGAAGGATGGGATTCTAACAGCAGCTCAGTGATGGCCGAGAGGAGGGACTGAAGCAGGCTTAGTTACTTAACCTCTCTGAGCTTCCTCATTTATAAAGCAAGGGTAGTAAAACCTCTGCTCAGATGAACTGAAATGAAGTGTGTGACCACCTGGGCACTGTCACTGGCACAAGTAAGTGCTCAGTAAAGGGCAGCGGCTTCCATCATCAGTATCATTGTTACTTCTCCCCAGTCCTCTTCTTGCCATCCAGCTCTCTGGCTGGCCGCCCTGCCTCTAGCCTCTCCCACTGGAATCGGTTCTCCACGTGGTGGCGGGTGTGATCTTTCCAAAACATGCAGCTGACTGTTAGTCCCCTGCCTGAAGGCCGGCCCTTGCTTTCCAGTGTCCTTGTGCTGAGTTCTTACTCCTTGGCCTAGAGTTCAAGACCTTTCTCGCTCTGGTCCCTGCCGACCTCTTTTGCCTGATTTTTTGAGATTCCTGGTCTCTCCCTCTATACTGCACACTTCTATCTGCCTCTCTAACACACCGCCTGCTTTTTCACCCTTTCCTGACTTTGTCCCTGCCTTATTGGCCTGGAGAGCTCTCCTCATCTGCTTATAATTCACAATCCAGCTGAAAGATGTCTTCTGCGATGCAAGCCTGCTTTGTCCCCTCCTCTGAGGCCTTCAACTCTACAGGAGCACAGATCACTGGATATGACTGTTGGTCAGTTTTTTCACTGGCTGCCCCCACTAGGCTGTGTCAATTCACTGGGATCAGGCACCCAGTGCAAAGGCAGCTTCATTCAATGTGGAATGAAAGATGAGCCTCAGTTCTCCTAATCTTTAAAATGGGCAGCCTAGGCAGCCAGGCCTGGTTAATCCAAAGCAAGAGCACTGGAGGCTGGAGGAAGATGAAGTCACAGGAGGCTCCCTGGAGGAGGCTGGACTTCGAGTTATAAGACATCTAAGAAAGAGCCAGAGCCAGCAGGAGAGAGCAAGCGCGAGAGAGAGTGTGAAGATTTGGGGAACTGACTGGCTCTCTGCTCTGTCATCCTTGATCCTCTACCCTCAAAACACTCAAAGCTCCCGCCACTTCCCCATCCCCTGGGCAACAGCACAGCACTTTAATCTACAAAGAGAATTTTCACAACCTTTTTCTCGTTAGTGGGGTCAGTTGTCTCAGAGGTTAGACTGGATTAGCAAATCTGAGACCTCAGATCCTGCCTTGTCCTTGGTTCTCTGTGTGACTCGGGCAGTCCCTTACACCTTGAGCCTCAGTTTCCTCATCTGTCGCGTGGGGATACCACTTGTTGCTCAGCGAGTGGGAAAGCCTCCATAGACCGCAGCGTTCTGCGCCCCAGTGAGGACTATTAATCCTGTCGTTCTAATATGAGCAAAGACCAGTGGGAGCTGCTAATCAGCCACTTGGGAGTTCCCAGAAAAGCATTACTCAGGGCCCCAGTAGCAGGGGACCTTAGGGAGCAGGGCCCCTGCAGGCTACGAACAGGCAGGATCTGGGGGTTTAATGGGACCAAACTCAGCCCCAACCGGGTCCTCCCCATTGAGGTAGCGCAGTTCCATGGAGAGGAGGGAGCAGCTGGAGTGGCCTGGGCTGCAGGTGAGCTGGGCTGTCCTGCAGAGGTCGTGGGTGGGAAGGCTACAAAGGAAGTGCCAGGAGCCGGTCATTACCCAAGGAGGGACAAGGTTCTGGGACAGCAGGGTTAGGGGGTCAAGCAGTTAGGGTCTCTCACCCCACCATGAGAGGGGCTCTAAGAGAAGGGAGATGGGCTAAAATTTTTCTGCCCCAATGTGTAGCATTCGGGGCTGGCTGGCTCTGCTGCTGGTTTGCTAACGTGTGACTTTGGCCAGGTCACGGTCCTTCTCTGGGCCTCCCCCTTCCCATTGGCAACAAGAAGGGAGCAGGGCCAGAAGCTCTCATAGAGTCAAGCGTTGTCTGCTTCTGCAGGAATGCTGGAGAGAAAGCCTTGAGGTTGTCAGCACAGCCATGTTCCAATCTCTGCCTGTGGACACACCAAGAAGGAAGGTGCTGGACTGGATCGACATGCTGGTTTTATAGGAGAGGAGTCAGAGCCGATCTCCAGTCCCAGGGAACCCCCAGGCCGGTGAGGGAAACATGGACAACAATACCCAGAATGATCTGGGTGGCTGCCAGACCTCCGCGGCCTCCAGACATGGACGTTTCAGCGCCTCTCCTGTGGCAGACCCTGAGGAGCCCCGGGCAGGGAGGCGGGAGTCTGGCTTCTAGGGCAGCTCTGCCACCAACTCCCTGTGTGACCTTGAGCAAGTCACTCCCTTCTCTGGGCTTTTTTATTCAAAAAAGAGGGGGAAATGGGGATTGGACTACATTGTGTTCTTTTAAGGACGCTTCTGGCTCTGAAGTTCTGTGATTGCCCAGCAAACCTCACACAACCAGCTCACGTGGGTCTAAGCAGCAGAGGGACCAGCCTCTCAGAATTGCAGCAACTTTCAGGGAGATGCAGTTTGTGTAAATTAGATGCCAAAATAAAAGAAAATAAAAATCCCTGCCGACTAGTCTGTTATGGGGAAATAGTTCAGTTTAGCCCTTTCATTCACTAATTCATTTCTTAAACAACATTTGTTGAGGGTTTCCTGTGAGCTGGGTTTTCTTGGGCACCAGGTGTACGACGCTCCACGGGGCCCAGCTGCCATGACCTTTGCCCATTCAGATGGGCCCCATCCACCTCTTCCTTAAGTCATTTCTTGAAAAGAGCATTTTTCTAGCCGTGTAGAACCTCTATTTAGTAAGCAGTCCATCTGAAACTCTTTGAAAATCCCTCAGGACAAAACAGCAATTTATAGTTTTCTCTGACATTAGCCTAAGAAATGAAGAGAGGAAAATAAAACCTTTGTCCAAATTTTTCCCCATGTGGAAACCAGAGCTTCTGAATTCTCCAAGTGGCCTTGCTTGGTGGAACGAGGCCAAGGCCAGAGGCAGGAGGCGTGCTTTCCAGGACCAGGTCTGACGCTGAGCTGCTGTTGAGCTGGGCTGCTCCCCATCCCTGTCTCAGCCCGATTCTTCGTTTGTGAAGAAGCACCAGGAGCTCAGCGATCTGCAGGGACCTTTCTACTCTTACATATTCTGCGACGTGAGAAGGGTTTTTTCAGAAGAGGAAGAAGCTGGAGGTGGTTTTGGAAAACCAAGTGGAATTGCTCAAGGGGTCATGGGGGAGAGGGGCAGTGATCTGAATGTCCACATAACCTGGGCCTGGATCACTTAGTCAAGGTAGAGAGCGATCCAACGCTTCCCTCAGCTCAGTTCTGTGGGTTGGAAAGTCTCACTTCACGGGGCTTGGGCTGCCACAGATGCACGTGACCTCTTTCGACAGCCTCTGTGGAGCAGAGTTACTGTCTGCAGAGCACTTGGTCTTCTCCCCTGACACTGCTTCTGAGACTTCTCAGTTCTCTGTGGTGCCCTCTGAACTGGGGCCAAGGAAGGAAAGCAGGTTCCCAGGGCAGGGGACATGAGATGCTAAACAGTGACACCTGCCGAGCTGCAGCAGCCAGGAGGAGAAAAGACATGTGGAGTGACCCAGGAAGTACCCTGGAGTCTGTTTTTTCCCAACAGGGGGAGAATCTGTCTTCAACTTGGATTCCATTTGGGAAATGCCTCCTTCTGCCAAAGCATATGCCATGCCTCTGCCTTCATAGGGTGATCAACGTCCAGGTTTGCCTGGGACTGAAGGATTCTCTGGGACATGGGACTCTCAGTGCTAAAACCAGGCAGTTCTGGGCAAATCAGGATGGTTGGTCTCTGGGTCTGAGCAAGAGACAGGATACAAAGATAGGTCACAGGGCACCCACGTTAGACGGAGGCAACAGAGAGCCCCAGCAGCAGCTACACAGAAAGGGAAGCCATTCTCGGGTCAAGCAGATGGCATTCCGTAGCGCGCCTGGGAGGAAGCAGCTCTCCCTATCAGTCCTGAGACACGATATCACAGAAGGGGAATCCTCCGTGTGTGGAAGTGTAGCGACAAAGAACACTGATTCAGGAGACACAGCATCCCAGCCCACATGGACTGAGATGAGAAGGGAGTGAGTCATGGAAGAGGAATTGGAGCCAGAGCTGTACAGAAACGGTTCCTTCAGCCATCCCTGAAGAAGGGTTCCCACCAGTTCCTTGGAGCTCAGGAGCTGGAAGTCTTTCCCAGGGGCCATTGACGATCCTCTAGGCTCAGAGGGATGTAAGTAGAGTTGGGGGAACCTTAGAGTAAAGTAGGTAAGTTTTCCCTCCAGGGTTTAGCTTCGTCACTCTCGGCCAGTGATCCTGTTGTCTTCACAAGGTCTCAGGTGAAGGAACTCCGCTCAGGACCTGCTGATGGGCTGGATGGGCTTGCGCCGAATGACTGCGGTCAAGATTCTGCTGCTGACAGTGGGCGAAAGCTGGTAAGTGTTTCATCAATGTTACCACACCCAGAATCTTCCTTCACTTGTGGTAGCAGGAGCGAGGCTGCCACAAGAGACATCCTTAAAGGAGCTACTTAAA
The DNA here is from genome assembly GCF_037783145.1 of Equus przewalskii. NCBI lineage: Eukaryota > Metazoa > Chordata > Mammalia > Perissodactyla > Equidae > Equus > Equus przewalskii. The sequence continues at coordinate 69,113,627 of NC_091836.1, forward strand.
ATAATAAAAAAACTACTTGATTTTTTAATTATTTGAACATAAATGGATGCTTCTCAAGACTTTTTCTCTCACGTGGAATAAATTTGCCCCCAAACCCTGCTGTCTGATTGATGTGGTTCATTTACGATACTTTTTTTTTATTAAGAAGCAAGGGATCTAGGATTAGAAGGCTGCTTAAAGGTTTTCAATCTAGCTCCTATCCAAACATTAAACCTCCCCTGTAATGTTTCAGCCAAAGGCCCCAGCATTGCATACCTCTTGTTAGACGGAACGCACTACTTTTCAAGCCAGTCGTTTCATTTATGGGATAGTTTTAATCGTAAGAAACTTATTCCATATGTGAGGATGATCTCCGGGCCCTGCAGCCACTGATACTGGCCCTAGTTCTTTGTAAGTGTTCCTGCCCTGTGCCAGCCCGTCCAGTGTTTGTGTCCACCTCTCTTTCCCACCAGACAGGACCAGCTATTTCGACCATTGCTCATTAGACACCTCACCATCCTGGGCATCTTGGTTGTGCTATGAAATTCCAAGAACAAAGAAACTGTTGGGATTGAGACCATGGTTGGAGAGAAAAAGATGCATGTTCTAGTTAATGTTTCCCTGGTTGTTCTGGTTTCCAGGTATGTGCTGATGTTCCCAGTGTCTGTCTGCAGACGTTCAGCCCTGACTCGCTATGGAAGCCACCTGTAACGGAGCAGAGGACTCCTCACCCATCTTCTACCTGGTGGGCATCCCCTCTCTTCCCAAATCCCTCTTCTTCCCTGTCTTCTTGATTTTCCTCTTAATCTACCTGTTCATCCTGGTGGGGAACTCACTGATCTTTGTGGCTGTGGTGATAGAGCCCAGCCTCCATAAGCCCGTGTACTTCTTCCTGATCAACCTCTAGGCCCTGGACATCGTCTCCACTACAACCACTGTCCCCAAGATGCTGTCCCTACTCTTGCTTGGGGACCGCCTCCTCAGCTTTCCTGCCTGCTTCCTGCAGATGTACCTCTTCCACAGCTTCTCCTGCTCTGAAGCCTTCATCCTGGTGGTCATGGCCTATGACCGCTATGTAGCTATCTGCCGCCCACTGCACTACCCTGTTCTCATGGCCCCACAGACCAACGCTGCCCTGGCAGCCGGCCTCCTGCCCATCCCGGCAGTGGTGCAGACCTCCCACATGGCTTTTAGTCCTGTGGCCCAGGTCTACCACTGCTTCTGTGACCACTTAGCTGTGGTCCAGGCCTCCTGCTCTGACACCACGCCCCAGACCTTCATGGGCTTCTGTATCGCCATGGTGGTGTCCTTCCTGCCCCTTCTCCTGGTGCTTCTCTCCTATGCCCACATCCTGGCCTCGGTGCTGCACATCAGCTCCCGAGAAGGATGCTCAAAAGCCTTCTCCACCTGCAGCTCCCACGTCCTGGTGGTTGGCACCTACTACTCATCCATTGCCATAGCCTGCGTGGCCTATAGAGCTGACTTGCCCCTCAACTTCCATATCATGGGCAAGGTGGTGTATGCTATTCTCACACCAATCCTCAACCCTCTCATCTACACGCTGAGGAACAAGGATATCAAAGCAGTCATCATCAAAGTAGCATGTCCCCGGGACCCAGGGCATTCTCGGGGTCCTTGATCCTTAGATGCAACTCATTCAGCTCCCTGGACACCATTGACAATGCCTAGCACAGAATAGAAACACAATAAATATTTTAAATGAATTACAGCAGCCTAAATATGCTTAATTCTGTTGAGCAGACATCTCAAACGTGGTCCTCAAATACTGGATTAAGAAGGCTTCCCACTGGTGCTATAGTTTTCACTATATAATTGTAGTTTTCACAGTTTTCATCAATTGTTAATGTGATGAATAAAATTTGATCGTTCAGTCACTCATACCAGTCTTTATTAGGTGCTAGAGACAGAAATGAACCAGACGCAGTTGCTGCCCTTGAGGTATCCACAGTCTAGTGAGAGCTTCAGACCCAGAGAAACAACATTGGGTGATAGGATGGAGAGACACAAAGGGGCTGTGGGAGCCAAGAAGTTAGCATTTAATTTAATGTTAATATTTTCTCCAGAAATCCTTATATTTTTGATGTTGATATCACTTGTTTGTTACCAAGCACTGGTTTATCAGCAATATTGTCAGGGGTGGGCCGGAGGCTTGAAATGACTGCGTAAGAAATCCACCAGCTGCTCCAATCAGGGAGTGGTAACGGGGTCCATGCTCCTGTCCGATGAGGAGGATCTATTTTTAGCTGGATTGCATTAATGGGCTTGGATGCCCATTAAAAAGTGATGCTTCCTGCCAAGAACCAGGAGGCGGAAGTTAGAGTGGCTCTACTCACCGTTACCTGCAGTGACCCACCTGGGGGAATCTGTGCCCCCAGTCTCGATGATTTTAGCCTGTGTAGATTAAGCAGTTCTGACTCCGCAAGAGACACAGTAAGTCTCACTAAATTTAAAGCTACAGTTGTTACCTGGTCATTGTCAGCCCATCAGGGAGGTAGACCAGCAGTCAGAAAAAGGAGTCACCATGCTCTCAAGGGTAGCTGACCCTGATCTTCCAGAGGAAGTAAGACTGCTCTTATGTAACGGGGGCTGGAAGGTTGGCACTCAGGCACAGGAGCATTTCTTGTTTCTTCCATGACCAACTTTAACCGTAAATGAACAATTAAAGCAACCACAGCCTGGTGAGGCATAGTGACCAGGGGCTCAGAACCGTCAGGGATGAGGTCTGGGTCATGCTGGAAGAGGATCCATCTAGACCACTGCAGTGATGGAACGTGAAGGGAAAGGAGAAGGGCATCTAGAATGGGCGGCAGAGGAGAGGGTTGATGAGTGTCACTTGCAGCCTTGGGACTGACTGTAGCAGCAGGGGCAGTAATTAATCGCACTTCTTTTAGAAATTTCCCCCCAAATTGTGAGTAATCAGAAGCTCTGTGTCCAAATGGAGTGACATTCTCATGATAAGTGAATGAATCCGAGAGGTTCAAGGGGTAGACTGTAGCAGACACAGTTGGTGGCCTGCCCTCTAGCAGCTGCACGTTGGCTGCTAACAGCTCACACACATACACCCTAGATATGGGTATAACTGTCCTTACCTTATTGCTTTCCTTTTGGGTGGAAAGGGAGCAAGAGAGTAGCTTTATAAGCAGAATAAACTGGCTACTGGTACTAAGGCATCTAAGCTTAGATGCCAGCTGTTGACTACCATCCTGGTAAAGCAGGGTGGTTGGCATCTAGAGACCCTGAGAGCCCATGAAAGTTGCACACTCTCTCGCAGGAGATGGACACCACCAGTCCCCTGGGAAATTGAAGATATGCAGGCAGCCTGTTCCCTGGCTATTACCAGGTGACGCAAACAAAACTCCTGGCGTAATTTTTGAATAATCATGTTTCACTCCAAGCACCCTATATCTTTTATCTCACTAAATCGTCTCAAAAACTCTACGAGATAGGTAATATGGTTATGTTCTATTTTATGGACGGAGAAACTCAGACTCAGAGAGGTTAAGTAACTTGCCTAAGGTGACATGGCTAAAATACATTAGAACTTGTATTCAAAGCCAGGACTTTCTCACTCCAGTCCCTACACCCTAACCCACGATGGAATACTGCAGAGCACAGGCCTGGGAAGGAAGCCCTGGTCTGACTTGTAGCTCAGATACTAAACAGAGCATAAGCATTGGCAAGTCAGTTCACTTCTCTGGACGCCGGTCTCCAACTCTTGGGCTGCCTGTCTCCCCTTGCTGTTCTGGAGACCAGAGGAATAATGTCAGTAAAAGCAGTCCCAATGGTTGTAAAGTTCTGGAACCCAGGAGGGCTGTTAACAGTGCTGTTCTCATTATCAGAGAATCCCAGAGGCAAGTCCCTCCCAATGCATGCAGGAGGAGGCGAGAAGCGGATCCTGGGTGACTGGGGGGACACATTGCCCCAGAGGAGGCCCATCTTGAGGGAGAGGGCCCCAGCAGGCCTGGCTGAAGAGAGGGGTTAGCGGGCGTAACAGCTCGGCTCCTGCCTGGTTCTTCCCTGCTGGGCCTGGTTTGCAGACACAAAGGGGACACCACGGGAGACACCAAGGTAAACAGGGCTTGACAGGTGAGTGTGCTGGGGGCAAAGTACCAAAGCTCAGCAAAGACCAGAGTGGGGAGACAGAGGCAAGGATGTAGGGGGCATATAAACCTGGTCAGGGGCCCAGAGAGATTGATGCGGTGCGCACAAGAGGCAGGAGCCCAGGATCCAGGTTGGCTATGCACAGATGGGCTGTGGGACTTTGGGCCACGTGTCCTGGCAGGTCTGGGCAAGGGGTGCACTCACAGGTGAGATTCAAATGATCTTGGCCAAGGCCACCTCATATGAAAGCAAGGCTTATGACAGTAATAACCATTGGAAACACTTGCACACTTTGAGCTCTTACGTGTTCCAGGCTCTTGTGTAAGCATCATCTAAGCATTCTCTCTGTGAGGACTCAGCCCCAGGAGGTGACAGATAAAGGGAAAAGGCCCAAGGTGACACAGCTGGGGGTAGGGGTGGGATTAGAATCCAGTCTTTTCTGATGCACAAGTCCACGCACTTAACCACTAAGGTCCACATGACATAATGAAGGTGAGGAACCCGGCTGGCAGCAGGTGTCACCAGGTGGGAGAGCCCGCGCCCTCTCCCTTTGGGCACGGACCCTGTGACACTGCTCTGCCAAACACAGAGGGGGCCCTCAGAAAAGGGCTCATTGGCTTGGAAACCCCTCAGAGATCTCTTCCTCCAATCCCCTCACTGCCCAGGTGAGAAACCAAGGCTCAGGGGCCCAAAGTCACGGCAAGTGAGTGGCGGAGCTGGTCCAGGAGCCAGGACTCTTGGTTGCCAGGTGGGCCTCACAGCAGGCTGGCACCAGAACAACCTCACCAGCCATGGCCTTCAACTGACTCTCAGATTCTCATCTGTGGAGGGGGCATAAGCGTTCCCTGGCCCGTTGGATGGTGGGAGGAGATGACAGACGTAAAGTACAGCGTCAGGTTGGACATCCGGGTGATTGGTTGTTCTGTCTTTCTGTGTCCCCCACCAGCACTGTAACTGCTTGTAGACAATCCTGACAGGGAGAATCCGTTCCTTGCCCTGGGAAACAGCACCCTTTAGGCCCTAAGCACACGGCTGAATCCCTCACACGTAGTGTGTAACTCAAAGTAAAACCAGAACCCTAACCTGTAAAATAATTGTGAGAAAGTCCAGCCAAATTTGTACATTTCCTATGATGGGCTAGTTGAACGGTGCTTTGAAATAGCAAAGGTTGAATTCTTTCAGGAAGTATTTGTGGTGCGCCTGGCGTGCGTGTGGGATAGTCCAGCACCTCCCGGCAGTGAAAAGCCATGTGCCACCTCTCACGGAGCTCTCAGCGTCCCTACCTCCGTCTGCAGAGTGTTGGGATAGAGCAGGGAGGAGGGGCACCTGGACTTTCGGCCTCTTAGGGCCCCTCTTGCTTTGGTCTTCTGCGTCTCTGCCCCTCAAACTCCCCTACTCCGCCTCACCCAGCACCGTCAGCCTTGACCGCCTCTCTGGGGGCAGAAGGGTCCAGGGTAGTGTAGTTTGCATCACAGTCTTTGGGTGATGAGAAAAAATCCCCAACCAAATTTGTCGGGATGGGGTTTGGTTAACTGAGGGATAACCCTTTAAAATGGAGACCATCCCGGGTCACCTTCTTGGCTGGGTCATGGGGTGACTTCTGAGGGAGGTTCTCTTTCAAGGAGCACACACAGGACGGTGTCTGTCCCACACGTGTTTCAGACAAAGCATTTCCCAGTCACCACGTCTGAATCTAGGAGCGGGGCTGCGCGAACCAAACCGATCACAGGGCCACCAGGACATTTGTAAAAGGCAGTGAGGAGGTGGGCAGAGGGGAGTCAGGTGGGAATTAAAAATTAAAAAAACCTTTTTTCCCAATTCTGACATCTGATGATTCTTGGACATAAGAGGGTTTTTTGTTTGTTTTGCTAATTTTTTTAGAAAAGAAAGAAGATAGGTGCGATCCAAGTAATTCAAAGGAAGACCGCTTGTGGCATCACTGGGGTTCAAGAGCAGTGAAGCAGATGCAAACCTGGAGCTGCCCAAAGGCTCGTGACAGGCTCATCCTGAGGGTGGGACGAGCCAACATGTCCTCAGCTCAATCCACCGAGTCCCAGAGTTACCCCCCGCACACATCTAGTGAATAACCTCTGTTGGAGGGTTCTTTTGTCTTTGGGCAGTTTTTCAGTTCTCCAGCAACAATGGCTCTCATGGCAGGTCCTTGTGCTTCTCCTGAGTTGATATGAGAGGAGCTAACGGCTGAGTGGGCATAAAAGAACTAAACAGAACACCTGCTGGCCTGCAGCGTCCTCCTTCCCAGGAGGAAGGAAGAAGGAGACCCAGGCCATGCCCTGAGTGGTGGGAAGATTCGCCTTCAGCCCAGACCCCATCAGGAAGTGAGTGGATCCACCCATCACTGACACCTGGGTGGGAGGGCACCCAGAGAACTCAGTAGAGAGAGAGGGAGGTGGAGATGCTGCACCCGGAGAATGAGAGAGGAACCATTCCCTGGGTACTAAGTAGAGTGAACAAGCAGTTTGTTGCAGAAAACCGTGAAAACATCACCTCTTTATGGCAAAGTGATGATTGTGATGTCACTTAGTATAACTTTAAGCAAGAGTAGAAGAAAATACAGGAACGTGAGTGTCTAAGAGCTCATCTAAGATCTGATGCCCAAAAGATAGTGTGGGACATGGAGCAGACAAGGGACAGAAGCTCCTTCAATGCGTTATCAGAGCTGTAACTAGATAACCAACTGCCTGACTGGCTTTTAAATGTGCCATCCTTCTATTAGGATTTAAGCCCTGTGAAGCCTGTGTACCTTCTCACAACCTTGCACATTGTAGGTGCTGACTCATTACTTGATGGAAGAAGGGAGGAGGAAATTGTGGGTTAAAGTGGAAGAGTCAGTGTTGGATGGTACCACCAGTCCCCGAAACTTGGTCATAAACTATGTGGATTGTAATAATTGCACAGTGACCTGTACAGAATTTCATTCCAAATTCCTGGTTTTTCTGGTTTCCAGATGCTCTGGCTGTATGTCATCCTGGCATGCCGCTGTGTCACACCATGAACACCACAGCCTGTGATGGATCAGAAGATTCTTCACCCATCTTCTACCTGGTGGGCATCCCCTCCCTGCAGGAGTCCCTCTTCCTCCCTGTCTTCTTCATCTTCCTGTTCTTCTACCTGTTCGTCCTGGTGGGGAACACGCTGATCCTGGTGGCCGTGGTGATAGAGCCCAGCCTCCACAAGCCCATGTACTTCTTCCTGATCAACCTCTCTGCCTTGGACATCATTTTCACCACGTCCACTGTCCCCAAGATGCTGTCCCTACTCTTGCTTGGGGACTGCCTCCTCAGCTTCCCTGCCTGCTTCCTGCAGATGTACCTCTTCCACAGCTTCTCCTGCTCTGAAGCCTTCATCCTGGTGGTCATGGCCTATGACTGCTATGTAGCTATCTGCCGCCCACTGCACTACCCTGTCCTCATGGCCCCACAGACCAACGCTGCCCTGGCAGCCGCTGCCTGGCTCACTGCCCTCCTCCTGCCCATCCCGGCAGTGGTGCAGACCTCCCACATGGCTTTTGACAGCGCTGTTCACATATACAACTGCTTCTGTGACCACTTAGCTGTGGTCCAGGCCTCCTGCTCTGACACCATGCCCCAGACCCTCATGGGCTTCTGCATCGCCATGGTGGTGTCCTTCCTGCCCCTTCTCCTAGTGCTTCTCTCCTATGCCCACATCCTGGCCTCAGTGCTTCGCATCAGCTCCCGAGAAGGACGCTCAAAAGCCTTCCCCACCTGCAGCTCCCACCTCCTGGTGGTTGGCACCTACTACTCATCCATTGCCATAGCCTACATGGCCTATAGAGCTGACCTGCCCCTCGACTTCCACATCATGGGCAATGTGGTGTATGCTATTCTCACACCTGTCCTCAACCCTCTCATCTACACGCTGAGGAACAAGGATGTCAAAGCAGTCATCACCAAAATGGCACATCCCCAGGACCCAGGGTGTTTTCGGGGTCCTTGATCCTTAGATGTAGTTAATTCTTCTCCCAGGATACCAGTGTGCTGAGAACAGAGAACATCATCAAAAAATTTTTAGAAAGAAAGAATGACTTACAGCAAGGCCAAAAATATACCATTGGGACTTCTATTTCCATTAATGATAGGCTGGGTTATGAAATCAACCTTTCTGTGGAAAGAAATAAAAATGTCAGATAAAATATAAAAAGCATCTTCTTAAAAGTACCTAATAGATTTTTCAATACAGTAAGGTTAAAATAGTAATAAAGATGAGAACACAGAGAGGTTAGTTATTAAGGCATGGATAGACATGTAGATCAATGAAATAGAATAGAGAGCCCAGAAACAGACCCCTAAATACACGGACAATTGATCTACGAAGGAAATGATACTGTAGATGAGTGTGGAAGATGCACATAAAATAAATAATATTAGAACTATAAGCTATCCATATGTCAAAAACAAAATTTGTCTCTTACCTCAAGCAATCTCATTAAATACCTAAATATTAAAGGCAAAACTATAAAACCATACAGGAGTCTATAGTCCTGATCTTTGGATGGGGATATATTTCTTTTCTTTTCTTTCTTTCTTTCTTTTTTTTTTTTGATAAGGAAAATTGGCCCTGAGCGAACATCTGTTGCCAATCCTCCTCAGTTTTTTTCTCCCCAAAGCCCCAGTACATAGTTGTACATCCTAGATGTAGGTCACTCTAGTTCTTCTGTGTGGGATGCTGCCACAGCACGGCTTGACCAGCGATGTGTAGGTCCACACCCAGGATCTGAACCGGTGAACCCCGGGCCACTGAAGCAGAGCACACAAACTTAGTCACTCTGCCAAGGGGCTGGCCTGGATGGGGAAATATTTCTTAAACAAGATTTTTGAAAAGTTCTAAACCTAGAGAAGAAAAATATAAATTTGACTGCTTTAAAATGTAGAATTTCTGTTCATCAAAAGTCACCAAAAAGAGAGTGGAAAGCCAAGCTACAGAACAAAAGAAGCTATTTGCAATGCATATGACCAACTAAAGGATTCAGGATTCCTAGGGAGAATATAGAGAGAATCACTTCAAATCATTTTTAAAAAGGTAGTCAAGCCTTAGAAAAATGAGCAAAATACTTCACAAGAGGAAATAAACAAACGTCCAATAAATATAAGAAAACGTACTCAACCTCTTTAGTAATTGGAGAAGTGCACATGAAAACAACAAATAGTTACCACTAGAAACCAATCCGACTGGCTAAAATGTCAAAGACTGACAATACCCACATTGGTGAGGAGGTGGGTCAGTGGAGCTCTCACACATTGATGGTGGGAGTGTTAATTGGTACAACCACTCTGGAGAACACTGTATCACTATGTTATAATGTTGAAGATACATATACTCTATGATCTAGCACAGCAGCATTTCTCTAATTTGTGAAATGTTCATAAAATGTAACATATATGTCAATAAAACATGGAGGAATTATATATACATGCAACAATGCGGAGGAATCTCACATAGTGTTGAGGGAAAGAATCACAACTCGAAAAGATACACATAGTATGTTTCCAGTTATGTAAAGTTTAAAGACAGGCAAAGCTAAACTATAGTTTTTATCAATGCAAACAGATGTCATAAACTGTGACAAAAAGAGAAGGCATATTTATTATAAAAATCAGAATCATGATTATTTCTGTAGGAAAGGGAGAGGGTTGTAAGCAGGGAGGGACATCGAGGGCCTTACGTGGAGTTGTCAATGTTTCATTCTCTCCTGAATGCTGATGACATGGTGTTTATTTTACAGTTAAACTGTATATTTAGGCTTTATATGTTTTGCTCTATATGAATATTGTATTTCATAATAAACTCGTACAAGGCGTCATTCCATTGGGCAGAGGCTGCAAAAGACGTTCTCCAAGTTTGGTCCGTGTCTTCCCATAATGAATTGTGGTTTTCACCTTCACGGTAAGAATCAAGATGCTGAATATAATTTCCCCAATTTGTTCATTCATTTAAGCAGCCTTTACTCAGCATTTGGGAGGTGCTAGACCGTGCAGTAGAAGCTAAAGAGAGAGAGACAAATCAGGATAGTCTCTGCCCTCAATTTGCTCACGGTCTAGTCAGAGAGACAGACATGGGCAGAAACAGCACAGTGTGTTGAGTACTGTTTCAGAGGGAGGCACAGGGGGTGATGTGAGCACGGAGGCTATTTAACTCAAGGTAAAAATGTCTCCCATAAATATATATATATATATATATATATATATATTTTTTTTTTTTTTAAAGATTGGCACCTGAGCTAACAACTGTGGCCAATCTTTTTTTTTCTTTTTTTTCCCCCGCTTTATCTCCCCAAATCCTCCCTGGTACATAGTTGTATATCTTAGTTGCAGGTCCTTCTAGTTGTGGCATGTGGGATGCCGCCTCAATGTGGCCTGATGAACGTTGCCATGTCCGTGCCCAGGATCCAAACCAGCGAAACCCTGGGCCACCTTAACCACTCAGCCACGGGGCCAGCCCCTCCCATAAATATTTTTGATCTATGGTACCCACTACTTCTTGTTTGGGAGTCCTCATGGAGTTAACAACATGGTGGACGTGGACAGATAGAACAGAAGCCTTGAGCTGCTCCCATCAGAGAAGGAGAGGTTTCACTCTAGTGCTGACCAGGAGGTGGGATGGCATCCCTGTGGCTACTTGTCAGGAGGGACCGATTTAGCTTGGACCGCGTCTCCCTCTCAAGAAACGGAGTTTACGTGCAACTAAACCTAGTGGACTTTCACACTCAGTCCCCTTCAGGAATCACACACGTCAAAAGAGTCAGGATGGACAGACTACGGTGTCCCCCACACAGGCAGAAAGGAAAACCGTTCTCAGAAAAGTGAATGGAGCAGGCAGTGAAATTTTTGTGGAATATGTTAAAACGAAAAAATCTTCCTTAGCAAATTGTGATAAAGACGCACCACTTATATGGAATTTTAAGCAAGGGCGCTAGCAGGGTGTGAAAATTTCAGCCAATAGTAATTAGGGTCTTCATACATGACTTTTAAAGTCACAATTATAAGAATTTTAAGTCAAAATTATGAAACAACAATTTTTAGTGAATCCTAGCCTCCATCCCTGCTCCCTCCACCTGTTGCATCCCCTTTAAAGAAATCACTTTTATTCCTTTTTATTGGCTTTTCTTTCCATTTTTAATATAAGCAAATCCACATAGTTATGCATATATGAATAATACATACATATGGCTATATTATACAAAAATATGGCTAGGTAGCCATGTTTCCATTACTTCTTAGAGAAATAGTAGCATATTATATTACTGTTCTGCACCTTGATTTTAAAAATCTTATCAGCAGTTTATAAAGTTTTTGTTTAAGATGAAAGAAATAAAGGCATATTCGTACACTGGTGGGGATAATCCAGTGGAGAGTAAAAACTTGTAGTTGGATGAGAGAAAGAATTCTTGGTGTGACTGGCTTTAGCTGGAGGCATAAAGAGTTCACCCGTGGAACAGGTGGGAAGGAAGAGCGTGTGAGCGGAGATGCTGGCAAGTGGGTGAATGTGGGACGGGAGTCTGGGCCTTCTCTTCTGATTGGCTGGAGTGACAATAGGAAGAGGGGTTGGTGGATTGAGGAGAGAAGAGAAGGTGTGAAAAGTCGTCTAGAAGTAGAGACGAGGGAAGAAACCAGGGACATATAAGATGACTGCCTTCCAGCAGTAAGGTCCTACTTGAGTTAGGTTGATTGTCTGTGGAGCCCTCTTGCCTTAAACCCATGTAAGGTACACTTACATCAGAAAAAACACTTTCTTAAAATCGATCTCACTTTTACCTAAGGGTACAGTGCTCATCCTGAGTCATACTATGTATGACTAATGGTCCTAATGTTCCTAATTCTTCCCAGTGGAGTATTTTTTTTTTAAAACCAAGCATTGGGGTGACTACATAAGCCAATTATTTTACTGGCAGTGATGATCTGAGTTTTTCACCTAATCATTTATCTGTCCTCACAAATGGGTACCTAAGCTTCTCATAAAAAAAATAAAACCTGTTGGCTAAATGACACAACGTGTCATTCATATATCAAGTACTTATATCATGAGCCTGTTGGGTGCTATAGTTTATATTTCAAAGTTATTGGGAGGGGAAGGAAGAAGAAAAATTTTAAAATGAATTCTAAGATTTTAAAAGCTAGTTTAAAATACTTCTAAACTCACTTAAAATGATGACCTCTAAAACGACTTGAGTTATCACTTACACATAGTGAAAATACTTACGTGGTCATGAGATTATGATTCCATTACAAGAGTAACATTTATGGCAATACATTTTTTCCATATTAATTTAATATATTCTTGATGATAAATAAAATGCTTGTAGTATACTAAATTTTTATTGTGTTTTCTGTTTATATTTCAAGTAACATGGTTCACTTCTATTTCTTTTATCCTCCCCTTATGTTTTCTTCAAATATATTCCCAGAATTATTCACACTAACCTTGTCTAGTGTCACCTTTGAAGACTTTATTACTTCTAAACTAGATTTTTTTGGTTCTAGGCAATATATGTTTTAAATAACCTGATCACTTTTTCTATGCTATCTTTAAAATAATAAACGCTCTATCACTGAATGCTACTTCTACAAATATGTGGAAATTAAACAGCACAGTCCTAAATAACCAGTAGGTCAAAAAAAAAAATCACAAGAGAGATCTGAAAATATTTTGAGATAAATGAAAATGAAAAGACAACACAGCAAAACTTATGGGATGCAGCTAAAACAGTGCTTAGAGGGAAATTTATAGCCATAAATGCCTGTGTTAAAAAAGAAGAAAAATCTCAAATCAATAACCTATTTTTTTTTTTTTGAGGAAGATTAGCCCTGAGCTAACATCTGCTGTCAATCCTTCTCTTTTTGCTGAGGAAGACTGGCCCTGAGCTAACATCCGTGCCCATCTTCCTCTACTTTTTTATATGTGGGACGCCTACCACAGCATGGCTTGCCAAGCAGTGCCATGTCCACACCTGGGATCCAAACTGGTGAACCCCAGGCTGCCAAACTGGAACGTGCGCACTTAACCACTGTGCCACTGGGCCGGCCCCTCAATAACCTAATGTTTAACTTTAAGAAATTAGAAAAGAAAGCAAACTAAACTCAAAGCAAGCAGTAGGCATGAAATAATGATAAAAATTAGAACAGAAATAAATGAAAAGAGAATTAAAAAAGCAACAGAGAAAACTGACAAAACCAAAATTTGTTCTTTGAATGTATCAACAAAACTGATAAACCTTTAGCTTGGAGTTGGCCCCATGGCTGAGTGGTTAAAGTTCCACGTGCTCTCCTTTGGTGGCCCGGGGTCACAGGTTTGTATCCCAGGAGCAGACCTACTCCACTTGTCAGCCATGCTTTGGAGGTATCCCATATACAAAATAGAGGAAGATTGGCAGAGATATTAGCTTAGGGCTAATCTTCCTTAAGCAAAAAAAAAAAAAAAAAAACAAAAAACGGGGGGAGGAGTGAGAGCAAGAGCTCAGGGAAAATCTTCCTTGCCAAAAGAAAAAATTAAAAAAATAAAAAATTGTCAAAACTTTTGCTAGATTGAGCATGAAAAAAGAAAGAAGACCTCACTTACTAAAATCGAAAATGAAAGAGGGGACATTACTACCAACTATAGAGACATAAATAAGAAATGTTAAAGGAAGAGATCACCACACAATATCTGAAACAAAAGGCTGAATTTATTACTAGCTGTAGCATGAGAATGCTGTGAGTTATGGCACAGTCTGTTTCTGAGCAACACAGGGAGCTGATCCTTTATAGGGCTGTGGAAAATGTGGAGAGTGGGGGCTGGGGGACTCTCAGAGGTAGCAGCATCTGGGATTGGTGTGCCTTTAGCCGTGGAAGTGGTTACTGAAGTGAAGCTGTTGCTGGGTACTGATGTTTAGACTGGCTGGCTTTCAGGAATGTGTGTACTGGTGCAAAGCTGTCACTGAACAATTAAATAGGTTTAAAACAAGTTCTGATGACTATTTGTTACCATGGCTATAGAACAACTAGTCATTTCCTAGAAGTATGGGAACATTTTTATTCTCAGAGGTAATGAAATAAATTGTATTTCATCTCATCATACTGTTATAATAGGAAGTCTTACAATGTTGGCTTTTTACGAAGAAATCTCAGCCAATACTTTAGCTCTCCTGTTTAGATTCATTTTCTTCAGTAAAACAAAATAAAATTAGAGACCTAAAAGGAATCTGTCTTGTGTTTGTTTCCCTCTACTTAACTGCAATTCTACCAACTGTTGCACCCTATGTGGGGTCTTCTGGCCCCAGCACCCAAGTCTTTTCATTAGTTTCATCCATAGCATCCCAGAGAGCCTCCAGTCATGCTCATGCTGCCTGAAGCTGGCTCTGGATGTTTATCGAGGTTCTCTGCAGTGTCTGAGAGACAGAAAGCAGAACAGAAGAATCCACCTAGCAGCCTGGTCATTCTGCAGGATTCTTTGCCTTCAACTTAAGAGTGGACACGTCTTCTCCCCCAGGAACACCTTCAGCATTTACCTTCATGGTACCGAAGCAAAGATCCACAGATACAAATTTATCCCTAAACGAAATTCATGTCTTCCATCAGAGGGAGCACATCTGGAGAGGAGGAGATGGCCCATTTAGTTCCTTTTCGGAATCCAAAGAAACTTCCAAAACCACCGTTAGCGCCATCACGAAGTTCATTAGACCAGGAGGGGCTGCAGCCTCTGCAGTACCATTTTTTGGTTTCTGTAAAGTTTTGGACTCCGCTGCCAATGGCTTAGTGATCTTGCGTCTGTAGTCATAGATCTACAGTTGGTAGAGATCTAATACGGAAATCTTTTCTGTGGGCCGAAATGAATCACTCATGCATGGTTTTCTGCTGGTTCTGGACAGCAGCATCAGGCACTGGTGCAACAGGGTCATCTCAGTCCCTGCTGTGGTTTGGTGTTCTCAAGGTCTCTAGGTCTGGAGCTGGGATGGTGCCCTCACATGCACATCTCTTCCATTTAAAAATGTGCTTACTGCTTGGCCCAGAAGTTCTACTTCTAAGGATCCATCTATTTCAGAGAAATATTTGGGCACATATGCCCCAAAATGCATGTGAAAAAGATGTTAATTATAACATTATTCATAATAACAATAATTAGATAAAACGCAAATGTCCATCAGCAGGGAAATTATTAGACAAACTATATCATATCCGTTCTACCAAATATCAGATAAAAACAATGAAGTAGATCGGACATAGAAAGCTTCCAAGACTCACTAAGTTCGAATATAAATGATGCAATAAGTACAAAATGATTCAGTTTATGTGAAAAGAAAAACAAAACCACACACACATGCTTAGAAAAGGTCTGCAAGGAACAGACTAAATCAGTAAGTGATTATGTCTGGAGAGGGGAGAGGGAATATGGAAAAGGGATGGTGTGAAGAAAACTTTCACTTCTTCCTCAATAAAGCTCTGTGTTGATCAAAATGTTTTACAATAGGATCTGTTTATTACTCGGGAAATTTTTAAAAATTGTTTAGATTTTATACATGTTAGTGAAAGAGTGGCAGAGTCAGACATAGAGAGCTGTGGAGCCAAAGGAGAGAATCCGCAAGACTGAGGCAGGACCGGTCTGTGACTCGGCTTTGGCCCCGCCTGGGGTTGGGGCACTGACATCCACCGCACATTCTTCCCACAGAATCTTTGCACGTTCCTCATTGCACAACAGCAGTGGTGTATCCCAGTCATGCCATAGGGCTTTACTCTTTGGGTTTATTAAAATAATAGCTCTCACTTATTGAATGTTAACTGTGTGGTGGGCGCTGGGCTGAGCACCTAAACCTTCCCAGTGGTCCCTGAGATCGGCAGTGTTGTTACACCCTTTTTTTTTGAGGAAGATTAGCCCTGAGCTAACATCTGCCACCAATCCTCCTCTTTTTGCTGAGGAAGACTGGCCCTGAGCTAACATCCATGCCCATCTTCCTCTACTTTATATGTGGGATGCCTACCACGGCATGGCTTGCCAAGTGGTGCCATGTCCGCACCCGGGATCCGAACCAGCAAACCCCGGACCGCAGAGAAGCTGAACGTGCGCACTTAACCCGCACACCACCAGGCCAGACCGTTACACCCTTTTTACAGATAAGGAAAGGAAGGAAGTCTCAGCGAAGTTAAGGGATTGTCCAAGGTGACATAGTGGAAAGAACTCATGTCTCAGCCATTAGACAATGTCCTGCTGAACTGGAATTGGAACCTTGGGTTCAAATCCCAGCTCTGCCACCAGTCACTCATGTGACCTTGGGCGAGTCACTTCATTTCTCTAGATCTTGGTTTCATCAAGTGTCGAGTAGTAGGAACGATCATGACTTTGCCTATCTTCCCTGGCTATTGTGAGCCCAGATAGAAAAACAGGAATCAATCTACTCCATAGGTGATAAAGTTCTGGGACCCACGAGGGTTGTTAATGGTGTTGTTTTCATTACCAGCAAAGCCCAGGGCCAAGTCCCCACCTCGCCCTAGGAAGTTGTTCCCAGCTGGCAAGTGTGGGGTCCCCTAGGGGAGCCAACTTGAGAGAAAGGGCCCCAGCAGGCCCTGGCTCCAGGGTTTAATGGGCTGTGGCTCAGCCCCTACCTAATTCTTTCCCCCCAAGGCCGAGTGTGGGGACTCCACAGAAGACACCAAGGTGAATAGGGTGTGGCAGGTGAGCGGGGCTGGGCGTGCAGTGAGTGCCCAGAAGCAGGCAAAGGCTGGGGTGGGCAGATAAGCTCAAGTTGGCCGGGGGTATGGAGAACCGTGGTGAGAAGCCCAGTAGCACACACCTGATGTGTGAACATCAGGGTCCCAGTGTGCACAGGTGGTCTGGGTGACTCTGGGTCAGATACACCGGCAGGACGAGCAGGGATGTGTGGTCACAAGCAAGAGGCTGAGGATCTTCTAAGAGAATTTCTCATAAAGAGGCAAAGCCGATGACAGTGAAAGAAATGGGAGTATTTAATGAGGTGTCTGTCAACACTATGAGTCACGGATGAGGGAATTGTAGTTCAGAGAGGGAAAGTGGAGGGTGGTGGAGTCAGAATGGAAACCCAGGTCTTTCTAACCCAAGTTAATGAACCCGGATTCTATAATTTACACATATTCTGCTCCTTTTCTACGGGAAAAACACAGGGTAGTGGAAATATCATGAGAGAGTGGCATGGGTTTGGGAGTTGTTGTGAAGTGTAATGACACAACGACTGTAAGGAATCAAGCACGGAATAGGGGCTTTATAAATGGGAGAGCCCGCACTCTCCCTACTTACAGGCTTGGGCCCTGAAGCATCCACTACGACCCCTCACTGGGCCAAACACAGAGGGGACACTCAAAAATGTGTTTTGAGCTGGAGGAGATCATCCCTTCCAAAGCCCCCACTTTACAGATGGGGAAACTGAGGATCAGGGGCCCAAAATCACACAGCAAATGAGTGGCAGAGCTGGTCCAGGAGCCAGGACTCTTTGTTGCCAGGCGGGGCTCAGTCCTTTGCAGCAGGCAGGCTCCAGAACAACCTCTGCTCTCACTCCCACCAGCCGTGGACAAGGGCCTGCCTTCTCCAGCCCTCGGCTTCTCATTAGTGGAAGAGAATGTGCCACCTGCCTGTGGCACGGTTGGGTGAGACGGGAGGAGGTGATGTACATGAAGTGCGGGGTCAGCTCGGACATTTGGGTGATTGTTTTTCTGTCCTTCTCTGTCCTCCACCAGCACGGTAACCAGCTGGTAGACAATCCTGACCAAGGAACCGTTCCCTAACGGTAACTTCAGAGTCCTGAAGCACTGAAAACACCCCTGTAATAGGCATTCGAAAGAAAGTCATTTAATCTAAACCACAAGATAAATGTAAGGAAGTCCTAAAAGTTTTTGATTTTTACTGAGACGCTACACCAATGCTTTTTAAAAGTATCAAATACTGGGCCAGCCCGGTGGCATAGCGGTTAAGTGTACACGTTCCGCTTTGGTGGCCCGGGGTTCGCCGGTTCAGATCCCGGGTGTGGATATGGCACCGCTTGGCAAGCCATGCTGTGGCAGGCATCCCACATATAAAGTAGAGGAAGAAGGGCACGGATGTTAGCTCAGGGCGAGTCTTTCTTGGCAAAAAGGGGAGGATTGATGGAAGGTGTTAGCTCAGTGCTAATCTTTCTCAAAAAAGAAAATTAAATAAGAAAATAAAGCCTTAAAAAAAATCAAACACTAAATTCTTTCAAAAATATTTTTTGGCACTCTTATCTAGCTGGTGCCCTAAGCATGTGCTTTATTTGTCCACAGCACAGGCCCACTGCCACATGGAAGTTTAGGAAAGCGACGTGCTTCAGAGCTTTTGAGGTGAGTAAACAAACCTCAACTGGTTGGTGTGTCCTGTGGCCCCAGGTTTGCAGCAAAATGAGGCCAGTCGAGAGAGCTGCATTCTGGCTCCTGTCTCCTCCTGGCGTGGAGAGTGGCAGGGCATTATTAAACAGAAACAATGAGGCCCCTTTGCAGCCCTGCATGTTCCCCTGGTCTGGCGGAGCCATGGACACACAGATAGACAGGGACAACCCAGTGTGATCATGGTGATGACAAAGGAAAGCACAGGACAAAGTGAGAGCCCAGAAAAGAGGCCCCTGCACCAGCCAAGACAAGTGACAGCCTCTAAGAGGAGGGAAAGTTTGAGCTGAGTTTGACAGAAGAGCGGGCAGGAGCAAGGAGATGCCATTTCCTACAGTAAAGAGAAATAAAGCTGCAAGAAGATGGGCTTTGAAGACAGGCTAAGGAACCATCTTCTCTCATGTAATATCCTTACGAACACTGGGTAGGAGCCAGAACACCGGGTCCAGGACCCAACTCTGCTATAAGATTGTTGGTTGACCTTGGGAAGACACTATTTCTGGACGTCAGACTCAGCATCTGTCTTCCCTGTTGTTTAATAGAAGTGGAGGAGAGGAGGCAGGAGGAGGGGTACAACCAGACTCCATGGATCTGAATTTCTGCCCCTCAAACCCCAATTCAGCTTAACTTGGTGACATTCAATCCAAAATTGACTTCTTTGAGCTGTAACAACATGCAGGAAAATGTAGTTTGCCTCCATTTGGGTTTGGGAAACCTGGCGGCTGGCTTAGGCAGGTTGGGTCTGGTTGGCTGAGGGTTAATTAACTCTTTCACGTTGAGGTACAGCTGTTTGCTTTCCTACTCGGGTAGGACTAAGCTCTGGAACACTTTTTTTTTCTTTCAAGGGAGCATTCACAATGGAGGGGTCTGTTCCAGGTGTCTTTTAGAAAGACATTTTACCAGCCTTCACTCCCTAACCGGGACCCAGGCCACCCACCACACTTAAGAGACTAAAGAACAAACTGCAATTTATAGTTGTTGCTGACAATATCTGCTTAGAAATGGAGAAGGAAAGAGAAAAGCTTTGCCTCCAATTTCTCCCCACATGAAAACTTAAGCTTCCAGATTCTCCAGGGAGCGTGATATGGAGAAAGAGCCCTGGTCTGGGAGTCAGAGGCCTGGGTCCCGGTTCCAGCTCTGTGGCTGACGTGCCTTGGGATCTTGGGTAAGCCCTTGCCCTTTTTGTCTAGAGAGGAAAAAGCTGGCTGGATGTCTCCAGGGTTGGCATCTTTATGATTCAACGGCATGAGAGATGTTTTATTAGAAGCAAGAGAAACAGGACAGTTCTGGAAAAATTAGAGAGGGAGTAACCTTAGAATCATCAGGCTTGAGGAGGCAGTGATATAAGCATGACCGTGGACTCACTTCTGGATTGTTCATTCGGAGGGACACCCGCGACATAGTAGAGGAGTCATTATTGTCCCCCAGTTGAAGACCTCCAGTCCTGTGGGTGGACAGAAGCTCACATGTCCCCTTCCTTGACAAGGGGAGAACAACCTTTTGCCTTTGGCACTTGCCACAGGAAGACTGTGTTCCTCTCTAGCAACAACGGCTCCCCAGACTCCTAAGGTTCCAGATTACCATAGTACCCTCTTGTCTGGGGCTTCCACTTGGTAGGTTATTAGTTAATTAGTTATTATATTTCACAAAAGAAGAAAGGTAGAAATTTTGAGTTCACATGGGAGAAGTCAATACCACAGCCCACCATTAGTTGTCTAGAGTCGGTTGCGAGTAATTGTGCTTATATTAACCATAGAGTAAACGTTATAGAATTCTCACTCCAGAATATTTTGCTTCAATGGATTCCAGATGTTAACAGTGTCCAGATGTTCCAGCTTCCCATCTGCCAGAAATCCAGCTCTGTCTCACTATGGAGGCCATGACTTGTAATGGATCAGTGGATGGCTCACCAATCATCTACCTGGTGGGCATTCCCTCTCTGCCAAAGTCCCTCTTCCTCCCTATGTTTTTTATTTTCCTCCTCTTCTATCTTCTCATCCTTATGGGTAACACCCTGATCCTGATGGCTGTGGTGGTAGAGCCCAGCCTCCACAAGCCCATGTACTTCTTTCTAATCAACCTCTCTGCTCTGGACATCCTCTTCACCACAACCACTGTCCCCAAGATGTTGTCCCTATTCCTTCTTGGAGACCACTTCCTTAGCTTCCCTGCCTGCTTATTGCAGATGTACCTCTTCCAAAGCTTTACATGCTCTGAAGCCTTCATCCTGGTGGTCATGGCCTATGACCGCTACGTGGCTATCTGCCGCCCACTGCACTACCCTGTACACATGACCCCACAGACCAACGCTGCCCTGGCAGCCAGTGCCTGGCTCACTGCCCTCCTCCTGCCCATCCCAGCTGTAGTGAAGACCTCTCAGATGGTGTATGACAGCATTGCTTACATCCAGCATTGCTTCTGTGATCATCTGGCTCTAGTTCAGGCCTCTTGCTCTGACACTACCCCCCAGACCCTCATGGGCTTCTGCATCGCCATGGTGGTGTCCTTCCTGCCCCTTCTCCTGGTGCTTCTCTCCTATGCCCACATCCTGGCCTCAGTGCTTCGCATCAGCTCCCGAGAAGGACGCTCAAAAGCCTTCTCCACCTGCAGCTCCCACCTCCTGGTGGTTGGCACCTACTACTCATCCATTGCCATAGCCTACATGGCCTATAGAGCTGACCTGCCCCTCGACTTCCACATCATGGGCAATGTAGCATATGCTATTCTCACACCAATCCTCAACCCTCTCATCTACACGCTGAGAAACAAGGATGTCAAGGCAGCCATTGCCAAAATCACATGTCTCAAGACCCAGTCTGAGACAGGAGGCCTTGACTTTAGGTGCAGCTAATTCTGCTCTCAGGACTCCCAGCACAGATTAGGAACTCAAGAAATATTGTTGAATGAATAAATTAATGAGTATAGAAAATTAAAAGAATTCAGTTGAGCAGACAGCTCCAACAGTGTTTCTCATACTTTGGTCCAGGCCTTTTCCCCTCGGGCAATGAAATAATGTTAATCTTTATAGGAAATCTTAAGTTTTATAAGAATGCCACTACTTAGTAATCCAAATTTACTACTTAAGTTATATAAGAATTTCACCGCTTTCTAAAATAAAAAAAATGTGCATGGCAAAAAACCTTTATAAAAAAGTCAAAAAAACAAAGAAAAGACATATCACAGGGAAAGGGTAAATGTCCAAAATATATAAATAAAGAATTTCTAAAAATTTAGAAGGAAAAAATCTAACATTCCAATATAAAAATGGGCAAAATACATGAAGAGACAGATTACCAAAAGATGAAATGGTCTTTAAACAATGGAAAGGTATTCAATCTACTGTATAAAAAGAATAAAATTTAAAACTATACTGAAATGCCAATTTTCTCCTAATCAAATTAGCAAAACCCCAATATTTTAACAACATGCATGTGGAAAAACAGAACTCTCATAACGTACTTGTGAGGATGTAGTTGGTACAGCCCTGTTGTAATACCCACCAGAAGCACATATGCATTTACAAAGCCTTTGACGCAGCAATCTCGTTTTTAGGACTCTATCCCAAAGATACACGGGCAGTGATTCATTAGGCTCCTCACTCATCAGTAGGGGACTGGTTGAACAAACTATAAAAACATGCAGTGCAGCTATAGAGAAGAAATGATGGAGCCCTCTGCATCCTGCTGTGGTGTCGTCTCTAGGATATGCTGGTCACCGAGAAAACCAAGCTGCAGAACAGTGTTTTGGTAAGAAAGGAGATAATTCTCTTAAAATTTCAGAAAAAACTAGAAGGATTAAATCCCTAAACTAATAAAGATGGTTACCTATACGGAGAAGGAGGGGTCAGGAATGGAAGCAAGACGAACGTCAATGTAGAGTCTGACTTTAGACGTATGTACAGTTTTTACATAATTAAAAGAAATGAAAAAGCAAAAAACTTCTTCTATATTTAAAATAAACAGAAACACCTGACCCTGGCTGTCTATCAAAATAATGGCATGACTATGCAGAAACTGACAAGTGACTTCAAAACCAGCGCTTTGACTATCCGTCCTGAGAGGGATAGAGCATAAGAACAGGAAAAATCATAACAACATCTTAAGCCTCATTGAGAAGGCTTTTAAAAAATATATCACATATTATAGTTTTACTTCCTTAAAATAGATTAGATTTAAACTACATATTTCTATCATTTATTTTGAAATACTGTTTTTACAGAGTTGCAAAGATAGCACAGAGAATTTCCGTTTACCCTTCACCCAGCTTCCTCTAATGTTAACATCTTACATAACCACGGTACATTTATCAAAACTAAGAAATTAACATTCGTACATACTATCAACTAAACTTCATACTTCATTCAGATTTTTCCAGTTTTTCTGTTAATGTCCTTTTTTATTCTAGGAGCCAATCCAGGACACCACATTATGTTTAATTAACATGCCTCCTTAGCTGACTGACAGTCTCTTGGTCTTTCCGTGTCTTTCATGACCTTGACACTTTAGTAGGATTCCAATGATAGGACATTCTGGAAAAGGCAAAAGTATGGAGATGGTAAAAAGATCAGTGGTTGCCCCAGATTAGGGCATGGGAGAGAGACATGAATAGGCAGAACACAGAGGATTTTGAGGGCAGTGAAACTACTCTGTATGATACTCTAATAGTGGATATGTGTCATTACCCACTTGTCTAAACGCACAGAATGTACAACACCAAGAGTGAACCTTAATGTAAGATATAGACTTTGAGTGGTAATGATGTGTCGTGCAGGTTCATTGATTGTAACAAATGTACCACTGTGGTGCAGGATGTCGATAGTGGGGGAAGTTGGATGTGTGTGGGGACAGGGAATATATGGAAACTCCCACTCAGTTTTGCTGTGAACTTAAAACTGCCCTAAAAATTTAAGTTTATCAAGTTTTAAAAAGAGCAATAGATATTTTTTAGAATATTCCTCAATTTGGAATGTCTGACATTTTATCATGAAGGGACTGAGGTTATGAATTTTGGTTTCATTGAGGTAATGTGGCAAGAAGGTCACACCGTATCAGTGGATGAATGATATCAATATAACTTATGAACCTAGTACTGGTTTTGCTGAGTGTATTGTTAGTGTGTGTTTAGCTTAGTAAGAAATTGGTAAACTGTTTAACAAAGTGGCTGTGCCATTTTCCCTTCCCACCAGCAATGAACGGGAATCTGTGTTGTTCTGCATCCTTGCCAGCAATTAGTATTGTCTAGTTTGTTGTTGTTTTTTAATTTTAGCCATTCTAATAGGTAGCTAGTGGTATCTCATTGCAGTTGTAATTTAATTTAATTACATTTCCCTATGATTAAGGATGTTGAGCATCTTTCAGGTGCTCATTTTCCATCTGTATATCTTCTTTGGTGAGATCTGTTCAGATCTTTGGCCCATTTTTAATCGGATTGTTTTCCTACTGTTGAATTTTAAGAATTCTTTATATGTTCTAGGTACAAATGCTTTATCAGACATGAGATATGCAACTGATTTCTCCCAGTCAGTCGCTGGTCTTTGCTTCTCTTAATAGTGTCTCTGGCAGAGCAAAAGTTTTTAATTTTGATAGAGTCCAGCTTATCAATCTTTCTTTTATGGATTATCCTGTTTCGTATTGCATCTAAAGACTCGTGGCCAAACATCATGTAGATTTTGCCCTGTGTAAAACAAGAAGTTTCTGGAAGTTTTATAATTTTATACTTTCCACTTCAGTCTATGAGCAGCTCTGAGTTAACTTTTGGATAAGGTGTGAGGTTTAGGTTGAGATTCATTTTTTTACATATGCACATCCAGTTGTTTCAGCACCATTTGTTATAAAGCCTATTCTTTACCTGTTAAATTGCCCTTTCCCTTTTGTCAAATATCAGTTGACTATATTTGTGTGTATTTCTGGGCTCTCTATTCTGTTCCATTGATACATGAGTCTATCTTTTCATCAATAGCACAGTCTTCATCACTATAACGCTATAGTGTTGAAGTTGAGCCGTGTGACTCTTCCAACTTCGTTATTCCTCTTTAGAATTATTTTAGTTCTTTTGCCTTTTGATATAAATTTTGGAATCAACTTGCTGGGATTTGATTGGGATTGTGTTGATCTACATATCAAATTTGGGACAATTGACATTTTAACAATAATGAGTCTTCCAATCCATCAACATGGTACACTCTCCATTTAATTAGAATTTCTTTTATTTAATTCATCAGTGTTTTGTTCCTTTTAGCCTAAAGATCTTGCACGTGTTTTGTTAGGTTTATATTTAAGTATATTTTTTGGTTAGTTTGTTAATATGGTGGGCTTTTAATTGATTGACTTTTGAACGTTGAACAAATTTTGTATTCCTGGGATGAACTCCACTTGGTTGTGATGTATTATCCTCTTTAAATATTGCTGAATTTGATATGTGACTATTTTGCTTAGGATTTCTGCATCAATATTCATGAAGGATATTGGTCTGTAGTTTTCTTGTAATTTCTTTGTCTGGTTTGGAATTAGTTTAATGCTGGCTGGTCTTATAAAATGAGTTGGGAAGTTTTCTCTCCTCTTCGATAGCCTGGCAAACACTATGTAGAATTAGTATTATTTCTTCCTTAAATATTTGGTAGAATTTTCCTGTGAAACCACCAGTGCCTGGAATTTTCTTTTAGGGAACTTTTTAACTACAGTTAATTTCTTTAATAAATACAGGATTTTTAAAATCTATTTATTTTTGAATGAGTTTTGGTAGTTTAGCCTGTCTAGAAATTTGTCCGCTTCATCCAAATTACAGAATATGGGCATGGAGTTGTTTGTAGGATTCCCTTATTAGCCCTTTAATGTCTGTCCCCTCTTTCGTTCCTGATATTGGTAATTTGTGTCTTCCATTTTTTTCTTGGTCAATCTGGCTACAGGTTTACCAATTTTATTGATTTTTCGAAGAATCAGCATTTAGTTTCAATGATTCTTCTCAGCTGATTTTCTATTTTCAATTGTATTGATTCCTGCTCTAATATTTACAATTTTCTTCCTTTTACATGCTTTGGGTTTAATTTGATTTTTTTTTCTAGTTTCTTAATGTGAAAGTTTAAATCATTGGTAAGGTTTTTCTTCTTTTCCAATGTATCTAACTCTATAGATTTCCGTCTAGCTACTGCTTTAGCAATTTCCTACAAATTTTGATATGTTGTACTTTCATTTGCATTCCATTCAAAACGTATTTTTAATTTCCCTTGAGACTTCCTAATTGACGCATGGGTTACTTAGAGTGTTTTATGTAATTTCAAAATATTTGGAGGATTTTCCCAACATCTTTCTGTTACTGTTTTCTAGTTTAATTCTGTTATGGTCTGAGAATATGCTTTGTGTAATTTCTATTCTTTTAAAAATTTTGAGGTTTACTTAGTGGTTCAGAATGTGGTCTATCTTGGTGAATATTCCACGTGCACTTGAAGGTGTATTCTGCTGTTGTTGTGTGGAGCATTCTATCAATGTCAGTTAGATCTAGTTGTCTGATGGGGCTGTTTAGGCTTTCTATATCTTAATTGATTATCAGTCTACTTGTTCTATCAATTACTGAGAGGGGGATATTGAAGTCTCCAACTGTAATTGTGGTTTTGTCCATTTCTCTCTCTGTTTCATTGGTTTTTGTCTCATGTACTTTGAAGCTCTGTTGTTACGTCTTCTTGTTATGATTATCTCAGGCTCCTCCTTATCCCTGATAATTTCCTTTGTTCTGATATTAATATAACTATTTCAGCTTTCTTTGGGTTAGTGCTTGCAGGGTACATATTTCTCCATCCTTTACTTTTAAACTATCTATGTCTCTAAATTTAGAGGATTTCTTCTACAGCGTACAGTTAGGTCTTGCTTTTTAATCCAATCTAACACTCTCTGTCTTCTAACTGGTGTGTTCAGACCGTTCACATTTAATGTGATTATTGATACGGTTACATTAAAGTTTCCCATCTTGCCAGCTGCTTCCTTATGTTCCATCTGTTCCTGTTTCTTTTTTCCTCCTTTTCTACCTTCTGTTCTGTTAATCAAGCATTTTGGGGTTTTGTGATTCCACCTTATCTCCTACTTTTTAGTGGTTGCCATAGGGTTTACAAAGCACATTTTTAATTAACTTGAGTCTACCTTTATGTGTAGTCTGAGGACTTCGCAACAGTGTCTCCCTTCCTTGTCCTTTGTGCTGCTGTCGTGTCCTCTACTGTGACGTTTTAGGAGTACACAGCACGTCGCTGCTGGTGTGCTTTAGACAGACAGTTATCGTTTGAACCCATTAAAAATAGGAAAAAATGACTTTAACTTTACCTTAATTTATTCCACTTGCAACACTCTTCATTTCTTCATTATCACAACAAGCCAGTTGTAAAACTGCCAGGTAAATTCAAACATAAACTGGTAACTTGTTCGTTATCAACTTTATCGAGGTATCATTTATATACAAGGCAAAATGTATTTGTTTGAAGTGTGTGGTTCAAAGAATCTTGACAAATGCATACAACTGTGCAACCACGACCCCTATCAAGATCCAGAATATTCTATCAACCCCAAAAGTTTCCATTGCATCCCTTCCCAGGCAATCCTCCACACCCCTGTCCCTAGACGAATACTGATCTGGTTTTGGGCACTATAGATTAATTCTACCTTTTCTAGAATACCATATAAATGGAACATATCTGGCTTCTGTCATTCACCTTAATATTTTTGACATTCATTTATTGCATATGTGCATAGTTTGTTCCTTCCTACTGCTGAAGAATACTCTTTTTTTACTTCATTATTTTACTTCTTCCTTTCCAAACTGTATGCCCTTAGTTTTGTTTGTTTGTTTGTTTGTTTGTTTTTTCTTTATTGCACTGGCTAAAATTTTCAGTACAGTGTTGTAGAAGGAGTGAAAGCACATGTCCTTTCATTCTTCCTGATCCTAAAAGTATTCAGTCTCTCATCATTAAGGATTATGTTAACTGAAGGCTTTTCACACAACAATCGGAAATCAAAATTTAAACATATCACTTATAATAGGAAATACTTAGGGATAAATTTAACAAAATATGTGCAAGATCTTTATGCTAAAACTACAAAACATGCTAAAAAGAATTAAAGAAAACTTGTACTACTTAATTTTAAAACTTACTATAAAGTTTTGATTGTACATTAATCGAGACAGTACAGTATTGTCATAAGAACAGACATATAGATCAATGGAACAGAAGAAGTTTAGAAATTGACCCACATGGTCAAAACCGTTCAGCAAAGGTACCAAGAATATTCATTGAGGAAGGAAAGTCTTTTTTAACAAATGATGCTGGAGCAATTGGATAGCCACTGTCATTTCCTTAACGGCCAATGTCGCAGACTCCGATGAAAAATAAACTGTTGGGATGGGGCAATAGGCACCATTCTTCTCTTAAATTCCCTTGTACATCAGCACCTTCTCACCTTTGCATCACAACCATAGCTCCTGAAATGGCCTCCTAAGGAGAAAAATTACACATCTATCTGGTGAGTGAGTTGGGAGAGCAGAGTAGAATATGTTTCAGACAGGCTAAAGTGTCAAGTGTTCTCAACTCCTTTAACTCTTCTTGGAAATCCACGTTCCAACTGTCAGGTTGCTTATTAGGAAATTAACACTGACCACAAAACATGCTGCATTTGGGAAATGAACTCAGGCTGCAATTTGACAATGCTTGTGAACATGTTCTGAACTGGGCATCCGTGCTCCCTGTTAGAGCATCCCATGACAGGTCTATAGTTTCTTGTTTACTTCCAGTTGGCCAAGCTGGTATGGAGCTTTTCAATCATATCTGAAAGAAATAATCAACTCTCACCTTTATGAGGATATTCTTTATTCCCTTGAAATTATTCTAGGCAACAGCTACCAGGTTCATCAAAGCTTTGCTTTTGCTTGGTAGGAATATAAATTCAAAGACTACAGACAATAGCCAAACAGGTTATCTCGTCGCCACATACTTTGGCATTCCATCCCTGGATCTCATTGACTCCATCCGTAGCTGCTCAATAGCTCAGACTGAAAACACCTCTAGCTTCTTTATTTTACCTCTTTTTCCCCCTCTAGATGCAGTTTTTTTAAATCAACTTTACTGAGGTACAATATTCAAATAATAAAAGGCACTTATTTTAGGTATAAAATTTGATGAGTTCCAACAAATTCATACACCCATGGAATCAGCACCATAATCAAGAAATAGACTATCTCCCTCAACCCAAAAGTGCACTTGTGCCCATTTCCAGTCAGTCTCTCTTCCCAACTCTGGCTCCAGGCAATCCTTGATCTAATTTCTGTCTCTATTATATGTCTAATTATAGATTAGATTTGTCTTTTTTAGAGTTTCACATAAATGGAATCACACAGTATGTACTCTTTTGTGCTGGATTCTGCTCAGCATGTTTTTAAAATTCATCCATGTCGTTGCATGTATCAATAGTTCTTTTTATTATGGAATGATTTCATTGTATGGATATACGTATTCATTCACTGGTTGATGGGCATTTGGGTTGTTCCAGTTTTTGGCTATTATAAGTAAACTTTCCAAGAACAATTTTATACATATGTATAGAGATATGCTTTCATTTCTCTTGGGAAATACCTAAGAGTGAAATTGTGGGGTCATACGGTAAGTTTAATTTAAAAAAGTAACTCTGCAACTGCTTTGCAAAGTCTTATATTCCCACAAACAACGTATTAGCTATCGTTCCAGTTGCTCCATATCTTCATCATCACTTTATATTATCAGTCTTTTTAATTTTTTAAAAGATTTTATTTTTCCTTTTTCTCCCCAAAGCCCCCAGGTACATACTTGTGTATTTTCAGCTGTGGGTTCTTCTTGTTGTGCTATGTGGGATGCCACCTCAGCATGGCTTGATGAGCAGTGCCACATCCGCACCCAGGATCCAAACCAGGGATAGCCCAGGCCTCTGAGGCAGAGCACATGAACTTAACCACTCGGCCACGGGCTGGTCCCTATCAGTCTTTGTAATTCTAGACATCCTAATGAGCATATAGTGATAGCTCATTTTGGTTTCTTTTGCACTTCCATGGGATGATTAATGATGTTGGGCATTCTTTTCATGTGTCCATTGACCATTAATATTTGATTTTTATAGTGTCTATTCATATTTATTGACCATTAAAAAATGGGTTGTTTACTTTTTTTATTAACGAGTTATTGGAGTTCTTTATATATTTTGAATGCAAGTTTTTTGTCATATATTTTCTCCCAGTTTTTGGCTTCCCTTTTAGTTTTCCCTTTTTTTTTTTTTTATTAAAGATTGGCACCTGAGCTAACATCTGTCACCAATCTTTTTATTTTTTTCTTTCTTCTTCTCCCCAAAGCCCCCAGTACATAGTTGTATATCGTAGTTGTGGGTCTTTCTAGTTGTGGCATGTGGGACGCCACCTCAGCATGGCTTGATGAGTGGTGCCATGTCTGCGCC
The DNA here is from genome assembly GCF_037783145.1 of Equus przewalskii. Taxonomy (NCBI): domain Eukaryota; kingdom Metazoa; phylum Chordata; class Mammalia; order Perissodactyla; family Equidae; genus Equus; species Equus przewalskii. The sequence goes on from NC_091836.1 coordinate 69,143,553, forward strand.
CAGGATCTGAACCGGCAAAACCCTGGGCTGTGGAAGTGCAGCACACGAATTTGACCACCTGGCCCCAGGGCCGGCCCTCACTTTTAGCTTTCTTAATGATGTCATTTGAAGACCAGAAGTTTTAAATTTTGATAAAGTCTAATTTATCAGTTTTTCTCTTATGTTTCATACTTTTGGGATGCTGTTTAAGAAATCTTTGCCTACCCCAAAGCTTCGAAGATTTTTCTCCCGTGTTTTCTTCTAAAAGTTTTATAGTTTTAGTTTTTGACATTTAGGCTTATGATCCATTTTGAACTCATTTTTGTACATGTTGTGAGGTAAGGATCAAGTGTCACTTTTTCCCATATGGATATCTTGAAAATCACATAGCGTATGTCCTCCCAATTTCTTCTTTTTTTTTCAAAATTGTTTTGGCTCTTCCAGGTCCTTTGCGTTTCCATGTAAATTTAGAATTAACTTCTCAATTTCTACAAAAATACCTGCTTGTATTTAATGGAGATTCCATTGATGCTATAGAATAATTTGGGCATATTTAATATCTCCACAATGTTGGATCTTCCAATCCATAATCATGATTTATCTCTCCATTTATTTAGTTCTTCTTTAATTTTTCTCAGCTGTTTTATAGTTTTGAGTACAGGTCTTGTGTATAATTTGTTAAATTTATACCCAAGTATTTTGTGATTTTTGATGCCATCATAAATGGTATATTTTACTTTAATTTCCAATTGTTTATTGTTTGTATATAGAAATAAAATAGATATTTTGTATACTGGTTTTGTATACTGTTATCTCGCTAAACGTACTTCTTAATTCTAGTAGCTATTTTAGATTCCTTAGGATTTTTAATGTATAGGATCATATCATTTATGAAGAATGACTTTTATTCTTTTCTAATATATATGCCTTTTATTTCTTTTGTTGTCTTTTTTGCACTGGCTAGGACCTCCAACACAATGGTGAATAAAAGAGATGAGAGAAGATATGCTGTCTAGTTCCTGATCTTAGAGTAAAAGGCATTCAGTCTTACACCATTAAATAGGATGTTAGCTGTGGATTTTTCATAGATGCCCTTTCTCAGGCTGAGGGTGTTCTTTTCTATCTTATACTTTGCTGAGAGACTTGATTATAAATCTTATTTTCACAGGATTTTTCAGTGAGCATAGAATTCTAGGCTAGGAGGTTTTTACTTTTAGCACTGTAGAAATGTCATCCTGTAATCTGTGGGCTTCCACAGTTTCTATGGAAAAGACAGCTATCACGCCCATCGTTGCTGCATTGAAAGAGAAGTGTCTTACTTTCTCTGGCTACATTTCAGTTTTTCACTTTAACTCTCAGCAGTCTGACTGTGATGCAGTGCGGTTCCTTTGTGTTTTTTGTTTCGTTTGGGATTTGCCGAGCTTCTTAAATCTGTGGGTTGATTTTTGTCACCAGGTTTGGAAATTTCTCAGGCATTGTCTCTGTACAAATGGTTTCTGTCTCATTCTCTCTTTCTTCTTCTGGGACTTGAATTGCGTGCATGTTAGACCTTCGGCCAAGTCCCGCAGTGTTTTGCATTCTTTTAAATTATTTTTTCTTTCTGTAATTCACTTTGGATATTTTCTATTAATCTGTCTTCCAGTTCGCTCATCCCTTCCTATTTATACCCATGCAAAAAGTTCTTAAGTTCACATACTGTATTTTTCAGTTCTGGAATGTTCACCAATTCTTTTTTTTAATAGATTACAATTCTCTCTTTAAATTCTTCATTTCTTATATTTTGTCTACCTTTCCCTTTATTTGAGGAGGAATATATTAATCATAGTTAATTTAAGGTCTTTGGTTGGTAACTATATCTGAATCATCTTTGTCTCTATTTATGCTCTATATTTCTCCTCATTTGGTCTTTTTTTTTTTTTTTTTTAACCTTGCCTGATACTTTTTGATTGGGTACTGGGCATTGAAGACGAAAAGTTTTAAAAGCTCTGAATGATTTATCTTCCTCCAAAAAGGGTTGTATTCTTCTGGCAAACAGAGCACCAATGGATCCCCCTTGTGGCTTGCTTGTAGGCTAGGTTACACCTTATCTATTTCAATTTGGCTCTTATATTTAGGCTTGAGCCCTTGATTCTAAAAAAAAAAGCCTGGCGTTTCCATGGTCTCAACTGTAATCCTGAACTGCTTACCACGGCCCATCCGCTTGGACAGGGCTTGAGTTCCAACCTCTTGACTCTCCAACATCATGGGGCTGCTAGAATCTTTCCGCAGCTCTGTAGCTTCCCAGCTGCTGTATTTTTCCGTGTTCTCCAAGTCTCTCCCTGTGCCTGCACACCTTAGGAGGTGGCCAATGACTTGAGGAGAATTTGATGTTCCTTCTCTGCGGTACCCTCTGCCCCGGGATTTTCAAGGCCTGCCATTGGGTGCTTTCTGAAGCCTTATGTGATTGTTTTACATCTTTTGTCCAGTTTTACAGCTGTTTTGGGCAAGAAGCTTAGTCTCAGATAAGGTACCCAGTCATAGCCAAAACTTAAAAGACCTCTTTGAATTTTTGAGGTAATACACTCTATTGATAGGAGAATCACAGTGCAGTCTCTAGGATTTTAGAGTGGACCCATGATTTTTTCTGTAGATAACTATTCTCCATTTAAGAAATAGCTCCTGGCCCTGGTGCAGCTGAATGCCTGATCAGGGAACACTAAATGACTATAAGTCCTAAGCTGTCCCTTATGAATTAGGTATTAACTTGAACAAACAAAATATAAAATTGGATATGTACAGAAACATCCCATTATAGTGAAAATAATAAATGTTACATCAACTCAAGCAGATCCTGGAGGCACAAGTAAGTTGCCTGAGCAGATGGCTCAGACTCCCATGATGTACAGTCTTGCTACATTGATACCTTTCCATCAACTCTAACTTATGGCCTCATGGGAAATTCTCTATAATCAACTCCCTCAAGAAGAAAAAAGTTTCAGCCTAACTTACAAATAGTTCTTCAAAATGTGCTGGGACCACCCAAAAGTGGACTTCTGCTGCATTACAGCCCCATTCAGAAGGGCCCTGAAGGATCAACAAGAAAGTTGATCTTGTCAGTGGGCAGAACCTTTGGTCGTGTGTCTGGTTTTTCACTTGGTAGGCTCATCTCACTTGGAGGAGGAAATGGAAAGAAGTATGGATCTAAACAAGTTTATGAGCAACAGCTAATGGTTTTGCTGGGATCTGAAGGAACTTGGAAAGAAAAGATAAGAGGATTGGTGAAGAGGAGTTCTGGAGAAGAGTTAGGAGATAGACCTCTCAGAACAGGCACAAACTGTGATGATATTTGTATCCCATCTGAATACTTACAAAAGGTATCCATGGGAGAAAGAGCTCTCCAAACTCATCAAGAGTAGGCAAAATCAGGTAGACAAGATGATCTGTCCCATGGATACTAGTCAGACTCATAATGAGAAAGAAGGCAACACCATTGACGTAAAGTGCTGAGCCCTTGAGGGCTGTTAATGATGCCCTTCCCATTATCAGCAAAGCCTAGGGACAAATCCTAACCCTGTCCCCCAGCATATATGCTCTAGGAGGTGCCAGGGAGTTGATTCCTGAGGGATGGTGGTGCGATGCCCCATGGGAGCACCATCTTAAATGAAAGCAGCCCAGGATGCCTTCCTGAAAGGAGGGGCCAGAGGGTTAAATGGGCCTTGGCTCAGTTTCCAACAAGGCCTCACATGGAGACACCAGAGGAGGTACCAGTATGGACCAGCCTTAACAGGTGAATGGGGCTACAGATGGAGTGCCCAGAGATAGGGTGAGAGAGCCGGAGTGGGGAGACAGGGGCAGGGAGGCCTGGGCCTATAAACCTGAGCCAAAGAGCAGGACGATTGATGGGGTGTGCACAAGAGGCAGGAGCCCAGGATCCAGGTTGGCTGTGCACAGATAGGCTGTGGGACTTTGGACCACATATCCTGGCAGGTCTGGACAAGGGGTGTACTCACAGGTAAGATTCAGATGATCTTGGCCAAGGCCACCCCACAGGAAAACAAGACTGATGACAGCAGCAACCATTGGAAACACTTGCACACTTTGAGCTCTTACGTGTTCCAGGCTCTTGTGTAAGTATCATCTAAGCATTCTCTCTGTGAGGACTCAGCCCCAGGAGGTCACAGATAAAGGGAAAAGGCCCAAGGTGACACAGCTGGGGGCAGGGGTGGGACTGGAATCCAGTCTTTTCTGATGCACAAGTCCACACACTTAACCGGTAAAGTCCACATGACATAATGAAGGTGAGGAACCCGGCTGGCAGCAGGTGTCACCAGGTGGGAGAGCCCGCGCCCTCTCCCTTTGGGCATGGACCCTGTGACACTGCTCTGCCAAACACAGAGGGGGCCCTCAAAAAAGGGCTCATTGGCTTGGAAACCCCTCAGTGATCTCTTCCTCCAATCCCCTCACTGCCCAGGTGAGAAACCAAGGCTCAGGGCCCAAAGTCACAGCAAGCGAGTGGCAGATCTGGTCCAGGAGCCAGGACTCTTGGTTCCCAGGCGGGCTCAGTCCTTTACAGCAGGCCAACTCCAAAACCACCTCACCAGCCGTAGCCGTCAACTGACGCTCAGATTCTCACCTGTGGAGGGGGCATATGCTCTCCTGGCCAGGTTGGATGGTGCGAGGAGATGACAGACATAAAGTGCAGCATCAGGTTGGACATCCGGGTGATTGGTTGTTCTGTCTTTCTGTGTCCCCCACCAGCACTGTAACTGCTTGTAGACAATCCCGACAGGGAGAATCCACTGGGGCAAGTTCCTTGCCCTGGGAAACAGCACCCTTTAGGCCCTAAGCACACGGCTGCATCCCTCACATGTAGGGTGTAACTCAAAGTAAAACCAGAACGCTAACCTGTAAAATAACTGTGAGAAAGTCCAGCCACATTTGGACATTTCCTTTGAGGGGCTAGTTGAATGGTGCTTTGAAATAGCAAAGGTTGAATTCTTTCAGGAAGTATTCGTGGTGCCTCTGCTTTGCTGGTGACCCAGCACGCGCCTGGTGTGTGTGTGGGATAGTCCAGCAGCTCCCGGCAGTGAAAAGCCATGTGCCACCTCTCACGGAGCTCTCAGCGTCCCTACCTCCATCTGCAGAGAGTTGGGATAGAGCAGGGAGGAGGGGCACCTGGACTTTCGGCCTCTTAGGGCCCCTCTTGCTTTGGTCTTCTGCGTCTCTGCCCCTCAAACTCCCCTACTCCACCTCACCCACGACCGTCAGCCTTGACCGCCTCTCTGGGGGCAGAAGGGTCCAGGGTAGTGTAGTTTGCGTCACAGTCTTTGGGTGTGAGAAAAAAAACGTGACCAAATTTATCAGGATGGGGTTCCATTAACTAATGGATAACCTTCTCAATTTGGGACAAAGGGGGTTCACTCTCTTGCTAGGTCCTGGGGTCTGACTTCTGGAACATTATTCAAAGGAGGGTTTGCAATGCTGGGTGCCAGTTCTTGATTTGGTACCTGCCATATGGAGACTCAGATCAAAATCTGAAATATAGATTCACCTGATGTTATCAATGAAAAAACAGAAAGAGAAATAGAAAACATTTGCTCTAATATTTGAAACTTGAACTTCTGGATTCTCCAGGAAATACGGCATAAAAGAAAGAGTCCCATCTGGGAATTAAAGACCTGGCTTCTAGTGGTGGCTCTGCAGCCAGGCACCTGTGGCACCTGGAGAGTGCCTGCCCTTTCTGCGCCCAGTCTCTCTGGCCTTCAGCGGGGAAACTGGTTGGACTTGAAAATAAAAAAAGGTTTTTTTCCAGTTTTCACATTGGTCGTTTTATGCACGTAAGGTGTTTTGAGGAGGGAGAGAAATTAGAGGTAATTCTAGGAAAATCACAGGGACACTGCTCATGGAATCATCAGGATCAACGAGGCCAATATTGATACCAATATCAACATAGACTTGCCTGGAGTCACTTAGTCCAAGGGACAAGCCCAAAGTGGAGGAGAATCTGTACTCCCCTCAGCTCAAACATCCCCAGTCTGTGGGTTGAAAGCACTCGCTCTGGTTCCTATGGGAGTTTTTTTGCCTTTCAGCAGCTATTGCAAGCAGATCTCCAGTTCCCGTCCATCAGCAATGCCTCCCAGGCCTCCCCAGGTCGCTTCTGAACAGGGACTAGGGAGGCCTGCTGGGTAGGGGCCATGCAGTGGTTACATAGGAGCACCTGCTGAGCTGCAGCAGCCAGTAGGGAGGCAAGTTCAAGGCAATAACACAGATACTGTCTTGGATTCTCTATTGCTGCCAATTGTGGGAGAATTCATTATCAGTTCAGACTCCAATCAGGAATGACTCTTCCCACCAAGAGCATTTTCAGTGTTACTCCCTTCACTGTAACATGACAAAGAGCCCCACATCTGGAGACAAGATGCAGAGTACTCAGATCAGATGGGGACAGGCAGAACCACTGCATCAAGCAAACAAGAGAGAAATGAGCCATTCGCTGGTTGGCAATTATGGTGGGAAGACGGCATGTTGCTGTAAACCTTAGAGAAATCAGCCATCCGTAGCAACGTGGTGACAAAGATGTCAATCTTAAAAACTTAAAGCAAATGCCAAAAGAGAAAGAAGCTTGGGGGCCTGGTTTCAGAGATATGGTATCCCCAAAGGACCATGGGGGACCTGGAAATGATGACCAACAGAAGTTCTTCAGTAACACTTAACACAATTGCAATTAAATAATTACGTGATTCATTGCTAATGTCTTTCTCTACCACTAGAATTTCAGCTCCGTGAGGTTGGAGAGCTTCTCTGTCTTGTTCACCTTGCCTTCTACACACCCAGCATATAACACATGGTTTTGTATATTGTAGGTACTTTTTCCATACTTAATTTTAAAAGGAAAGAGGAAATTCTGGGATAGGATGAAGACAAAGCCCATCGTCTGTCTTCTAGAGTTGGTCATAAATAAATGTGGTTTCATTAATTATACAGTGATCGTTATGTGATTCTGATTCCAGAAACACTGATTGTCCTGGTTTCCAGATGTGCCTGGTTCCCAGAGATTTCTACTACTCACTTCCTGGGCATCCAGCTTAACCCACCATGGAGACTATAGCCTGTAATGGATCAGAGGACTCCTCCACCATCTTCTACCTTATGGGCATCCCCTCCCTACCAAAATCCCTCTTCCTCCCTATCTTCTTTGTCTTTCTCCTCCTTTACCTGCTCATCCTGGTAGGGAATGCCTTGATCCTCATGGCTGTGGTGGCAGAGCCCAGCCTCCACAAGCCCATGTACTTCTTCCTGATCAACCTCTCTGCCTTGGACATCATTTTCACCACAACCACTGTCCCCAAGATGCTGTCCCTACACTTGCTTGGGGACCGCCTCCTCAGCTTCCCTGCCTGCTTCCTGCAGATGTACCTCTTCCACAGCTTCTCCTGCTCTGAAGCCTTCATCCTGGTGGTCATGGCCTATGACTGCTATGTAGCTATCTGCCGCCCACTGCACTACCCTGTCCTCATGGCCCCACAGACCAACGCTGCCCTGGCAGCCGGTGCCTGGCTCACTGCCCTCCTCCTGCCCATCCCGGCAGTGGTGCAGACCTCCCACATGGCTTTTAGTCCTGTGGCCCAGGTCTACCACTGCTTCTGTGACCACTTAGCTGTGGTCCAGGCCTCCTGCTCTGACACCACGCCCCAGACCTTCATGGGATTCTGCATCGCCATGGTGGTGTCCTTCCTGCCCCTTCTCCTGGTGCTTCTCTCCTATGCCCACATCCTGGCCTCGGTGCTTCGCATCAGCTCCCGAGAAGGACGCTCAAAAGCCTTCTCCACCTGCAGCTCCCACCTCCTGGTGGTTGGCACCTACTACTCATCCATTGCCATAGCCTATGTGGCCTATAGAGCTGACCTGCCCCTCGACTTCCATATCATGGGCAATGTGGTGTATGCTATTCTCACACCTGTCCTCAACCCTCTCATCTACACTCTGAGGAACAAGGATGTCAAAGTAGCCATCGCCAAAATAGCATGTCCCCGGTACCCAAAGAATTCTGGGAAAGCCTGATTCATAGGTGGAATGATCTATTAACAAACACCAACAACAAAAGAGAGAAAAGTGGATAATTCAGGCAGCCGGATAGTTAGAAGAATAATTCTCAAATACAGTCCGAGGTATTCCTCCATTGTAATAAAATCATGATTTTCTTTCCATAACTCATTGACAAAATAGATAGTAGTTTTCTATTCACTTTTAAGCTGTGAATCCCAAATTTCACAAGACTGTGAATGCAGTTGTGGTCATATTTCCATTAACTCGAACAATTTTGATTCTTAGAAACTCCAAGTATTTGAGTAGCAAGAAATTCAGTCTTTTTCCTTGTATTTCTTCTTTCAACATCTCTAAATGTCCCCGAGAATGCTGACACATAGATATGAATCAGCCTCGCCCATTTTGCTGGAAGAGCAGCTTAGAAATCCCCTTCAAGGAAAAAGTCTGAAATCACTACCAAATTCACTGCCACTACCAATATTTCAACATCTGGTCACACAGGAAATTGACCCTCATGGCATCATAAGTGTAGAGCATGCCCTTCCTCTAGCCTATGCTTAGGCAAGGGGTGTCCCTTATCAAACCCATGTGGGCACCAAAGCATTACAGTTCTTTTCATTCTCAGCTACACCATAGTGTTCCCATTCATGACAATGGGTAGCTAAGTAGAGAAGTTTTCCCTTATTGGTAAGATGCTGTGTCCAGGATCCCCACTTTTTCTCAAAATACAGTGTAGGGAACTCCTCTTTCTGGCCTCAGCGGCCAGCCCAGGCTCCTTATTTCCTTCCCCTATGCCAAATTTCCTCTTGAATACCTGTCAGGTTTGTCCAGTCAGGGACATATAGAACACAGAGCGAAAAGTGTCTGAGGGGAACCCAGGTGATAGATATCCTCATCTCTTGGCTCATCACAGATATTCCCAATATCTAGGGTCCAAGTTTTTGCCAATCAAGGTATTGACTTTAACCATTTTCCCGTTGCATTGATGATGCAATTCAACAACGGATGTGATTTGTTCCTGGACTCAGCTTTCAGCAGTCCAGGAGATCCTGGTGGAGTCAGAAAAGGCTTCCAGAATCAGAATGACAAAAAGGCTCCAGATTTCCTTGTATACTGATGCTGGGCGACTGGAACGGGGACTCATGTTCCTCTATCTGCATTTTATTCAATCTGCAGTGCGGCTTTTCCTCAATCCTTGAAGTTGACATCTAGACCTCAGTGGGACCACAATCCTCAAGGTCTAGAGGAGACAGCTTGTTAAGTCGCTTTCCCTCTGAGTTCCAAGAGCTATTAGAATTTAACCTGAGGACGTGGAGATAAATATTTTTTTGCTCTCTACTCCACTACCACCCAATAAACAACTCCAAAAGTATCCCCACATTACAACTGAAGTTCTGGTTTGTGCAACTTCTCTTCTGGTACCAATTTCAGTTTCAGTTCAGGGCTTTGGTTTCCTGTGTTCCTCGATGAGCCTCACGACATTGTTTCATCTTCAGCTCCCCTTCCAGACGGATCAATGAATTAATCACATGGAAAGTGGATTGTAGTGACATGGAATTCTAGGCTAGTTCCACCCCAACTTATTATTTCCTGTGGCTCCTCCTAAACATTTTTCGTGAGTAGACCTGAAATAATAATAACAACGACAATAATAATAATAATAATATTTTTCACCTGTAGCCTCACCTGTTAATTAACACGGTCTCTCTGTATTTCCCAACTTAAAAACATAGTTTCAACTTTTGTGCCTCAAAGAACACTAGCAAGAGAGTGAAAAGACAAACCACAGAATGGGAGAAAATATTTGCAAAGCATGTATCTGATAAGGGATTAACATCCAGAATATATAAAGAACTCCTACAATTCAACAACAGAAAAAAAACCAACCTAATTAAAAAACGGGCAGTGGAATTGAATAGACATTTCTCCAAAGAAGATATACAAATGGAAAATAAGCACATGAAAAGATGCTCAACATCACTAACATCAGAGAAATACAACTCAAAACCACAATGAGATACCATTTGACACCCATTAGAATGGCTATTATCAAAAAATGGAAATAACAAGCATTGGTGAGGATGTGGAGAAATTGAAAGCCTTGTAAAAAAAAATGGTGATACCACTGTGGAAAACAATACAGTGGTTTCTTGAAAAATTAACGTGGAATACCAAATGATCCATTAATTCCATTTCTAGGTATATACCTAAAAGAATTGAAAGCAAGGTCCTAAGAGACATTTCACACTTATATTCATAGTAGCATTATTCACAATAGCCACAAGGTAGAAACAACACAAATGTCCATCGACAGATGAATGGATAAACAAAATGTGGTGTATACATACAACGGAATATGATTCAGCCTTAAAAAGGAAAGAAATTCTGGTACATGCTACAACATAGATGAACCTTGAAGACATTATGCTAAGTGAAATAAGCCAGTCACAAAAGGACAATTATTATGTGATTCCACTTATATGAGGTACCTGGAATATTTAAATTATGGAGACAGAGAGTAAAACAATGGTTACCAGGACTGGCGGGGAGGGGGAAAGAGACATTGTTTTATGCATAGAGAGCTGCTGTTTGGGATGATGAAAAAGTTCTGGAAATGGACAGTGGTGATGGTTGCACAACATTGTGAATATACTTAATGACACTGTATTAAATACTCAAAATGGCTAAAATGGTGAATTTTATATTATACATACTTTACCAGAATAAAAAAAATATTTCTAAAAATAGTTTCAAACCAGGCCATAGATCATAGGTCACTGAGTAGCCTGGGGGCTTGCTGCCCTTCGGTCAGATGCTCAGCTATGGAGCAATAAGCTATGGCCAGAGGGAGATGTATGGAGTGCAATCCTATGGTTTAATATGGACATTCGAGAATTAGTGGAGCAGTTTGCCTTGAAAAGAGGGATGGGAGAGCAGGCCTTTGAAGCCTGGTACACTTAGGGGAGTCGTTCCCTTATCTGTGTCAGGTGGTCTTGTGAAGAGTTGAGTGAGACCAGGTAATTTCACCTCTCAGATATCTCTGGACTGCATCGCCCCTCACCATCCCCACTTCATCGAGCCTGGGGCGGGCGTTACCACCTTCCCTCTCCTGAACGAGCACAACAGTCTCTCCTGCCCGCTGCCTGTGTGCCCACTGCCTGTTAGCCCACCCTGCATTCCACAAGTGGCCAGAATGGGCTTTCTGACGTACACATCTGGTCACCTTACCACCCGCAACATAACCTCAAGGCTCTCTCTGATCCGGCCGTAAATGATCTCTCTGTCTTCACTCCTCACCATTGCCTCTTACGGCAATTCCGAACTTCTTTCAGTTCTCCTTTTCGCCGGTAACTCACTCTTCTCACTTCCTGAAGCCGTCTTCCTCCCTGTCTACTTCAGCTAAAATCTTCCTCAGGCTTCTCCTGAAACATCACTTTCTCGAGGGAGCCTGCCCTGGCACCTCACCTTGGAATGCGAGGCAGATGCCTTTTGTATGTGCCCTCTTAGCACTTTATAATTCCCCCATCATGGCGCTTCTTTACTTTTTATTTTTGGATCTCAGGAGAAGAAGGCTCCGAGCACATTATACCCATGTCTGTGCAAGCTCCTTGCTTGTTTTATTTATCTTCCCCTTTACATCTAATCCTTCAATTCCCATCTCGTTCCCCTTTCCCACTTAAGCATCCACTCTGATGTGTTGGATGTATGCCCCTAAAGATAAGCATATCTTTGTAAAAGGTGTACTGTTGTTTTGTGCATGTGCTTATACTTTCAATTTACATAAAAAGAATTGTGTTACATGTTGCAGTCTATTTCTTACATTTTTCACTCAATTCTATTTTTTCGATCTATATTGCTATTTATACGTCTGGTTTCATTGGTCCCAACTGACGCATAATCTATAGTATGATTTCTTCGCATTTCACTTTTCTCCTTTCCTAGTAGAGGACACCTAAATTGCCTCCAACTCTTTGCTACCACAACGTCTTGTGAATGTCATTGTGTGTGTCCTTTTAGGGACCCACGGAGGATCTTCCCTGGAATATGTAACAACAAGTCAAATGGATTAGTCATAGGATATGCATAAAGTTTAGCTAAACATAGTTCCTCTTCATTATTTGCAGATTCTGCATTTGCAAATTCTCTGACTCGCTAACCCCAAAACCAATACTCAGGGTACTATGAGGATCACTCACAGCCATGCCCAGAGCAGCTAAATATCTGAGTCACCCACGCACATGCTCCAAGTTGAGGTCTAACAAGGTGACACTCTACCTTCTTTTTTCAGTTCATACTGTAAACAAGTTCCTTTCCACAGTCTATTTAGTGTCATGTTTTTCCCATTTTTATGCTTTTTTGGTAATATTGCTGTTTAAAATAGCACCCACCTAAAGCACTGAAGTGCTGTCTAGGGCTCCAAAGCACGAAAAAGTCCGTGATGTGCCTTATGGAGAAAATACATGTGTTAGATAAGCTTCATTCCTGAGTTATAGTGTTGTTGTCCATGAGTTCAATGTTAACGAATCAACAATATATATTAAATAAGATATCTTTAAACAGAAACATGTAAAACAAGATTTTGTTTTGATCAGTTGACAAATGTTGTGAACAGAGGCTCGAAGGAACCTAACCCTTATCTCCCCTAGGAGCATGAGTCAGCATTCGCTAATTCAGTGTTCACAGTGACTTTACAGACCATAACTAGCACAAATAATAAGAATTGACTGTACTCTGATATTGTTTCCTAGAATGGTTGCACCGTTTACACTCCCAGCAGGAATGGACTATATAGTTTCCCTCTCCCCACTCCCTCAGCAACATTTGGTATGATCCAGCTTTCTAATTTTTTGCCATCTTTCTCAGGTTAAAGTGGCACCTCATTCTGTTTCATCTGCGTCTCTCTGATTACTAATGAATCATCTCTGTACATACTTGTTAGCACCTAGCATTTCCCCTTATGTGAATTGCTTATTGAGAATCTTTGCCCATTTTCTTTGAATTTCTTGTATTATTTTATTGCTTTTAGGACTTCTATATGTTTGTCCCTTGGCAACTTGAAATATTACAAATATGTTTTCAAATTTGTGATCTTTCCTTCACTGAGCAGAAATTCTTAATTTTGACAGACTCAAATCCATCACACTGTCCACCATCTGGTATGTGGATTCTCAGCCTCTCCTTTCCACTATTTCACCAGATACTCCTAGTTTTATCTTTCACATTTAAATCTCAAATCCATGGGGAGGTCCTCTCTAACATGTAAGGTAGGGATTCTGTTTTATTTTTCTTCATATTGGAAGCCATTTTTCTCAAATCTACCTAAAAAATATCTTTCCTTCCTCATTGTTTTATAGTGCCATTTTTATTGATTTCAAATTTCCATATACCTTGTCTACTTCTGAATTATCTATTGTGTTCTATTATCTATTTGCCTATTGCTGTGCCAGTCCCATCATATTTTATTATTATAGCTGTGCAGTATGTCTTTTTACCTATCTTATTCAGGCAGCCCTGTCTCGCCGTTCATATTTTTCGCAGTTGACTTACTTGTTTGTTTGTCTTTACCTTTCCATTTAAATTTTGGAATATGTTTGTAAGCTCCCTCAAAAATCTAGCAATAAATTTTTTGAGATTGCATTATGCTACCCTTCTCACTTATTTTCCACTTATTTGCTCCCCATGTATTCAAATCTTCTTTTATGTCTTTCATTCAAATTTTTAATTTTTTCAACAAATGTGGTAGTCATTTTTGATAGTATAAACTTCACCATATCTGTTACTATTGTAAAAAGCATTTTAAGTTTTTTTCTAGTTGTTATACTAGAAAAAGAACACCAATTTCTAGCCAGTATAGAGGTTCCCAATCACAGCCCTTATCACACTGAATTATAATTACCTTGTAATTACTTGCATGTATTATTAGACATCAGCCATGTGAGGATAGGCACTGGGTCTGCCTTTTTCACCTCTGTATGCCCCGCACCTCTCATAGGGCCTGGCACAGAGTAGTGAATTTAAATATTTCAGCGTTGGTACGTGGTGTCATTCAGCATTAGTTCCCTCCCACTCTCTTAATCCTCTCATCAGATCCCTCTTGTATAGATGGATTTACTCATGCCCAGAGAGAGAAAGGATGTATTCCCCAAAGACTCAGACTAAATTAAAGACTGGAGCCACAGCCCAGGTCTCCTGGCTGAGATCCATTTCATTTCCATTAAGCTGTCTCAGCCCATTAATTACCTGTCCTCCTTACGCCGAGGGAAACTTACTCAATGAGTAAAAGCAGAGTCACAGGTCAATCTTCCTCAAGAGGGTCAAGGACCTGGAGAGTGATGCCTGGTGACACAGAATCCCAAGCTGCCCCTCCCCTTGTTTGCCAAAGCTCTTCACAAGTGGTTCTTGAACTTCAGCGTGCCGTGAAATCACACCGAGGGCTTGTTAAAACACAGCTTGCTGGGCCCTATGCTCAGATTGTTTTATTCAGTTGGTCTCTTATGGGGCCCAAGAACTTGCATTTCTAACACAAGTAGGCACATAGTAAGCACTCAGTAAGCATTGTCATTATGAGCTATCAAGTCAGCTCTGCCTCCTGGCGACCCTATGAATGCGTGATGTCCACAATGTCCTGTCATCCACCGCCCTACTGAGCTGCTGTAGACTCTTGCCTGTGGCTGCCTTTATGGAATCAACTCATCTCATATTTGGTGTTCCTCTGCTCCTCCTACCTTCTAATTTTCCCAGAATTATTGTCTTTTCCAAAGGATCTTGCCTTCTCATGATGTGCTCAAAGTCAGATGGCCTCAGTTTTATCATTTTTGCCTCAAGTGTTAGCTCAGGTGTAATTTGCTCTAGGACCCACTTGTTCCTCTTTCTGGCAGTCCAGGGTATTCATAGAGCTCTCCTCCAACACCGTATTTCAAATGAAAGCATTAGGTTTTAATCTTATCGTGCAGAACCAATGAGTTGAATACAATGCCCATTGTATTACTCAGCACCGTCCTACAACTTTCTCTTTAAATCCAGTAGGGAAAAAAAAATGTTATCAAAAGAAAACTATTTTTCTTTCTTTTACCAGGTAATGAAATCCTTTATTCCCAGCCATATTCTTTTTCACCTTAGCTGACAGGAATTCAGAGCCTCTTTCTCATCTTTTATACCTGTTTTATTCAAGGTCCTGAAAATATCTCTTGCTCTTATCCCACCCCCTAGATTATTTTTTATGTTTTGTCCTATTTCACATTGTCTTCAGTTTCCAAAGCTATCTCAAATCCATCTTATACATAGAATATAAATAAACATACATGTATTATATATAAATGCATGGATATAATTATGCATTCATCTGCTTAAAACAAAATAATGACCACCAGAAAGTTAAGGACTAATACTGTTTTGTGTTACGTTTTATTCTCAGTAGATTGTCTTGGACAATCCCTAGTTTCAGAGGATATTCCTATCCCTGAACAGCTTGATTAATGCTAAGCATTAAGAGGTGGTGATCTGACATATGAATAATATAATGGAAGTATTAGGATAATACCAAATATCTGGCCCTAGACAACAAGTGAGCTTATGGTATGTTGCAAGAGCCTGGTGGGATTTCATTGGTACTTCTGTATCTTACTGGAGGCGTCCTCCAGGGCTGGAATCTCCTCCATTCCAGTTGCCAGTGGGCCAATATTCAGAGAAGGCTTCGTTGCCTCCAGCAGGCTCAGAGGATGCTTGGGAAAAGGACGGGGAAGGGGGCCTGTTGCCCTCTCCTACTGGCTCATCTGCCCAGTTATTGGATCCCATTTATGTGAGTAGTCATTAGGGAGCACATGGGCACCCTGGCCCCAAGAAGATGGGGTGGCATGGGCTCAGGGTGTTGCAGATACAAGATCCAGGCTCTTGGGGAGAGCGTGAGACCACCAGGCAAGGAGCATGTCACGTTCAGGATGGGATACCCAGAAAAGAAACTATTTCACTATTTCCTGGGACTCTAAATTCATCGCCTACTCCAGTGCCTCCTTGAAAAGGCCCAAGAGACCAAATAAGGTTCTTTTCTGACTTTAGGTCCCTGACAGCTCAGAAGTCCTAAGGTCAAGAGATCAGTGGTCTGAGCCCAAGCTTCTCTGATTCTGAAATCTCACGATTCCAAAGTCAAGATTCTAAGATATATTCAAATATTCTAATATCCTATTATCTTAAACCATTCTTAGGGTATAAGATTCTAAAGTTCTCAAATTCAGGGTTTATGGTTTAAGAATGTAAAAATTTAAAACTTAGAAGCAAAGATTCCAAGGAAAAAGCAGTAAAAATATAAAATTTCATGATTTTCAAGATTTTAGAATCTTAGAGTTTAAAATGCTAAGATCTTCAGAATCTAAGCTTCAATGGCTCCAAATTCTTAAAATTTTAAGTCAAAGAGTCTAGAAATCTAGGATTTTTACTTCTATGACTTTATACCTAATTACTGGTTGCACCTGAACAAATAAATGAACCTTCCAGCCCACCTGCCAGTAAGTGTGTGGCACCTTCCAAGATGGTGCTCAGGGGCAAACCTAAATGAACAACATAGCTGCCAACTTGCTCAGTCATTTCCTGGTGAGGCCAGATCTTCCACGACAGTGAACCTCTTCTCAGCCTTCAATATCACCGCCTTGATGCTGGAGTGGACATCTACTACTTTTGTGTGCCCAGAACCTCTTCTTTTTAGGAACTACAACTCCCCACTACACGTGATTCCAGTGGGATTGTCAACCACACAGCACCACCTTCCCCACCTCAAGGGTGGGCACGTGACCCAGTCTGGCTAGAAAATTCCCAAACCCTGAACAGAGCTATCCTTCCACAATGAGCAGAGGGACTTTTCAAGCCATGATATATACAACGGAAGAAAGAGCATCGTGCAGTCTCATGACCTGGGATTGTGAGCTGTAAGGACAATACAAAAACTGTGAGTCAAGATTTGCTCCTGGCCAACTTTCCCACGACATGGAAAGAGTCAGGGCTGGCTTATTCACAGGCACGGTAGGCACAGTGCCGAAGGCCTATCATACTTTTAGGAGCCCAAGAAAATGTTTTAATTTCTTTTAAAATAAGAAGAAAAGGAATACAATCCAGCCTGGATTATATTCACCTATATACCAGTGCAATTGTAAAATATAATTTTTAATATTTTTGTATGAAGGAAGGGACCCAAAAAGCAAAAGTACCAAGGAAAGTTATAATGTGACTCTGGAAAGAACCTGTCTAAGAATGAAACCAACATGGGAAAAATATTTTTGACAGTTGGAGCAAGGAGAACAAAATTGTCACCTGAATTCCTGGAGCAGCCATCTCAGAAGCCAAACTATCCCCTTGGACTTCCCAGTTAAGTGAACAGATAGATTCTATTTTACTCAAGCTGGTGTGTTGGACATTTGTTATTCTCTTGGCTTCCCAGAAGCTTCCTATGTCTGAGGAGCTTCCTACCTTCTCCCACTAAAGAAGCCTTCACTTGCTTTCCAGCTTCCTTTGCAAGTAGAGCCCATGCACGTGACCTAAATTCTCTGGCCTGATAGAGAGCTGGCTAATATCCTTTAGTAAAATTCTTTGCTCATTAAGCCAGCCAGAGTTGATTTCTCTTTGCAAGCAGACTAACAGGTACAGCTAGTTTGAACTGGGCTTCTGTCACTTGTAACCAAAAGGTGCCAATCCTTAAAAAAAAGAAATCCAGACAGCCAAGAGATGAATCAAAATAAAGAAATCGAATAGAGAAGTGATGAAAGGATGATCATGAGTACTAAATAATCCATTTAAACATAGAGTTAAGACCAAATAACTCTGGGGATTATAACCATAGACTTGAAATTAATGTTGTAAACGTTAACAAAGTAAAATTAATTACTAACATTTTTGAGGATCAAAAGGAGGTGAGAACAAGTGTACAAAGTTAATATCTTCTAAAACAGAAATGAGAAATTTAAAAAGGACTCCAATCTCTTAATTTTTTCATAACCTTTTTATTTCTGAATCACTCTGCTTCTTCTAGGAGTTAATATCTCTTGAGTTGAATATACATTTATCTGAAGTTCATTGATTTCTTCAGTTTCTTTTTCTTCTATTAAATTTAAGTAAAATAAAATATTTTCAGTTGGATTTACTTTTTATTGTTATTATATTATTATTTACTGGGCTTATTATTGCACAAGCCATAATAAAAATAAGAGAAACTTCATTTTGAAGATAAATAAAGAAGTTCTGACCCAGTCATTGAACTACCAAAACTGCCGGCTTCCTCCCACAACCTCGATCTCAAGGAGCCACAAAGGGAAAACACCGGGATGCTCAGAAAACTGTAAGACATCCCTGGTGTGACAGTGGTCCATTTAGAAGTGGTCTATTGGAGGGTAGTAGTATTGGGTTTGGGCAGGAGGCGGCCCTGAAGTGTTGTAGGAGGAGAAAACAAAAAGGAACTAGTGGAGTTTTGCTTTGACTTCTCTCCCTAAATATGTGCCTGCCTCCTGCACCAGCAGCAACTTGGAACTCTATTCCAAGCGACCTCAGCAAAACCAGGGTAGCACAGAAGCACTTCTGAGGAAATGAGAAACAGACATGTGGATAACTGGCTTCAGGCGTTTGCCTGTACACTGCTCCCCTCCAAATTACTAGAACTGGGTAATGACAGTCCCATCCTAAAGCTGCTTCTGCCTGTGGGACCAGGGAGCTGACTTGACCTCCTAAGGACTGTGCGGTCAGCAAGGGAGGGATGGATTGTGGTTTTCTGCAGCTGGGGTTCATCTACTCTCCACATCCTGAGCTAATTGGAACTGACACAGTTTGGGTCTGACCTTCCCTCATGTGCATTGCCTGACACTGCTAAACTAGGAAAAAAATCAATTAGCAGGCTAAAGTAACAAGACATTTGAGAAGCACAACTATTTTTAAGGAAAAACAATATAGTGGGTTACAGATTTCAACAATAAAAGAAATATTAAAGAAGCGAGACTAAGAATTAAAGTTAACTTATAAAATATATTTATAATGATGCCATAAGACATTAGCAATATGTGACACAAGCAAGGAAACAGAAAAGATCCATGGAAAAATATTAAAGTTGAAAAATATAATAGTTGAAATAAAGAATACAATCTAAAAAATTAACAGAATAGATATAGCTGAGAAACAAATTAGGAAGTTGGAAGATTACATTGAAAAAAGTGCCCAGAACTAAGAAGGAAAAAACAAAGAAAAGGAAATATTCAATATTAAATATTTTTCTAAAACCCACTTAGAGAAATGGAGAATTTCAACAGAGAGAAGGAAACTACAATGAAGAACCAAATAGTAGTTCTAAAATTGAAAAATCTAATAATTGAAATTAAAATTCAATGGACAATTTTAATAGATAGCTAAAGAAAAAAAAATAAGTGAACTGGAATATGCGTCAGAATAAAATTTCCAGTATTAGGCACAAGGCAACAAAAGTATGACAAATGTAGGAGAGAGTACAAGAGATTTATGGAGCGAAGAAAGAAGGTTCAACATGGAGCCCCAGAGACAATGGAGAGAAAATATGGAGAAGAAGTAATATTTGAAGAGCTATTGATTAAGGATTTTTCAAAACTGACTAAAGACATCAATCCATATACTCAATTAATCCTACAAACCCTAATCAGATAAACAAGCATATCATAGTAAAGTTGTTAAAAACTAAAGATGAATAAGAATTCTTAAAACAGCCAGAGGAAAAAACCAAATTCCCTTCAAGAAACAACCTTTGTATACTGACAGCAGATTTTTCAACAGAAGCAATGGAAATAGAAGACAATGTAATGATATTTTCCAAGTGGTGATAGAAAACAATTGTCAACCAAAATTTCGATACCCAGTGAAAGTATCCTTTACAAAAGAAAGAGAAATAAAGTCATTTTCTGACAAACAAAAGCTAAAAGAACTCATCATCGTAAAACCCACACCAAAGGGTATTTAAGGCAAAAGAAAATTAAATCCTTATGATAGACAGAATGACAGAAACAGGAGGAGTGAAATTACACACACACACACACAAACACACACACACACAATCTTACATGGAAACAACTGACTAACTCCATGGTCCTTATAATTACCATTTACCCTATCTTTCTCAAATGCTAGAGATATTAAACAAGACAGTGCTAATTCAGGATCCCATCCCAATTCACTACAGGTGTAAGGCCTCCACACAGGAAACTACAATATATTATCGAGAAAAATTAAAAAGACCTAAATAAACAGAGGGCTATACCATGCTAATATATTGGAAGACTCATGTGAAAATGTCAATTTTTCCCAAATTGAAGGATAGGTACAAGGAAATTTCAATCAAAATCCAAGCAGAGTTTTGTGCATGTATGTATGGAGATTAACAAAGTGATTTAAAATTTAAATGGAAATGCAGAGAGCCAAGAATAGAAAAGAATCTTGAGCAGAAGGAGGAGAAATAGAGAGAAGAAGAAGAATTAGAAGAAAGAGGACCGGGGTGAGCGAGGGGGAGAAACAAGAAGGAGGAGTAGAAGAAGTAGGGGTGAAGGGTGCGAGAGATTTGAGGAGAGTGAAGATTTGAAGTAGCAAATAGTGCAATAGAGAATGAGAGAGTGAGCTGACAATGAGATTTCTGGGTGATGCTGAAGACTCAGTTAAGATGGGTGAGGGCTTGGGGTTAAGGGGACTCAAGTCTCTAACATTACGGAGTTTTCTGAAGGATTCGTTGGACGTGTTGCTTCATGTGATTTTTCACAACATGTTTGTGTGGGAGAGATTATTGTCCCCATTGTATAAGTGAACCCGGGGTTGGGGGTGTGGATGATAAGGCCTTGTATGATCTTGAACAAGTCCCTGGCCACCTCTAGGCCTTAGTATTTCTATCTGTACAGATGAAGGATCGGGCTGTATGGGTCTGTGACCCTAGAACCTCGTCCTCTGTCCATCCCTTCTCCATACTGAAAGGGTGGCACAGAGCTCTGCCCTGCATTTGAGGCAATGGAGAGGGCCCCTCAGAGGGAGGGAGCTCAGAACACAGAAAGCACAGGAGGCAGCCACTGATGTATGACGGGAAGGCACTGCAAATGCAAAGCCCTCGCCTAGGCTTTTCTTCTCACATTCCTGAGGTAAACAACATGCCCCCTGGGAGAGGGAAATGAGCCTAGATTGGGCAGCAGGGGACCAGGGTTCCAATTTAGCTTTATGGCAACCTTGCTATATGTCACTCACCAAGTCCTTACCCATCTCTAAGCCTCAGCTCTCTGTAAGATGAGGGGCTTGGGCCAAGACGTCTTTAAGGGCCCTTCTGAATTGGGATCTAGGATGCTAAAAGTTGCATGTAGATTCAGGGAGCTCAGTGTTCTTAAAAAGGGCTGCTTTCAGTGGACATTCTGGATTAATTATTCCCCACTGCCTTTTCCTTTGAATCAAATTGATAACATTCAATAACCTGCTATGAAGAAAAATCTATAAGGTAGGCATAGGGAATAGAGAGATGAGTGAGACAAAATTCCTGTCCTCATGGAGTACACATTCAAATGAGAGAACAGACAGCAAGCAAATAAATACACAAGCTAAGTTTATGTGGTACAATTAATGAAATAAACCATTGGATACATGAGTGGCAGACCCGGCCAACAGTGACTTCAGGGAAGTCACTTTTCCATTATGGGCCTCATTTCTTTCTCTGGAAGGAGGATAATAATCCCGGGGGCGGGGAGGGGATGAGCACAGGGTGACTTTCCTCCTACACTGCCATGATAGTGAGGGACGCAGAGTTGTTGGGGGGACACACTGATGATCAGTTGAGAAGAGCAGACTCACACTCAGGACACAGGGAAGAGGGGACTGAAGAGGGGAAGTAGGGGGTGGGAGAGAGAGAACCAATAACCAATATCGCTAAGCGCTTGCTCTGGGCTGTGTACTGTGTCAGGGATTTAGGTCATGGTTTCTAAATCTCTCAATAAACCAGCCATGTAGGCATTGCTGTCCCCACTTTACAGAGGAGGGGACAGGTTCTGAGAGATAATGTGACTTTACAAAGTGGCAGAAAGAGGATTCAAGATCAGGTTTCTCTGACTTGAAATCTGTTGCTTATTCAGATATTAGAAAGATTTTAATGAGATGCAAATAAGTATAACACTGAGACTTTGAATTCTGTGGGAAGAAAAGGGAAGAGATGTGTGAGGGCTGAGAGGTTAGGACAGTCTTTCTGGAGCAGATGGTTGTCAGCTGGGTCTTTGAGTGTAGGTGGGTTTGAAACAAAGAAGAGAGAAGCAGAGACCTGGGGCATTGGACTAAGACCTGCCCACTGGCTCGAGTGAGGGCTATATAAGGAGTGGTTCAGGAAAGAAGAGGATGGAAATGTGGACCCAATAAAGAGCCCAGAGTGCCTTATTGAGGAGTACGGTCTTTGTTCCTGGGCATTCAGGAGCTGTAGGTGGTGTGCAAACAGGGAAGGGACATAGCACAGGAGAGTAGACCTGCAGTCAAAAGACCTCACATGGAGTCATGATTCTCGCACTTACCAGCTGGGTGACCTTAGACAGTTTACTTCATTTCTCTGAACCTCAAATACCTAATCTATTACATGCTTGACTTAAATAATTGTGTTCATCATTGTATTCTCAAGCATCTGGTCCAGGATCCATCATTTAGTAGACGTTCGATAAATGTTTATTAGATGAACTAAGATAAAAACTACCTATCCCAAAGACCTACACATAAGAGCTAAAAGTACAAAACTCTTAGAACAAAACACAGAGGAAAAGCTTCAAGACACTGGATTTGAAAATGATTTTTTAGATATGACAACAAAAGAAAAAATAGATGTACTGGGCGTCATTGTAATGAAAGTCTTTTCTTCATCAAAGGTCACTATCAAGGGAGTAAGAGGCACCCCACAGAATGGGAGAAAATATTTGCAAAGCATATAACTGATTAGGGATTAATCCAGAATATATAAAGAACTCCTACAACTCAACAACAACAAGGAAAAAAAAACAACCCAATTTAAAAATGGGCAAAAGACTTGAATAGACATTTCTCCAAATGAGATATCCAAATAGCCAATAAGCATATGACGTGAGGCTCAATATCACTAATTATTAGGGAAATGCAATTCAAAACCACAATGAGATACCACTCCACACCCATTAGGACGGCTACTATCAAAAAAGGAGAAAACAACAAGTGCTGATGTGGATGTGGATGCATTGGAACCTTGGGCACTGCTGGCAGATCACGAAACTTAAGGCCGCACTTAGGCCTGGCCCCTAGTGGGTGCTCAGTACAGGACAGTACT
Organism: Equus przewalskii; assembly: GCF_037783145.1. NCBI lineage: Eukaryota > Metazoa > Chordata > Mammalia > Perissodactyla > Equidae > Equus > Equus przewalskii. The sequence continues at coordinate 69,166,849 of NC_091836.1, forward strand.
TCAGAGGAGAGGGCGATTTCTGTGGTCATGGTCACGCACTTCATACAATGCAACACTAATGTCCTGTTCTTAGATGATGAAAGCAGTCCTGTGATTATCTTTGCGCTTGTACTTTTCCTGTAAGTGGACAGGGTGCCCCTGAGATCTACTGTCCCCCCAGAGGGACCTAGCCCAGTGGAGGATGGCTGGGCCTGCCTTAAGCACATTCACACATACCTACCTCCCTTCTCCCCATCTCCCAAGCTTCCAGATGCCCTAATTGGCCTCCAGAGGGGAAACGGATCTTACTGAAGGGCCCTAATTAATCCCTAGGAATCCAGGTCCCCACCTTCTCCTCACTCCACTCCAACTCCCCAGTTACTTGTTCCAGACAAGACAGGAACGTTGCAGACTCCCTGAGGAAAGAGAGGCCTTGGGAGGGGGTCACATGTGTGGTCTGTGCTGACTGTGGTAATGAGGCCCCGGGTGACCCTGCCTCATCAAGGCAGATCCATAACTTGGAAAGTGAATGCTAAGTCCCCCTCCCAGCAGCTGTTCCGGCTGTGTGCCCACACCTACCTTTGTCCCACGTTATAGGCATTTGTGTTCTCACCTGTCATCCCCGGGGGCATCTCATTTGGGCATCTCTGTTCATACAGCTCTTGCCATCCCATGGTTCTGAAGGCATGGTTTGTGTCATTGCTCTGGCAGGGTGTCACCACCGTAGGTCCTGCCTTCACAAGAGCCACCTCACACACTTCTGCTCATCCTTCAAGGCCCAGAGTAAACACTCCTCCGTGAAGTCTTAGCTGAGTGCCAGACAGGCCACCTCGGCCTCCCTGGGGCACCATGGTTTATGGCTCCTGGCAGAGCTCTTAGCACTGTGGGCCCTGGAGCAGAACCGGTCATGTCGTATCACTCTTCTTGGCCAGACTCCAGATCCACAAGCCAGTAGGAGCTGGATCTAAGGCAGAGGAGGCCTCAGTCTTGGTTTTGCCCTAGGATCATCTTTACTCCAAAGTGGATGTTCTGCATTGTGTTCACGACTGTTATTTAAAATTGGGTTCTGTAGTCAAATAAACTTAGGAAACAAGACATAAAATTTCCTTACTGCAGGCCTCCTTGGAGTCTTTACTGTGTTCACAACTGGTGTGAATCTCTAAGAAGGTTATGGGGATGTGACAGTCCTTAAACTTTTTGACTACAGAATCTTTTTGACTCCTGATCATGTTATGGGACTAGTGTTCTGCAGAATCACTCTGGGAAATTCTGACCTAGACTGTAAATCACGTGTACCCAGCCCAATTGGGGAAAAATCATTTTAGAGCTTCGCCTTATACCATATGCCAAAATAACCCCTGTATGAGTTAAAGGATGAAATGTAAAAATAAAACTATAAAAACTAAAGCAAATGTAGGCACAGACTGTGGATTCCCAGAGCCTGGCCCTGAGCCCAGCCCACAGTGCTCTGTGATTATTTGCAGAATGAAGGTGGGGTTATGATGTCACTGACAGACACGCTACGTAGGTAACATTCGATTTTGCATCCTGAATAGGCTGCTTCAGTTGTTAGACTAATGAGGTTCCATTTTGGCCATATTCCTTCTGTGAAATTACATCCAGGAAATGAATAACCTTGCACTTGGAAAAGCTCCCTAATGGTGCCACTCAATGTGACCATCATATTGGGCCTACAGAAAATAGCCTTTTGTCCAAAGCAGTGACTTCAGCCCTGAGCTGATAGTTCCCTGGAAGGTGAAGAGGGACTTAGAGAGAATCTCCCAGCCCTTCCCCTGGGAGGGGCCAGTCTTTCTGATCAGGACTCATTCTCTTGAAAATCCCAGTGGGCCCGGACCCCAGAAACAACTCAGTAGAGCTGGCGCATCCTAAGTTCCCACCTGGCCACCCTCACCCCTGTGCACGCAGGACCTGCACACCACATATCCTCTCGCCAAGTCTACCTCTCTGGCATCCTTCCCTCTCTCTCCATCCACCACCACTGCCATGATTTGGCCTCATCTTCTCTCCCTTCAAAGGTCCCTGTCTCCCATCTCCAGGTCTGTGAGCTGTAAGGTCAAGGAGCAAGTGTCCCTGACACCCAGCAGAGGAACTCATATTTCTGAATGGGTGGCTGTGCCTGGCAGGGACTAGTCCTAACCAGAGGTAGAAATCAGGCTGGGACACCTGAAGAAGGAAACTGAACCGCTTCCAGTGCCCAGGTTCTCAACAGTATCACAAAGCTGTCAATGGCTAAGACTTGTAACTTTAAGACTGATCTCTGGTGGAGACTCTATCCCCAGCCCCAAGTCTATGCGACAAATAACTTTCTGAGAAGAAATGCCAGGCAGTCACATTCATTACCTTCTCCCTGGGCAGAGACCAGCAACAAGAGGTGCCATTGGCGTGGGGGAGTGAGGGAGAACAGGTCTCTCTCTCTGGTTCCACAGGGGTAGGGATCATCACTGGTCCTTTTCTGAGTGTCCAGCATGTGGAGGCTTGACAAAAGAGTGTCAATGTCACTCACAGTGACATTCAGTGAGTGTTGGATGGATAGATGGATGGATGGATGGATGGATTGATGCATGGGTGGATAGGTTGATGAGAGGATGGACCAGTGAAGAGGCTACTGCATTGGTCCAGGAGAAAAAGATGAGTACTGAGGTGAGGCACTGGCCATAATTGGACGCAGGGAGGGATGGATTTGGCGGACACTTAGAGGGAGAGACGACAGAACTTAGTCACCAACTGGCTCTGGGCTTAGGGATCCCAATTGCATCATAGATCACATACAGAAATCTTACAGAGGGGGAGACTGAGACCTGAAAACGGTCAACACCTTGCCCAAAGTCACACAGCAAGATAGTGGTGAGACTGGTCCAGAACCCAGGCATCCTGGACCCCAGCCCCAGACCCTTTCCCCACAAAGGCACAAATAATAGCAGTAGGACTATGCAGGTTTCATGGAGACTTAAATGCCAAGCATGGAAATTTGGACCATTCCCATGAGGAACTGGGAGCCATGGCAGGTTCTTAATATTTGGCAGCATTTCTTGTTTCTTTGCCTTCCCCTAAAGGGGAATCTTCCAGTGCTATTGCTAAATGCACAACCTGGATGCTTATAGGCCAACCCCATCCCCTCAGTCTTTGTATAGAAAACAGAAGCGTCTTCTCTTCTTTGAAAGGAGAAAGCACAAGGCCAAGAGAGGTAAAGAGGTTCACCTAAAGCCATGCAGCAAATTAGCAGAACAGATTTTCCCAAATCCAAGTACAGCTCTCCCATACCTTGGTAATAAAACCCAGAAACCTGAAATTATGGGCCTGAGAAGGAAGGGTCTGACCCAAGGTCATCACAAGTGGGTGGCAGAAGCAGGACCTTGAGCCTGAGTCAGACCCCTTAGGGCAAGTGCAGCAGCTGGCTAGGTTCCTCCCCTTCTCTGGCCTCCCCTCCATGGCTGCATTCCTGTGAGGAAGTCTGTGTTCTGACTCCCTCCCTCAGCAGTCATTGTGCCCCCATCTGTCTTGCCAGGGCCCGGTGCTGGGACATCTCCAGGCTGCCTTCAATTATGAGCCAATAAATATGAGATGCGCTGCGCAACGAGCTGCTGCTTGGACCGCCAGCCCCTCCCCCACTGCGCCCCTGCCAGCCTCTGCACCAAGGAAGATTGGATTTTGTGTCGTTCATTTTTTATCTCCAGTCTATGTCAGATGGGGAGATACAGGACGTGGGCAGTGGATAATTTTATGCTTCCTCCACTTATCGGGCGCAGCACTGAGATGGGGTGTGTGATGTCCTCAGGTCACCTACTGCCCTCATGTGGTGAAGTCCCCCACCTCAAGCCATTAGCACTGGGATCCTGCTCTCTGCTGGGGCAAAAGGACATGTGCAGAGGAAAGAGTCCTAGGCAGGAAGACGTGGGACCTGGGTTCAAGCCTTCACCCTGCTGCTGACCGGATGTGCAACCTTGGGCAAGTGTCTGAAGACATTCTGTGAGGCCCTTCTCTATGCCAAGCCCTGTGCAAGCAGCAGGGGCCACAAAGAATCATCAGATTTGTTCCCTGCCCTCAAGGAGCTGGCAGTCAACTCCAAATAAAAAGACTACCCATGGAGGGGTGGCAGACGTTGGCACTGGGCATTAAGGGTGAGGATTTGCCAGGTAGGGAATGAGGGAAGGGAGGGAAAGAAGACATTGAGGCAGAGGCAGAGGGAACTGCTTGAATAAAACATGGCAGAAGGCAGTGAGTGACCAATGTGTGCTTGAAGACCTGTGAGTATGGCTGGCATGTGGGGTAGATGGAAAGGGGGAGAGAAGAGTTCTAAGCAGCTAAGCGTCATGATCAGATTTGCATTTTAGAAAAATCTCTCCAACTACTATCTGCAAAGCAGAGTTGGGAGGTGATGACAGGAAATGAAGGCAGGGAGTTTAGTGAGGAGGCTGATGCAATGGTCCAAGAGAGAGAAGATGATGTCCCAGATTAGAACAATAACAGTGAATCCAGAAATAATAATCATCATCATTATCATCATTATGATGAATACTATCATTAAGTGTTACTCTGGGATGGGCAAAGTGCTAGGTATTTACATCATTGTTTCTAATCCTCACAACAACTCTTCAAAGTAGGTTATTATCCCCGTTTTGTAGATAAGGAAATTAAGTCTTGAGTGAATTAAGAGAGTTGCCCAAAGTCAAATAGCCAATAAGCGACAGAGGCAGGATTTCAACCCAGGTCTGTCTAACCCTAAAGCCCATATTCTTTCTACTATGTTCTTCTCCCTGGAAAGGGGGGCACAGTTTCCAGAGAGTCTAAGGGTGCATGGAGTCCGTCTGATTTCTGTGATTATTTGGATGTAAAAAGCAAAGACAAAGAGGGTTCAAGTAAGCTGTGTGGGCTTCTGGCAGGGAGGTTGGGAGGAGAAAGGCGGCATAGGGAGAGGAGCAGGTTTGGGAGCAGTGGATGCATTTGGTCTTGGCCAGTTGAATTAAAGGACAGGTGAATATCTGGGCGTGGAGCCAAGACCTAGCCTGGAGACAGAGATTTGAGAATCCTTGACAATGGGTAGTCAGAGTTATGTGAGTAGATTAGGTCATTAGAAGGAGCGTGTATAGTGAGTGGAATAAAGGCTGGACCTTTGGAGAATTTCAGCCCTTAGAAGATGAGCAGCAGGAGGTTAAATAGGGAATCAGAGTGGTGCAATATGAAGGCAGCCAAGGAGGAATGGAATTGCTTCAGGAAAGTCAAGGAGTATGTGGTCCTTGATGCTGCGAAGTGGTTAGTGAGGCGAAAACTAGAAACTGGGTTTAAGGACCAGCAGGTAGCAATGCAGCAGAGGTGCTCCATGCAGTAGTCAGCAGGAACTTGGCAAAGTAGTCTTCATGGGTATGGTGTTTCCAAATGGTTGAAGGGGCCTATACACACCCTGTCCATGGCCCTGAATTACCTCTCTGCAGTAGGCCTGTGGGGTGGTCTTTTGACCCTGGCACACTAGTGACTCCCATCCAATCTCTCCCAGAAATCCTGAGCCAGGTGAGGAAAGTACCAGCGTTAGGAAGGGAGATGGAGGAGAGATGTGAAGGAAAGAAAAAAGAAGATTGTAGGAGGAAGAGAAAAAGGCTGAGAAATGATCGTTAGGCAGGTATGATAACCAAGAAACCACCAAGAAGAAAGGGAGATTTATTTTGATGCTGTTTTCCAATAATTGTAGTTACCAAGAAAGAAGCCACAACCCACAATGGCTGAAGTGTGAAGTGAATGAAGAAGGGTAAGAACTGTGTCTACCCAGTGAGACAGACTAGTACAAATATCAGTCTGTTGCCTTTGAAGACACTTGGGCTGTTGCCTTTACACTTGAATGATATGTTGGCTGGGTATAATATGAGTGCATGTGAGCAGGAAAGCAAAACTCTGGCTGGATAGAGAAGACTCCAGGGTCTTCAGCAATTGGGTTATACCAAAGTACTCAGTGTTTGTCTTTGCTTCTCTTTTTAATCTTGATGAAAAATTTGCTGCAGAACTACTTGAGTTGTAACATGTTTTACAATTTACATGGCTGATTTCATGTTTGATTGACAGGTTTTTTTTGGCTGTTGATGGGCATAAATTTTTTTCCTCTGGAAAGGTTGGGGTACAATCTCCTTATGGATAGGGCAGAGTGGGAGGAGTGGAAACCAGTTTGAAGAGGGGTGAGGAAGTGTAGATAGCAAGTGGAGGAAGTCTTTCTAGAAAATGGGCTCTGCTGTGATAGTGAGGAAAGAAAGAGGAGTAGCTATAGAGTAACATGGGATGGACGACATTTTTGAGACTGGAAAGTCATAAACATGTTGAGTGCTAAGGAGTCATTGGAGATAGAGAACTTAAAGAGGGGAGGGGGTGATGAGTGGAACCAGTTTCTGGAGGACGTGGGCAGAGAATGGGCTCCAGGGCCTTGAACTGGGGTGGAGGCAGCTTCATGGCCACTACACTATGGCATAGTGGTTAAAAGCTCGGGGTCTACAGCAAGATGGCCTGGCTTTTAAGCCTGGCTCCATCAGGATGCCATGATTTTGGTCAAGTCACTTAATCTAAGGCAGAGGTGTTCGTTCCTCATTTCCAAATGACAGTGCCTATCCCCTAGAGTTATTACGAAGAGCAAATAATTATGAAGAGTTGATCCATGTAAGGTGCTTAGAACAGTGCCTGGAACATACTAAGTGCTTGATAAGTTAAGCTGTTCGCTAACTCACCTTGTAAAGCTAGAGAGAAGAGAGGAAATACTGTGTGGCCTGTGGAAACTCCACTTGGAAGGGAGGAATGATGATAGAGTTTACACCAGCGCTTTGCTCTCGAGCTGAGCATTTGGAGTTAGAGTTGAGTTCACCTCATTTCACCATGGTACTCCTCAATTTTTTCATCCGGACAAGCTCCCTCTCAAGGGCGATTGTGAAGCATTCATAACACAAATGGGTAAAGCACTGAGCACAGGGCCAGGCACCTAGAGGTGCTAAGTGAATACATACAATGATCACCAGTTCCCTTCCCAGTGACAGAGACCTTGGCAGGGAGGTCTCTGAGAGGGAGAGCAGAGCTGGGGTTTGGAGCTTTAAGTGCGAGAAGGTTTGCTGGGGTGCAGGGTGGGGCGTGCCGGGAGCTGCAGAGGGTCTGGATGGGACTATCGCCCCACCCCACGCCCAGGCTGGCTAAGAGAAGAGGAGAGGCCAAGAAAAGCTGCAGGCGGGGAGGGGATCCAAGGCTGGAGGCCGCCACAAAGGTGAGGGCAAGAGGAAGGGGCCAGAGGAAGGTCCCTGGTGTGGGAGGAGCATTTCTGAGTTTCATTCAGTCAAACTTTTCTAAGCACTCACAGTATGCCAGGTGCTATGCATAGCACTTTACATACATGGGCTCATCCAAACCCAAACCCTCATCCACTACGAGGCATGTCAGTCAGTCCAGGGGCCATCTCTCTGCAGATCTATGAGGGCCTTGTGACCCCCTGATCAGGGCCAATCAGCTTCCCTCTGTCATACATATGAATTGGGAAAGGTAGGGAGCATCAGAGTGAAAACTACAAGATATCCCAGAGGGAGGAATCATGGAGTTGAGTTGTAGCCACGAGAAGTCATATGTAGGCAAAAGTGGTGGGAGAGCAGGGAGTCTGAGGAAGGAGAAGCTGGGAGGCAGAGAGGAGAAGGAAGGAATCAGCCTCTGAGCAGTGGGAGGTGAGCAGACTACCCACTGACAAGAGGTGGAGACAGGTGCCAGCCCCCAAGTGGCCTCTTCCTCCCAACGTTTAGGTTCCAGTTCCAGTCCCCAGAGATGGCTCCTTCCCTAATTCCCCTTTGTCTAAATGGGCCCAAGTGATTCTCTGTTCTTTGCAACTAAAGAAATCCAAATAAAGCATATCCCCATTTTGCAGATGAGAAAACTAAGGCTGAGGTGGGAAATGACTTGTGAAGTCACACAGCTAGCTGGCTAAGTGCAGGGCAGGAAACTTTTTTCTCCAGAACCTGCTCCTCCTCCTTCCTTAGCCCCAAGTAAGCCAGGGTTGCTTCTCTTCACCCCCAGCTCTTACCCTCAGACCCTGCTGTCCCTGAGAGAGGGGAATGAAAACCCCTGAAACCCAGCCAGAGTCCTGCCAAGTGGGATCAGAATCAGATGCCAGCAAGAGGTTCTCCCAGCTGGGAGGGGTAGCTGGACTCAGAACCGATTCCTTCTCAAACCTGCCTTCCCCTCAGGGCCTCTTCTTGGGACCCCTCAACCAGTGGTCCCTTTTGGGTTTCCGCATCCCACTGGAGACCCTTGACATTCATGCAGAAAGTGCCACAGTGACTGGGCATCAAGTTTAGGGCTGTAGGAAGGCTGTGAAGGGGCATGCAGGACCCAGGTAGGGGGGACAAGGGCCAGACCTAAGCAGTAGGAGTGAGAATAAGTTTCCCCAGGGTGGGTCCCAGTTGTACACGGGACCCAATGGATCACAACTTCCTGGTAAAGTCAGTACCATCATCCCCATTTTACAGCTGGAGAAACTGAGGCTCAAAGATATTGTCACCTTTTCAAGGCTACATAGCCAGTAAGGGACAAAGCTGGGATTTCCCCTCTGGCCTCCTGACTCCAAGCCCAGGACCCGCTGAGGCTGCATAGTGGCCCATTTTTCCCAGGGATCAGCTTCACTCAGAGATGAGGTCTCACCCCACTCTGCTGTGGAATGGCTGTGGCTCTGGGCCAGCTGCCTCTCTCTCTGGTTCTCAGCTGAGTGAGGAGGGGTCCCCTGGATTTCTAAGGTCTGCCTGCCGGCTCCTCCAGTGGGTTGCAGTCTCCACCACTGGACGTCATGCTGGCCACTCCCCCCTCCTCCCTAATAATTAATCTCCAGCCAACAGTCCCAGCTGCAGTGCTTTCATCATCCAATTACTGGAGTTCCTGGCACAATAAATCTTCGTCACACAAATGCAGGCAAATCTGCAGCTATTTTCATGGCCGTTACTGTGCATAGGACATTGAAACTCAGGTCATTTGCCTTTCTGACGTGGAGTCCTGCCCCCACCCCCTATCATCTTGCCTTCCTTCATTTCTCATTGGTAGCTACCCCCCTGCCCCGCCCCCTTCCACTCCATCATCCCCATAAGCACACGCTCCTCTCTTCCCTTCTCCTATCTGTAGGCAGGGGGCCAAGATCAGAAGACTCTGTGTGACCTTGGCCAAGTCAATTCACCTCTCTGAGCTTCTATTTCTTCACCTGTAAAGCAGAAATAACATTATTGATCTCATAAGCTTTTGTGAAAATTAAATAGCCCAAGTGTGGTATACACCTCATTGGTGGTACACAGGATGTTTGTCAGTGGTCTCTGCTAATTTTTTAAATAGCTACATATTTATTTTAATGTATATTAGGAAAAAACATAACTAATATATTAAACCTAAGATTTCATGACTATTATTACTTGGGAGACAGTGAAATTAGGTATATACATAAAATATGCCAAAGGAAAATATTAAGAATAACACACGGATTTAGTAAAAATCATGGAGGAGGCATGAAAATGAGAGAAGCTTGGAAATCCTGAAATAATGACTGTAAAATGCTTGCCTTCATAGATATTTATTCTGTTCTCCGTCCCCCCTTCCTATAGAGGGGAAGGTGCGGGGCTGCGAGAGAGGGGACTCGTCCTGCTCTGAGAGTCAACTCATCTCATCCGGGGTGGGGAGAGTCACCTCAGGGCCCTTCATACAGACGAGAAAACTTCCCCAGGCCTGCTCCATGCAGGTCCTGTGATGGCTGCTGGGGACACAGCTCAAATGGCAGGTCCCTGCCTTCACAGAACCCCAAGTCTCCCTCCCTTCTGAACTAAGCCCTTTCAGTGTCCACCAAGGTAGCTGTTACCACCTTTACTTGAGAGGACGTAGGGCAGGACTTTCCCTGAAGTTCCCCAATTGTGGGTTGCAGTTAAGGCTCCCAGCTGAGGACAAGAGGCTCTAAGACCACACTTTGTAGAGAGAAACACAAAGGAACACACACACACAAACACACACACATAGGACTTAGGAGGGAAAAGGGGAGACATGAGCAGTAGCCTTGTGAGGAGTGTTCTGTTTGTGTGCAAAGTCACTGCCATGATGGAGAGTGGAGAGTATTCCAGAGCTCTCAGAGAAACTGGGCATGCCTGCCAGAAGGGGAACCTCGCCCCCTTACTCAGGCAGAAAGGTTGCTGAGCCAGGAACCCACAGGCCCACCCTAGGGCTGCCACCGAGCGGCACAGGGCCTGTGCTGGTAGAGCTATCCTGGGGTGGGAACCTCACTGAGGGGGATTGCTGCGGTCAGCAGCGATGAAAGGAACGTGTGAGGTATTCCAGGAAGGATTCAGAGGACTCCCTCCCAGTCCTTCCTGGCTTTAGGCAGGCATGGAAGAAGATCACAGAAATTCTCATGCTCCACACACAGAGTGCACAGGTTAGAACAGGGGAGGGATCCGTGGGTTTCAGAATGGCCTCAGACCAGGTACAAGTGGCTCCACCTACAGAAGGGGCTGGGCCTTGGACCTCTGACAGGGTCAAAGGAAAACTCAGCTGCCATCTCTGAGGAGGCCCTTGGCAACAGCGGGGGCAGAGGGGAGCCAGGAAAATCATGCCCACCATCTGTCAGCTAGCGGCAGGTCAGCAGGTCCAGCTGTCTCCAATGGAACTGGACTGAAGCAGATCCTGTGCTCATGCACACACACAGACCTTCCCTCTCTGGAAAGTCACCACCCCTCTCAGAGCCTTGAGGACAGCAGAGTTAACAAGGGATGCCTCAGGACAGCTTCGCAAGCCCAGGCAGAGAGCGCGGCTCTGTCGCCAACTGCAGGCACTGCCGGTTGAGAGTCCAGGTTGCCTGTAGCCGGCAGCAAGTTGGGAGAGACTGCCACCTGGTGGTCAATGTTGGCAGTGCCGCCGGGCTACGGGCGAAGCCTTGGGTTTGGGAGCCCGGAGCCGGCCTGACTTTAACTGTATGACCTTGAGCAAGTTGCTGCCACCTCTGCGCCTCACTTTCCTCACCTAAAATGTGGGATAATAATGCCAGCCTCGCGGGGCCATAGCGAGCATTAAACTAAACAACCGCACTCTTATATCTGTCTTGGGCAGGCCCTCAGTAAAGGTTTGATCTGTCTGGATCTTGTTCTGGCAGGACTCTGAGCAATGGTCAGCCCCAGGAGACCCACTGGGCAGTTGCAGCCTTACAGGTTCATGACTTGGGGAGCTCCACGCTGGCTGGATTTCAGGTCTAACCTGCCCCTCAGCCAGGCGCTTTTGTATGATACACCCTGCCCAAATGTGTCACCTACCTGAGCTCCTGAATCTGGAACCCATCTGTTCCTAGCTGGTGGGGCCTCAGCTCCCCAGCAAGTATAAGTGTGTCTGTAGCTGTGGGTCCTTGTCAGGCCCCACTGGGCCGAGGGAAGTCCGATGAGGGAGAATCTGCCCCACGACCTGACTCTGGGCTTAGTCCGAGGCCTGTGACCTCCCATTTGCAACTCCTGAAGCACTGGGATACTCGCCAGCCTGGGAAGCAAACATGGAACCTACTGCCAGGCCCCACCCCGGCCCTCCTGAGAGTTGTGAGGAAACTGCTACTTTCTGGCAAGTGGCAATCTTCACATGAGGATCGGAAGGCAGTTGACACACCGAACTCTGGCCTCAAGATTCGGCTACCCCTTCAGATCTCTCACTGATTTCCTGCTGCCACCACCAGGCTGGATTTTGGGAGCCTCGCTCTCTACTTTCGAGGCTCCAGGCCAAGTGTGTTCACCCAACCACCCCTCAGTGCTGACCACACAGCAGATGCCAGGCTGCAGTGTTCAGAGGAGGCTTTCAGAAGGGTTTTCCAGTAACAACACAGACCGTGGCATGAACCTAGATTACTGGAAGGGCAAAGAAACTTTCCTCAGCTCCAGCCTGGGAGTCTCTTAACTCATCCCTGAATCCAGGGTTCACTTGAGGCTACCAGGGATCATTCTCTGGGTCATTTAGATGCCATGAAGTCTCAAACCTCAAAAGAGTGAGGTCAGGAAAGGCAGGAGTGTCCTATTCTTCCTAAGACCCACCTTTGAGTTCCCAATTTTGGAGGATCTCTACTTCTCCAAGTGATTGAAACTGGAATGGCCATTAACTCATTGATTCAACAAATATTTATTGAGTACCTACTATGCTGGGGTTGGAATAATATGGTGAACAAATGGGCATGGCACTCTCCCCTCAAAGCTCATAGATGCCCATAGGACGTGGCCTTAACCCAATCTCCATGGCCCTATAATCATCATTCAATTTCTATAGAGAAACCTGAGCTTTAAACGAGGCACGTAGAGTAGCAGGAAGGGCACTGCAGCTTCCTAACCGTTTTCCAATGTCTTGACTCCAAAGAAATTTGGGACTGGGCCCTTGAAGGGAAGGAGCTCAAGAGAAGGGTATCAGGAGATAGTAAAGAGGACCTTGCCTTATGGCCACATACAGTGTGGTCACCAAGGGCAGAAAATGACAGTCCAGACCAGACATAGGGTCAGATTACTGTCTGACTGATGAGTACCATGTAGCCCCATTCCCTTCACACCCTGAAATTGACATTGGACCCTCATACTGATAGAGTTCAGCAATCTCTAGCTTGGCAACTGTCCAGGCTTAGCTCATGTTCTGTGCTGACTGTCACTCTCCCCTTTGCAGGCACAAAAAGCCCCTCTTCACAGACCTGAGTCCTCGGCAGCCCAACTAAGCCAAGGCCTCTTTGTCCACTGCCTACCCAGTCCTTGGCTGACCCAGGAGTCCTGCAAACCTGGTCTACAGATGAAAAAGCACCCTGTACCCACAGGCCTAGGTCTGTGCCCAAGCTGTGATGTCACTTTTATTTTTTTTCTTCCTTTTTTTTTTCTCCCCAAAGCCCCCCAGTACATAGTAGTGTATTTTTTTTAGTTGTGGCTCCTTCTAGTTGTGACATGTGGGATGCTGCCTCAGCATGGCTTGATGAGCGGTCCTGTGTCTGCCCCCAGGATTCGAACTGGTGAAACCCTGGGCTCCCGAAGCAGAGCGTGTGAACTTAACCACTCGGCCACGGGGTCGGCCCCTGATGTCACTTTTAATTTCCATGAGATTGGGCAACAATATCAATAGGAATCCCAGGCAATTATCATGCCACAGGAAATCTGAATTTTTGACCCAGGAAGGATACAGCTCACTGGCGGAAATGAAACTTGGTTCCACGTGGACATTCACAGTAGCAGTCCATATTCCTCCTACCTCACGGGGCAGGCAAGAGCGTGAGTAGGAGGTAGGCGAGGTAAGTACTGTAACATGGTGCTACTTGAAGAGTAGTCATGGACCTGCAGCATCAGCATTAATTGGGAGTTTGTTAGAAATGCAAATTCTCAGGCCCCACCCCAGACCTACTGAGTTAGAATCTTGGTAGGGGGAAACTTTTTTTCTTAAATCTCCCCAGGTGATTCACATGTACATGTAAGTTTGAAAAGTATGCTAACACACTGTGCACACAGGATGGGCTAATATGATTACTACAGGGAAAAATCATCATAATCATGGCAGCTCCTATTTTTTGAATATCTACTTTGTGCCATTTAACTTTTATCTAAGTTTGAGTACATTTTCTCACTCAACCCTCACAACAAGCCTATGAGATACTTTTATTATCCTAGCTTTTACAAATGAAGAAATTGTAGTTAAGATGCTTGCCCAATCATTTCAACTTTCCAAGGTTCAGTTTCCTTGTCTGTAGGTTGGAGATAATCAGGTCTTGCTTCCCTGGTTGTTTTGAGGATCAGAGACAATGTATGGAGGACCATCCACATTGCGCAACGGGCTCAGACCTGGCCACTGGGTGCAGCTCCAGAGACTGGCCCACACCGGGGAAAGGCAGAGGCAGAGTTCTCATCTCCAACTTGTGGCTCAATCAGACTCTCATCCAGTGACCTTTTCACTTGGCACTAAGTCAGCTTCACTTGCTACCAAGTTCTATGTTTACCCCTCAAGAGAATCCATGCTCTCATTTCTGATTCTATTCCTAGTTTATGACAACAAAATCTATATTTAGGATGACTCTGGGTCTTGGGAGGCAGCTGCTCTGATGGTTGGGGGTACTGGAAAATAATCTCCAGCTAGATCTGGACTTGCAAATAGAGAAACTAACGCATTTCTCTTGGTGAAATAGAAGCAGAAAACCTTTGGTTTGAGGCCACTCTAGTGCAACTATGAGACAGGTTATTACAACAGGCATCATCACCACCAGCCTCTTACCAGCTGCTGCATGCCGATCATGTTCCAAGGACTATCTCTGCCTTGTGTCAACCTGCAAGGTAAGCATCACCCACAGTTCTGCCTCTTATTTACCACACAACAAAAATACAGGTTTGGAATCAGATCTGACTTCATCACTTACAGATGTGTGACATTGGAACATATCATTAATCTTGTTGAGTCTCAACTTTCCTGTCTCTAAATGGGTTTTTGAATTAAATGAGAGAATGTATGTATAACTCAAAGCACACAGTAGGCACTTCAAAAATGTTATCCTCCTTGCATCCTTCTTTCCTATACTGTGCTACGCCTGGAGCTATCTATGGTGGGCACAGAGAACAGAGATGACTCAGACGAAGTCCCTTCCTACTTGGGGCTGAGGTTTTCCCCTTTTATACCCAGGCTGGGTCATTCTTCAAACTAAGGGAGCAAAAGGTCTGGGGCAAAGTCAGATGGTTGGGCAAAATCCTGAGGCCTGCAGTTTGCTAAGGACATGACAGAGGTGAGACAAAACGGCTGTCCAGCCTTGCAGTGCCCTCCTCAGTGGGTCCTGCCTTCCTCCTCTCCCCTCCATCTATCACCCTCATTTTCAGCCTTCAACTATCAAATGTTGCCGATGCTCATGGATAATGAATAGGTGAAAGGTAATTTATCCACTATTTACACAACACTGCACTGTTTGCTAAATGCTTCTAAGGATTCACTATCTCTTCAGATCCATACAACTCCCTGGTGAGTGGTAGGGCAAGGATCATGCCCCTGCTATAGCTGAATAAATCGGTTCCCAGAGAGGGCCGGTGGCTGGCACAGAGTTGTCCATCAGGTCAGTGGCAAGCCCTAGGACAAGGACCCTGGATTCCTGACTCCTCCTAGGTCAATCCCTTCTCCATTCTATCCCAATGTCTTTCCTGGTAATGCACTCTTTAGGTAATACTGTTAATCAAACTTTAGTAGACTGTATTCAAAGTTAATTCTCATGGCTTGTAGTTCTGCTCCAGTAGCGACTAATAGGTTGTGGTACCAATTAATCAAATTTTCTGTGAGGATGGGTGTTTACAGTCTTTTGATTGCAAGCTACATACATTCAACTCAAACTAGCTTAATAAATAAATAAAATGAAAATCAAATAAAGGTTGGGGGGTATAGGTTCCCATAACAGGGAGGACCCCAGTGGATCTCATCAGGACTGTCTGCCTGGCTCCATTCTTTCAGGCTTCTACTGCGTTTGGGCATTCTCCACCGGCCACAGAGGATAAGATGGCTATCCTACGGTTCCAGGCCTCCAACCTCCCAGTTTAATGCTCCTAGTGGAAAGAGAGCTTGTCTGAAATGGCACTCTTCATTTCCTTTGGATCTGCTACTACTAAATCCCTAGGGAGATGGGAAAACAATCTGATAAAGTTACTGAGACTCTAGAGAAGTTTAAAAGTCAGAAGTCTTAAAGGTGTAATAAGTAAAAAAGTTGAATCCATGGCATCAGCTCTTTTGTACTCCGTTTTTGTATAAGGATATGTTTTATAATCATTGGATTTACTTAAGTTTTATCTATTATTTATGGTGTTTGAAATGGTAAAGGATCAGCTATACTAAATTTGTAACTGGTATTTATGTTTAAGGTAGTTTAATGAACCAAATTTCTTACTGTTTAAATATTTAAGAGGCTTTCAATGTTTTATTGAATGTGAGTTTAATAAATGGAGTACTAAAGTTTATGTAGTAGAGCATATTCCTCTCAAGTCCAAAGATCCCTCAGACATTAAGCAATCTAGAAAAACACACAAAAATAAAAGAGATCACTGGATTTTTAAATGATTATATAATTATCTTATTTTAAGAGGTAAATTAGCAGTTCTCTGAACTTCATTTACTTTCATCATTATATGACTCTCAAGTGTTATGATGAAAGATATGCCCATTTGAAACTTTTTCAATAGTCAATTTGTTTTAAGAAAGCAGAATGACATACTGACAGAACTTGCGGAGTTATGCTGACACATTTGGTGAAATTAACTAGTGCCTTAAGCATCCCAATGGCACAAACAGAAAGTCAAGTAAAAAATCATAAATTAAAGCTATCACCTCACTTCATTGAGGTAAATATTTGTGGCCTCTCCAGCTACAATTTGAGAATCACCTCAAGGTGCTTTGAAAAAAGAAAGTAAGATGTGCAGTGACAAACACTGGGGCCGGGTCAGACAGGGGTGATTCTGTGTGTCCTGGTTCCTCTGCTTAAAAGCTAGTGTGTAATATGCAAACAAACCAGTCATGGTCATCTCTGCCCTGCTTCCCTCAATAGGCAACTAGGCTCACGTGACAATCTGTAAAAGCACAAAGGGTTATTATTAAACTTTCTGGAAGTAAAAGTTCTTATGAAAAGCAAGAAAGTACCTCAAATCCATTTTTTGAAAGAAAACAGGTACAAACTAGATATGAGGATGATAATCATCTCCGATTTCCTTACAATAACAAAAAAACAGCAGTCAGCACTATTAAGCTGTTTATTCATCTTTCTTGTTCCAAAGAGTCATGACAGTTTTTATCGTACAGAGAGTATTTCTGGCACCTGCTATCAGATGGCCAAGACACGCTCAGAACTCACTAAGCCCCGGCATCTCCCTTTGAGTCTTGGAGGAGTGGCAGTTACAGAAAATCCAATCAGGGACGGGGGTAAATACCAGTGAAATAAGAACCCCAAATCAAGGCTTGGCTTTGGGCTTGGGCTGTGATCCCTGGGACATTCCAGGCAGGACCAAGCTGAAGCCAGAGAAAAGCTCATTCCCAGGAAGTAATGTGACTGATCTGGAAGCAGGCCAGGACAGAGAAGGCTCACCTAGGCTGAGCGTTCAGCAGGTTTAGTGTGCTATGCGATCCACAGAGATGCAACATGCTCCTCCCTGTGGGGGAACTCGCCCTGACCTTCTCAGTGGGCTCCAGAAGGCCAAGAGTCTTTGACTCCTTTATTAAATCAGCATAACTTCCCTGCTGTCTATTCTCTGCCAGGCCCTGTGTTGGGTGCAGAGGACAAAGACAGGAATCAGACACAATCCTGACCTTTAGAGAATTCAGAATATGATAGAAAAAGTATATATTTATAAGTAAGTCTTATGATTCAAGGTAAAAAAGACACAGAGAGGAGTCAGACTAACTTGGCCCTCAGGGAGTTCACAGCCTACCAGAGGCCTAGAAGGCACAACGTAGGCAACAATACAGGGCATCCTGTGGTAAGGACCATTGGGAGGCTCAGACTGTGCACTCCGGAGCACAGGGAAAGATGACGTGACATCTACTGAGTAACGCAGTGGGGAAAATTCATGGCTTACTGGAGAAGACTGAGCAGCCTAATCTGGCTGAAGTGAAAAGATTGAATCCTACCGCCCTGGGGAAGCAGCTGTGCAGGCTCAGGTTGACCTCTGTGGGTCCCTTGGGTTAGCCAACAGGCAGGGTGCAAGGTCTCTTACCTATGGCTGCAATTTCATGAAATCAAGTGGATATCTGAGGGGAGAATGGTGACCAGGAGAAATAGGTCCAAAGAGAGCATCCAAATAACAAGGGCCTGAGGTAAATACTAGGAGCCTAGAAGTGAGTGAACCACGAGTTAGGGAGCATGAACAGGACTGGCAGGTGAAATGGGTGGGAGGCTGGTCTGGGTACATACCAGCAGTAGGAAGCCCCTACCTGTGCTTTCCTGCCATGTGTGCTGGATGGATCCATTCTAAGGGTCCAAGGACAGGGTGGGGCCTCGGGGGCAAAGGACCACAGCCTATGCAGTCCTCTCTTTATGCCTCTAGATTATAGGCCTACAGTCTGCTTTCCTCTTTTCTTCACAGCTGCCATCACCTGCCCTGTCTTTTCCATTCTACCAACCTGAGAATGGCTGAAATGGGCTCCATTAGGGTGCCCCTATCATGGTATAGGTCACAGAGCCCTGAAGGCCTTGGGTAATTGGCACAACATGAGTTGGAGTGCCTACAGCTGCTTTTGTTGGTCACCTGAGGCATGGACAAGTCAAGCCAGTAAAAGTTACGGGGTTGGGTAGGAACTTATCTGCAGCATAACCTGCTGGCCTGTGCAGGCCTCTTTTCCTTCCCAAATGTTTCAGGGAACAGCTCCAGCCTGTTGTCATTTCTTCTTCGTAGCGGCCACCACCTATGCCCTCTCTCCAGCGTAGGCCTCATGTCTGTGCCACTTTCTCTTCCTAACGGTGCCAGGACTCCTATCTGCTGTTCTTTTCCTTCACAGCTGCCATCACCCACTCTGTTCCTCTCTCTAATCCTTATTCTGGATTACTCCAGTCCCCAACTCTCTTTTCTTGTTTTTCCTGAAGTATGCACATAGGCCCTTTGCTTTTTAAGTTTCACTGCTAGTCACTAAAAAGAAGCAAACATGAGGCAAAGAGGAAGGAGAAAGGGGAGGGCAATTTAGAGATGGATGAGACATCTGTTGAGTACTGATACTGGACATCTGCAGTGTGCAGAAGTGACTGCCACATGACTGAGGTCCCTTCCTTGAGTCCCTTCTTGGACGGTTCCAAAGAGTCTTGATATTCTCACTCTCTTTATCCTTGAGTCCTGGTTGTAGGACTTAGCCATCCTCCCTCTTCCTATCTATTTGCCATATGGTGTTCAGGAAAGCTTTGCTGAACAAGAAGTTTCTACTACTCAGGAGGGGGCTGCCCGTTTAATCCTCTTCTCTCCACCAATTTCTCCCTGCATCACCAACTCTGCCCACCCTCAAACCTCCCCACGTCCCTCTACTGGCCAACTTGACAGAGGTCTTCTGTGATGGTGGGGTTCATATAAAGAAGTAGAGATAAGTATTCATTATTTCACCCACCAACTGAAGGTCCTACATGCCAGACTACATGTAAACACCCTTAGTAGGCAAAGAGGAGCCACAGACGACTTTCAGTTGGGGAATGGCAATAGAAAGTACCTTACATTATGCATAGGCACTCAAGAAATATTTAGATAAATGTATAAAAGAGTGCATGAACGATCACAACTGTGTACTGAAAAGATAACTTTGGCAAATGTATGAGAGGCTAAAGGAATTTTAAAAAGCCAGTCTAGGCCATATGCTGAAGCAGGTGAAGTCAGTCTCTACTTGTATCCTGTAGGACTCTCCCCCATCTGACTGGTGCAGCCTTAACCCCCAGCCCTCTAGGCCATGTGCCACGATGAAGACTTGCTCCCTGGGGTCATTACCCAGCACCAAATATATTTAGCTGATACCAGTTTAAAGCATTATCCTCCTAAAATAGAGACAAAAAAGAAATGTCTCAGGATAGAATTTCTGTCACAATAACAGGCTATGGGGGAAATGATCTAAAATAAGAGCAACCAATCTGGTATCATCTGAGAGGCCCAGCGCTGGCAAAGCTCAGCCCCAAACCTATTAGACAAAGAGGCGTCCCTACGTCACAAATAGTGATTTCAGTAGGTCCAAACAAATAGGCCTGACTCAGAGGTTTGGGGGTGCAGAAACCTTCTTAATGATGAAGACCTTCTCCATGGGTAAAAGAGTGGCTGAGCCAGGACAATGTTCTGAGAAAAACGAACTTGGGGGGAACCCAGCAGCATGGATAAGCCTGGGGCAGATGACTCCAGGCACAATGAAGATACAACCAAGACAAAGACAGGGAGAGCTACCATCACACCAACATCTACATCTATATCTACATCTTAGAGCCCAACGTCGACAAACTACCCCACCAGCTGCACTTATTTTCTTAAATTTTCTCCCTCTTCTAGCCCCATAAACTGTGAACTCCCTGTGGGCACACTGTGGGAAGTTTTGTTCAATGCTTTAAAGTCCTAACCCACATCCTTTTCCATCAGGAACCATCCTAATAAATGAACTTCAGGTTCATCTTTCATAGGATGCCATCAGAAACAATAAGTACCATTATCAAGAATGACTGGCATTGAGCTTCTCATTTTCTCCCTAGGAAATAATGCATTCTGGAAGAGGAAGGCAAAGTTGAACAGAGCTGCAAAGCTGGAGAAGGTAGGTGACCTCATGATTCTACTGTTTTGCCCAATTCCTCTAGGATAGAGAGCCTGTAGACTCTGAGCATGATTAGAAGGGTGTGGGTGTTTTTGTTATTAAAAACAGAACCAACCATCCAGATAGTCCTCCATATTATGATACCTGCTTGCACCTCACACTTGGGTAAGTGGAAAGTCATTTGAAAAGATGAATCCTCTGACTTTCATTGGGATGGGAAGAAGAGAGATCACAGAACCAATCTTCTCATTTTACGGATGGAGACATGAAGCCGGGAGAGTTCAAGTGACATGTCCAAGGTCCCAAAGCAAGCAATGGCAGAACCAGGACCACATCATGGTCTTCTACCTCAACAGTTCAGTGCTCTTTCCACTGCAGTAGCTATGGTAAAACTATCATTTTGTCCTCTGGAAAAGGAGAAGTGAAAAAATGTAGGGAGCAGAATCTTAAGGTTTTGGATTCTCTATAGACTTTAGTAACCTGTTATCCTGGCCTCTATTATCCTGGCTGTGGTTGTCTTCTGTGGTTTCCCTTCTATGGAAAGTTGAGTCCTAAGCCAATTAGTTTTGAATTGGCTCAGAGATCCTACCAGGGCTAGTGCAGTCCCCTTGCACATGGCTCACGATCTCTTGGACTGTAAACAGACGGAAGGCGATCTGCTCACACTCTCGCTTGATCCCACACTCAAACAAACAGGCAAACAAGCCCTCCTTCTCCAGAGCAGCCAAATCAGAGTAGCCACAGGGCCCACAGTGCAAGATCCAGGGGCGAGACCAGCAGGTGGCCTCCAAGGGGGTCTGGTTGAGGTAAATGCCTAGGTTGACCCTCCGTTTCTTACTAGTTGGGTGTGAATACAAGAGCCATGATTGTGACAGTGTTCCAGCTTCCTGCTCTAGCCTCAGTGAGCTGTCCAGCAGAGGGTTCTGCTGAATGGTAGGAGCATCTTGGCCACTAGGGTCCTGGTACCCATGTGGGATCTCCAGGGGCTGGAAACTCACCACACTGCCTTGGCAGCCATGTGGGGGTTCACAGAGCTGTTGGCTCAGGGCTGGTCTCTGAAAGCATTCACCATGGTCAGTGCTGAGAGCCTCTGCCCGGCACCTGTTTGGTGTCCGGGCACTGCAATATAGCACAGGGTAACCAGTCCTCTCAGTCACCTCTGCCACTTCACACTCCACTGTCACCATAGGCTTAATGAGCCTGCCATGGTGCCATGTGGCGCCTAGGTCATCACTGTAGATCATCAGGGAATGAGGTCTGGCTTTACATGGTAGCCGGAAGCAAAAGAACAGGTAAGGGATGTAGTAGGCATATGCAGGGATGACGAGCCTCCCTGACTGCAGCTGGATGCCATGACCTGGGCCCACAGCAAATGTGGCCCAACGCTTCATTTCTGGGCCAATGACCTCCTCAGTCAGGTCCCTCAACTCGCTCCATGAACAACCAGCATCTTGACTACAGATGAAGCAGAGGCGGGCAGCATTCCTGCCTGACACAATCTGCTGACGCTCAGTGACATGGTCCCGTACACAGATGAAGAATAGGTACACACAGCCACTCTTCTGCTCCCACACAGGACAGGGGTTCATGGTCCGATGCCCAGGTAAGGTGGCTTCCATCAGTGGCTTCAGGGGTCCCCACTAGACAAGGGGAAAGGAGAGAAAGCAGGAGTGAAAGACTAATAGGAAGACACGAGGCTCATTAAAAGCATTAGTACTTTTCAGAGATAAGAAATAAATGGTATTGAAATCCATAAAATCATGAAGGCCCAAGTATTCACTGAATTCTCAAATATTATACGATGATTAATAAAGTTGGAAAGAGGCAATGTTAATATTGTATATGCTGTCCCCTCTGTCTAGAACACTTCTTCACTTTGTCTAGATGCCCAATTCATCCCCCAAAACCCAACTCAAATGTCGCCTCCTTTATGAAGCCTTCAGTGAAACTCCCTCCCCTCCCCCGCAAAGCCAATCAGTGGCTCCTCCCTATATGTACAGAAGAGTTATAGCACTTATCATATAACATTATAATCTTTTTGTGACTGGCTCCCTTCCTAGACTACGAGTCTTCTGAGGGTAGGAACTGAACTATTCTAATTTTGTATTTCCAGTACCCAGCACATGATAGGAACTAAATAAATATTTTTTAAAAGAAAGAAAGACCAAGACACCTAGTTCAATCTCTGCCTTCCTTACTCATCATGTGACCTTGGGCAAGCTACTTACTCTTACTTTACCTCAATTTCTCCATCAGTTAAATGGAGGATATAACAACATACTCACATAGAAGTTGTAAGGACAAAATGAGATAATGCCTAATGAAATATATCACAAAGAAAGGCCCAATCTCCTTAACATATTTTTAAAAACAATATTTGAAACTGGTAATAAAATTTCCAGAAACCCAATAGAAATGGGCAAAGAACAAGATCAAACAATTCACAGAAAGAGAACAAAACAAAAATATGTTCAACCTCACATATAAAAGAAAACAGCAAATTAAAATTAAATTGACATAGTATTTTTCATCTAACAAATTAGCAACATCATAAACCTAACAATACTCTGTTGGCAAAAATGTGAATAAACCAGCACTCTCATATATGGATTGGAGTACAAAATAGTTCAATACTTAGCACAGGACATATCAAAATTACAAATGCATTTTTTCTTTCCCAGCATGTCCCATTCTGGGAATTTATCCTAAAATATATCTGCTCACTAAATTAAGTATGTCTAAGATTACTCACTATGGCATTGCTTGAAACAGCAAAATACTGCGAACAACACAAATATTCATCAGTAGTGGACTAGTTAAATGAACACACAATGTAAGGGGTGAAAA
The DNA here is from genome assembly GCF_037783145.1 of Equus przewalskii. Lineage (NCBI taxonomy): Eukaryota > Metazoa > Chordata > Mammalia > Perissodactyla > Equidae > Equus > Equus przewalskii. The sequence continues at coordinate 69,189,928 of NC_091836.1, forward strand.
AAGAAAAAGGAAGCTCTCTAGATATTGATATGGAAAGATCTCCATAATATATTTTCAAATGAACAAAGCAAATTACAGAAGAGTGTATGTGGCATGCTACTTTTTGCATAAGAAATGTGGAGGAAAAGTACTTCCAATTACAGCTAACTAGGTAATTTGAACTTCCACTGAGAACTAGAATAGATAAAATATTAAAACAAAAAATATGTTAGAAAGCAAACAAGGTAATGAAGAATTATAGGCCAAGAACTGAGAGAAGTTCATTCAGAGAGGTTGGCTTGGTATTTCAAGTCCCTTTTCCCCTCAGGGTAGCTCTAATTATCAAAGAGGTAAATGAAAGGAAGAGAAGCTGAGCAATTCATCTGACAGTCTTATGGGGCTAGGAGGACAAAAATTAGAGGCCCTGGTAAACCCCCCATGCTTTGAGTTGGAACTTTAAAGGGCTAAATCACAGGAGGAGCGGTGGAAGTGAAGGAGATCAGCCCTTACAGCCACTAGAAAACTGGCTGGGACTATCTACTGAAATGGAATACCCTACGATCTAGTAATTCCATTTCTAGATGAAAATCCAATAAAAATGCATCCACATAGTACTGAAAAACATGTACAGCCTAAGTGCCCATCAACGGATGGATAAAGAAGATGTAGTATATATACACGATGAATACTCAGCCATAAAAAAAGATAAAATCGTGCCATTTGCAACAACATGGATGTTGTTGCAATACCTTGAGGGTATTATACTGACCGAAATAAGTCAGATAGAGAAAAACAAATACTGTATGATTTCACTCATATATGGAAGATAAACAAACACATAGATACCGAGAACAGACTGGTGGTTACTAGAGGGGAAGGAGGTGGGGGAAGAGTGAAAGGGGTGAAGGGGCACAGGTGTACCCTGACGGATGGCAACTAGACTTTTGATGGTAAACATGACGTAGTCTATACAGAAGCTGAAATATAATGACGTATACTTGAAATTTATATAATATTATAAACCAACATTACCCCAATAAAACAAAAAGAATATTCAGAGTAGCATTAACCACACACATAAGAGCTAACCCAAATATGCAACAACAGTAGAATGGGTCAATTAATTGTGTTACAGTCATCCAATGGAATGTTATGTAACAATGAAAATGAACAAATTACAGCTGTACAGAACAATCTGGATAAACCTCAAGAACATCATATTGAACTAAAGAAACCAAACACAAAGACGACATAGATTAAAAACAAGCAAAACTGAACTCTAGAACTGTAAATCAGGGTAGTGATTACCTTTGGGAAGGAGAAGGGGCATAAGAGAAGCTTCTGAAGTGCTGGCAGTATTCTATTTCTTGAGCTGAGTGGTGAGTCCACAACTGTTGGCTTTGTCAATTCAGAGCTGACATTTGTTTTGTGCATTTGCCATTTATGTTCTGTTTGTTTTCTGTATACATGTTATCACTTTACATTAAAAAAACTTTAAAAGGGAACATTAAGAATATACACCTGTATTCTTTGTTTCTGTATGAAAAAGTACGAGAAGGATACATAAGAAACAACAGTGATGGCCTATAGGAGGTAGACGACTGGGAATGGAACGTATACCTTTTTATACTGTTTTTATTTTTCAGCCACATAAACGTATAAATAAAACGTATTAACTATCCAAAACAAAAATGAGATTTTTAAAAATTTAATTCCTGCAGGAATGGGCAAGACATATTAATAATATATATATATATATATATATATATATATATAAAGCTATATATATATATATAAAATATATATAATAAAAGCTCCGATTACAGCATCTCAGTCACAGGATCCAGTGTTAACTCCCATCCTACAGAAGACTCTCCTCTACGTCTTCTGGATAAAGGCCCTCAGTCTCTCCTTGAACCAGTCTAGGGACAGGGAACTCATTACCTTTGGGTACAGCCCATTCTATACTAGAGAGCCTTGTGCACTGTAAACACTTCAAATGTACGAGCCAAAGTCAACTTAATTATTGGGCAGTCTAGTCGGTGGGAAGTCAGAAGCTCAGCCATCCTTACTGGTTGAGAAAATGACTTGGGACAGAAATGTCTAATATAAAGTTGACATGAAGCTGGAAGAAACAGTAAACAAAACATGAAAGCATTAGAATCTAAATGATCTCAACCAGCTGAAGCAATGGGACATCAACAAGCTGAGGCTTGACAAAGAGAAAAACAAGTCTTGGGTTTAAAAATCTGAATGGAGAAACACGATTAAAGAACAACAAATGCAATGGCCAACCAGGATATGAAAAGAAAAGTACTCAACACTGTAATAACTAGGGAAATGCAAATCAAAACCACAAAGAGATATCACTTCATATCCATTAGGATGGCTACTATCAAAAAAGAAAGTGTTGGCAAGGATGCGGAGAAACTGGAACCCTTGTGCACTATTGGTGAGAATATAAAACGGTATAGTCACTGGGGAAAACAGTATGGAGGGTTCTCAAAAAATTAAAAATAGAATTACCATATGATCCAGAAATTGCACTTTTAGGTATATATCCCCCAAAAATTGAAAGCAAGGTCTCAAAGAGAGCACACCTTGCACACCCATGTTCACAGCAGCATTATTCACCACAGCCAAAAGGTGGGAGCAACCCAAGTGTTCACCAATGGATGGTATACACATACAGTGGAATACTATTCAGTCTTAAAAAAAGAAGGAAATTCTGTTATATGCTACAACATGAATGAACCTTGAGGACATTATGCTAAGTGAAATAAGCCAGTCACAAAAAGACAAATACTGCTTGGTTCCACTTATATGAGGTATCTAAAGTAGTCAGACTTACAGAAACAAAGTAGAATGGTGGTTACTAGGGACTGGGGGAGGGGGAAATGAGGAGTTGTTCAATGGGCAGAGAGTTGCAGTCATGCACAATGAAAAAGTTCTAAGAGATCTGTTGCATAACAATGTGCATATAGTTAACAATATTGTAATGTACACTTAAAATGGTTAAGATGGAAAATTTTATATTAGGTGTATTTCATCACAATTAAAAAAAAAAGAACAAATGTGAAAAAGACTTGGAGGTTTTAGCTAACCTTCTACTTAATATTAGTCAATTGTTTTACACAGTTACCAAAAAAGGAAAGGCTACTTTATCTTAGGCTGCATTAAAAAAGCATACAAGATGGGACAGCCACCTCATTGCTGAGCTGGTGAATCTATCCTTGGGGTCCTAAGTTCAACTCTGAGTACCATTCTTTGAAAAAGGACACTGACATCTCAGACCAGATCCCAAGGACAGTAATCACAGTTATGAAGGGATCAGAAACCAAATCAAGACTGTAGCCTAAGGAGCCGCTAACAGAACTGAAGCTACTGAGCCCAAAAAATAGAACACTCAGAGAGCATGAACACCACTTTCAGGTACATCAAAAAACAGTTCTCTGGAAAAGGGATTTTGTCTAAATTATATATAGATTGATTGCCCCAGAAGGCAGAACAAGACCAACTGTAGAGAACAAGGTAACTGTAGAGAAGTAGAGTTCATCTCATTCCAAAAAACAAAGTTAACAGTTGCCACAGGATTAAGCTCCTCAATTTGAGGAGTTGTGTAAGCAGACTCTTTATAGAAGATGACTAATGCTGAGTTCCTACTATGCAATTGCTATTATTAATTACATTTTGCAGATGATGAAACAGAGAAGAGCCAAGTATTCAAGGTCACACAGCCAATAAATGGTAGGTCTTGCCTGACTCCAAAGTCATGCTCTTAACCACTAAGCTATTAGTAACTACCAATGAAATACAGAAGATTTCTATATTGGGAAAGAAGTTGGACTGATGATTCTTCTAATGTCAAGGTTCTACAATTAAGTGACTCAGAGAAAGAGAATAAAATAAAGAGAGAATGAGTTAAACTGGACACGTTTGTGACTGTGTGTGACTGCTGGATAGTGAGGCTACGTAAAGGTATGATCTGATAAAAAATACTCCACAGCCCAACTGTCTATAATAGAAAGCAGGACAATGCCTGTCCAGCTACAGCTCCAAGCTGGGCTTCAGGGTGGGCTGCAGGGCTGGGCCTCTTTACAGACCAGTGACACATGCAAAGGTTTGGTCCTGGGAAGCCATGAGGAAGACTCATGACAAGAGAAGGTCAAAGAGCAGGGACTGGGAATTCTCTAAAGTAAAAAACTTCCTCACTGGGAAATGTGAGCAAGTCATCAAAAGCAAAGACAAGGGTTGCTGGCAAGGCCCACCTTCAGCAGAATAACATTTGTACTGTTAACAGCGAAACAAGACATCCCTATGGACATGAAGCTTCAAGGAGATTTCTGTGGGCAGAAAAGCAGGACAGGTTAGGGGGATTAAAGTATTTATTGTAAATTTAGACATATATTTGTTTACAAAAGACTCTCAAGTCCGTTGTCTCACTTGATCCTCACTTCAGCCAGCTCTGGGAGATAAAATAAGGCAACAATAAGAAAAATGGGATCGGCAATAACCCTGTAGCTCACAGGCGCAAGGGCAGCAACCATTCTATCCCCCACTAAAAATGCAGTAAAAAATGTGCTACTTAGGGGCTGGAGCTCCAATCTCAATTCTGCCATTTGTTAGGAGTGTGCCCAAGGCAAGTCCCTTTAATCTTCAGCCTGTTTCCTCCTGTAAAATGGAGACAACAATAAGTACCTCACAGAAAGCATGTAGCAAGAGGAGGGGCAGGAGGAGGAGGGGTATGGTGGTTGTTATCCTCCCCCCATTATCTGCTAGTTGTGGTCTTGAACAAGCTATCTACCTCTTGGAGCACCAGGATCCCTCATCAGCAAAACTGGGCTAACAACGCTTACTTCCCTGGGTGACTTAGGAGGATAAAAGAGAATGCGAATGAAAAGCAAACCACATGTTAGCTGAATCTGAATGAACCATGGACGACTCTGGAGTCAGAGACCAAGTTTGATGCCTGCTTCTACTGCTTTATTATAGCTGTGTGACCTTGAGCAAGTGGCAACCTCTCTGAGCTTCAGTTTCCTCACCTGTAAAATGTGACTACAACAGTTCCTATGTCACAGAGTGGCTGTGAGGATCCAATGTAACCCTGGCACAAAGTAAGTATTTAGTAAGTGAGAGCCATTGCTTTTCCTGTTTTTTCCTTGCCACCTCCCACACAGGGCTTTTCCTGCACTGGTGGGAAAAGGCACAGTCCCTAAAGTGCTCTAAGCAATGTGGAGAGAAACTGAGGCCAGGTCCAGATGTGGGATGAGGAGTCACCTGTACTGAGTGCTCAGTCCTCACCCCTCGCCTCAGCACCAGGTGGAGAGCATCCTCATCCCTGCACGTGGAGCGCTTCTCAGCAAAGGCCAGGAAGGTGTGGGTGGGGGGCACGTAGAGCAGGGCTGGGATTCGGTAGGTGACCCCTCTCTTGTCTTCCTGCTGGAACAGAGGGCTGTTGAAGGAGCACGATGTCACTTCTTCCATGACTTCTGTAAGGATAGGAGGCAGCTAAATGTCTGTCCATACCCAAATGCTGGCTTGTATAGAAATTTTGCTCTATCATTCCTTTTCCAGAGATCACAGACAGGGAGGCAAAGATGTACTCAAATGTGTATTCTTTTACACAAAGGTAATATCATGGTCTTAACAGCACAAAGCAAGCAATATGCACTCTCATTTAACAAATCTATCCTCCAGACTTTGTGGGAATCCTATGTGGCCTGCGTCAAGTGTGTCTCTCCAGAGAGATTCTGCATGTGCTTCTGCCAAGCATCTGGGGGTATTACCAGCCCAGATGGTTTCTAATGTCAATTTCTTGCCTTGGAGTTTTTAGGCCATTTGGGTAATATAAATAAAAACCCAAATCCATATGAGGGAATGCCTGTGGTTAAGAATTCTCCAGGGAAACTTTTTCCCTCTACTGGAGCCTAGGACAAGAGGCAGTCTTCTTTGTCATCTCTCTGAGTCAGCAGTGAGATTTTTTTTCCTAGTCCACCCCATGAGAGGGTGTAGATTTTCAAGGGATTTAGCTTCATGCGGGGATCTCAGCTTCAACTAGAGTCTAACCCTTGTGGGTTCATAGCTGCAGGCACTCTAACAGCAGGTCTATTAAAGCCCAAACTTGGAGGTGAGTGAGGCGGCAAACATGCAGCAGCTGAGGTCAGGTTAAGGGACCAACTGCTCTGGTTTTCAGATTACTCTAGGTTTTAAAGCCCCTGGGGATTTCTCTTACTTTCCTGAAAATTCAGCTATGAAGGACTTTGTTATAGTTTATCCACCATTTCTCAGGTTAGCTAGCCTGCCATAATGCTGAAAATGGAAGTCTCTAGATATGCTTCTCAAAGAAAATCAGATGTTCTACTTCTCAGAGGCCCAAAAAGGGAATCAAGCCAGACAAAAAGAACTTCAAATTCCTTTTTTTCCCTCAAACCATCTATCATCAAGCCCTATCTTACAAATCATTTGTAAAAATTATCAGGCTGTAAGAACAAGGTCCGTAAGGCCTTATTTATTTTATAAAGATTTCTGGGTGCCTACTTCAAGTCAGGTAGATGCCGAGGAGACAGCGAGGAATCAGAGGTCCCTGACCTCAAGAAACCCACATCCAAGTGAGGGAAACAGGCATACACATGGGCAATTACAATAGCATATACCAAGTGTTACTTCAGAGGTAAACAGGAGAACATGTAGAACAGAAAAGGGGCATCTGTCCAGATCAAGGCAGCAGAGAATTTTTGGAGGGGAAGTAACTGAGCCAAGCAAGCTCCTCTGTCTGGAACATTCTTCTTTCAGATAGCCACAGAGCTCACTCCTTCACCTCCTTCAGCTCTGTTCAAACATCATCCGATCAGTGAAGCTTTCCCTGACAACTCCCCCGCCCCTCCCGCTCCCCCTTCCCTGCTCTACGCTCTACACCACAATCATCCATATATTACACTTATTTATGACATACCACAGAATAGAAGCTCTGTAAGGGCAGGGATATGTCGGTTTTATTCACTGCTACATCTCTACACCTAGAACCATGCCTGGTATATGACAGGCACTCAACAAATATTTGTTGAATGACCAAATGAATGAGTGAGCTAGATCTTAAAGGATAAATAATGGATTAGCTAACTGAATAGTGAAAAGAAGGGGTGAGGGAGTAGACGTGAAAAGCCTAAAGGTGACAGAAAACACAGTGAGCCGTGGGGACTCTCAGTGCTTCAGCATGACCAGAGTGGAGTGCAAAAGCTGTGAGCAGAGATGAGACTGAAGGGGTCAGCAGAGCCCAGATCCTGGGAGGCTTTGACACCTTATTAAGGGGTTTATCACAGTTAGGAAGCCACTTCAGAGTTTTTGGCAGAGGAATGGCATGATCACGTGTGCATATTAGACCAATCTCTCAGGCAGCCTTGTGGGCAATGAACTGAAAGCAAAAGTTGCACTGCTTTTGGCTACAGCCTCCTAGTGTCAACCAAGACAAATGCTCATCAATAGCATGTGAGTGACTCATAGTCACTTATTTCTAACTTCAAGAGAAGAACCGTGGCTCACTATCATGAGGGGTTGGGGAGGCAGCCTCCCGAGACCAGAAGGAAAGCCTCCCCTCACTCATTCTGAGCTCTCAACAGCAGAACTGAAAGAAGGGCAAGGGGGAATTGTCTTGTTCACACAACATTAGGGCACACCTCTCTCTCCCCAGATCAGGCTCTCTCGTCAAGGAGGCTCAGGCTTTCTGCTAAGTAAAGAGCTGTCCCTGAGCCAGGCTGCTGGAACCATTAAGAACAGAGGATTTAAACCAGGCCAGGACACATGACCTTGGGCATGTAATTTAACTTCTCTGTGCTTCAGGATCCTCATCTATAACATTCAGCAGTGGTTGAGAGAATTCAGTTGAAAGTTTAAGTGGCTGTTTCAGGGCCTAAGACATAGTATGAGATCAATATATGACAGTTAGTTTTAGACTGTCAATCCCTGCATATTCTAGTTTTATTCCTTGAAACCTGTGGATGATGATGATAACAATTAAAACTCCCCTCTACACCTCTGGGAGAGATCATATTTTACACTCTTATAAGCTAATAGTTTAATTATGAGTTAATACCAATGCTATTAATCATCAGCCAACACATGATTGTCAACACAGAGAAAGGAATTCTTTGGGTGACAGGAAGAATGGAGCACAAGATAGGCTGGAGTGGGGAGGAAGGACTAGGAAAAAAGGGCGAGGAAGAGGGGAAAGTACCAAAGGAGAAGCACAACTTGTCATATGGGACTGGATTCCTGTCCCAGCTCTTCTTCTTACTGTGGGACCTTGTGCTAGCCACTTAATCTAAGTCTTGGATTCCTTGCTTGTAAAATGTGGATGATAATAAAACCTACCTAAGAAGATCAATATTAAGAACCACTCGAAAAGCGCTTTATAAACTTCAAAATACTATATAAATAAGAGTCTTTATTATAAATTTTGACGTCTTCACAATTTCACTTACGGCTTTGCTAGCACTATAACAATTAGAGTCACTATCATTATTTTTTATTAATTATGGTTATGATGATCATGTTGATGACATTGTTAACATAGATGGGGGCTCTCGCATTGACACCCAAACTATCTCACATAAACCATATCCTGAGAACTAGGGATGGAGAAGAATCAGATATAGTTCTGCTTCGGAGCTGTTCACTGTAGCAGAGAATTCAAATTATTAATTGCTGCTCCTTTCAGTCAAGTCCTCCCTGCTCTCTTACTGGGAGAGAGTATGGTGGAGCATGGACTTTGAAATCTCACTTGGCTTTGACACTTACTAAGAAGTCACTTTACCTCTGAGCCTCAGTGTCGTCGCTTGTAATGGGAATAGTACCACCTATTTCTCAGGCTATTAGACCAACGTCATTCCACAGACTCCAATTAATCCAGCGCAGCCGGCAGCCTCCAGTGAACCCCAGAAGGAGGCCTCCCTACCTCATTTATTCACCCCGAATCACTAATATTTAAGGAGCACCCATCACATGTCGGGCCTTGGGAGGCCCGGCAGTTCAAACCCCTCTCATGGTACAGATGGGAAAACTGGCCCCGAGAGGGGAAGAAACTCAGGTAAGGCCACGCAAGCAGTGGGCTGCAAAACGTGGGCCAAGACCCAGCTCTCCCAAGTTCCAGCTCAGGGCTCCCTTGGCCCACAGACCCCCTCTAGGAGGAACGGTTCCCCCAGTTTAAGCGCCCTTCTATGAAATCCTAACTCTAAGGTTGAAGTTTGGCTTCCGAGGAAGGAGAATAAAAAGACAGCGCGGCAGGCACGTTCTCTGGCTGTGTCTGAGACCCCAGCCGACCGGCTGGCTCTCAGTATCCCCCCGCCGGGAAGCCCCAGCCCAGCCGCTGTGCGGAGCCCGTCCCCAGGCCCAGCGCCCCTCCTCCCGGGGGTCTCCGGTCCCCGGGCCCGCTCACCTGTGCGGGACCCCGCTCTTCCGTCGCTCTCGGGGCAGAGCAGGGCGCGAGGACGGGCCCTCAGGTCTCGGACTCCGAAGCCCCGGAGAACCACAGGCGGGGGAGACGGAGGCCGGAGGGAGAGGGCCCGCGGGCACGGACCACGAGAAGTGAACAAAGAGGGCGACAGGGCCGCCGACAGGAGGGCAGCCAGGACTCCAAGCCGGCAGACCGGAGGGCGCGCGCGGCGGGGACGCGCGGAAGCCGCAGCGCCCGGCGGTTGCAGCAGCCGTTGGCCGCGGCGGAGTCGGCCCCGCCCCCTGCCGGCCCCGCCCCGCCCCTCCCGGCCGGGCCTCGGAAGTCCCCTCTCTCCAGCCCCCAGCCCAGTCCCAGCCGCGGCGTGGGACCCGCCCCTTCTTCTCCCACCGCCCGCTCCAGCCCAGGCCCAAGTTAAGTTCAGCCCCCAGGCCAACCGCGGCTCCCAAGGGCCTCGCGGCTCCCTGGCTCCGCCCCCCACGCTTCCATTTCCTCCCCTACTCGCTCTCTTCAGCCCCGACCCGCCAGCTCCTGTCTGTTGGTGGCCGGTGGGTCGATAGGTATCACCGCCTAAAACTTCCCTGCACAGCCTGAGTGTCAAGCAAAGGTTCCGGGTCTCAGAGAGGACTCCACAGAAAGGACTAGAGATCCAGAGCGATGGGTCACCCGTCCCTTAAAAAAATTAATATATATGTTATGTGTGTGTGTGTGTATATATATTGAGTGAGAAAATGATAGTATTAGATTATAACCTACTGAGTTAAATAAAAACACATAAGTGCATATTGATATGAATAACTGAATAGTGAATAAAAAACGGGGGAGAAAGTACTGCTCTTCTTATAGTAGAATTCCTATTAAGAAATGCAGACTGTGTGCAGACTGAACACAATGTGGTCGATGCTAAACACCTGCTTTCCTTCTGGGAGTCTGGAATTTTTGTACATGCTAGGCAGAGGGTGCCCACATGACCAGTCCCCAATAAAAACTGTGGGTGCTGAGTCTGTAATGGGTTCCCTGGGCAGAAACACGGCACACACGCGGCATTTTCGTTGGGGGAGAAAGCGTGCTTAGTGCGAGCCCTCATGAGAGGAGAGCATAAGAAAGCCTCCAGAGGGATTCCTTCAGACTCTGCCTGTGTCTTTTTCTCTTATGATCCAATGTGCATCCTTACCACATCGCTGTAATCAATCTTAGCTGTGAATACAACTATATGCTGAGTCCTGTAAGTCCTGGCAAATCTCTGAACCTAGTATTGGTCTTGAGAACCCTCAACCAAATATTATATGCAGAGTTTTAAAACATGTAAAACGATGCCATATATTGTTAATGGACACATATGTATGAAGAAAATGCATAGGAATAACAAATATCAAATTGAGGGTAGTAGTTACTTCTGGGAGTGCAGGAGGTAGGATGTGATAAAGGATACCCAAGGGACTTCAACTGTATCAGTAATTTTTTTTTTAAAGGTGGCAATGGGTTCACGAATGTTCATTTCATTATTCTTAAAACATTATTTGTCTGAAATATTTCATTTTTAAAGAGTGCCTCATACAAAGTCCCAGGGTTCTTTGCCAGACTTCCCCAAATTCACAATCACAAACTCTGTGGATCACCAAGTCAATTTTAGAAAAATATCTAACACTAATGCACAGATCTCTCTCAATTCTTCTTTGCTGGTTTCAGTCTTACGCCTGAGGCAATGAGGTTTAGGAACAATCTCTATATTTAGAGGTGCAGAGATCTTGGCTCCAATCCTGACTTTCCACTTCCTAGCTGAGTGACCCTGGCATGTTATTTAACTTCTGTGCCTCAGGTTCCTCATCTGTAAAATGGGCACACTTAGCCCTACTCAACTCCTCATTCATGGCTCAGACCAAACAGGTTTCAGTTCCTGAATGAGGACCTCCCAGGTCTCCATGCTAAGACAGTTAACTCCTCTTCCAGCCTCCACAGCACTTTGTACAGATGGCTTCTGATGAATTTTCTGAATTTGCCACTCCATCAGCCACTCTGGTTAATCCGACAGAAATGGGGACCAAATCCATTCTAATAGTCTCATACAGCCTTTAATTAAGGATACTATCAACAGAACTTCAAACAAAAGGATGAGACCAATCTACAGAATTGACCTCAACCACACCCAACAGCCCGGACCCAACCAGCTGGAAAAACAAACCACTACCAAAAAAGCAACCGTAAGCCATCAAGGTCTACCTTAGAAAGCCAGGCAGCATTCTCTGGTTTCTGTATTGACCTTGTAGCCAGCCCAAGGCATTAATCCAGGTACGACAGGATGTATTAGTGATTGCAGACTCTACCTTGGCCCACAAAGAAGTCAAGAGCAATTCTATTATCCATAACCCCACTGGTCAGTGAGTTGAGGCTCACCTGAATGCCTTCTAGGACTGAAGTGGTCTGACTGATGGCTTCAGCTAAAGTCAGGAATGAATTTCATACCAACATTTCTAATAGGATGACTCTCAAGACTGGGATAATCTCCTGCAGAGTCTGCATGAAAGAGTCAGTCACCCCCCCCCCCCCCCCCCAGGAAGCTCCCCCTTGTAAGCAAGGACAGCTTCATTTTGGAGCAATCTCCACAGTCATCTCAGTGCAACATGATCTACTGGTGGTGCTTCCTTAAACATCTGAAGGTTGCTTATGACCCTCTCTAAAGTGCAAGGCGCCATGTTTTCAGGAAGGCAAGTTAATGCCTGGCTTCCACACAGGAAGTACAGGCCTGAGGGCATATATGATGCTGCTGTTTATGACTGTTGGGGCCTCCCAAGTGGGACCTACACTATTCAGGTGACACAGGTTGACAGTGTTCCTACTGTGACCTCTTGGCCACCTGGTAGCCCTCAGAGCTCCCAGTTCACTTAGAATAATTGAAACCAGTCCTTATTTTTGGAAAGACTGTCTGATGGCAGTTAGTCCAACCTGTCCCATATGTCCATGCCACCAAGCAGGTGGGATTCCACCCCACAGGATGATTGGGCAACAGCTACAAGAATGGGGGTGAAGGAGATATCTAGATGTTGTGACAAGTGTTTTGCATGAGAGATATAGGAACTGAAGTGCACCTGATGTTTCGATAGACTTCTCAGTAGGTTAAAGGTAACTGCTATCAAATTGCGGTCAGAGCTCTGTGGTGGGGGATGGCAAACCCAACAGTCAGTCAAGTTTAAGGAACTTGCAACAGTCTGGGAGAGTTGTACTAGGCCATTTTCCTTTGAGAGGAGGGCTCCAGGGGTGACTCTGTTTCAAACTGTTATGCTCAAGGACCGTGTCAAACCAACAACAGAATCCAGGCGGCTGAAGCAGAATTAAATGTGAATACTCCAGGCTTCCTTTTGGCTAGGCTACCACGTGGAGGATGTAGCAACCAAGCTGGCTTGCTTTTACAAGCTTGCTCTTAGGGTAAAGAAAACATCACGCCCAGCAATGGTCAGTGCAGAATACTGAATTTTCAAAATAAATTTATACAACACTCCCCAACCTCTCTCATTGTGATCATTACTCAGCAAGCAGCTCTGACAGTTAATCTTATGTGTCAATGTGACTGGGATATAGGGTCCTCAGATATTTGGTTAAGCATTATTCTTGGTATGTCTAATTTCTGAATGAGATTACAATTTGAATCAGTAGGCTCAGTAAAGCAGACTGCCCTTCCAGTGTAGGTGGGCCTCATCCAATCTGTTGGAGGCCCGAAAAGAACAGAAGTCAGGGTAAGGGACAATTCACTCTCTCCGCCTGTTTCCAAGCTAGGACATCAGTCTTCTGCTTCTGGACTGGAACTTACACCAGTTCTCAGGCCTTTTGACTGAGTGGAACTACACCAGTGGCTCTCCAGCTTACAGACGGCAGATCACGGGACTTCTCTGCTTCCATAATTGTGTGAGCCAAATCCTTATAATAAATCTCTTTATATATACACACACATATCCTATTGGTTCTGTTTCTCTGGAGAACAATAATACAGCAGTAAAGAGGAAGTGATTGCTTTCTAGGTACTGCCACATTCAGTGACCAAACTGTCTTACTAAGGTATTGACCAGGAAGAGCTAAGAGAGGCAGAGTCACAAATGTTTTGAGTACATTTTCTGAGTAGGCTGTTCCAACACTCAACAACGCTAGATGCCTGTGGATGGAGAGCAGAAGGTCCATCAAATACCTTGAGTATCAGCCCACTGCTGAGTGGCTTGTGTAATGAATTTGTACCACTGACAGACTGTATATGGTCAAGAAAAACAAAAACGTGAGACAGATTAGTTTCAAGACCAAAACAGTATAGTTGCAGTCGGCTGACTGGAGAACAGCAACGCTGTAACCTGAGAAAGTATCAACAGTGGTGAGGCAATCTCAATAACCCCCAGAGGGAGGCAAAGTTGATCGACATAATCAACCAGCCAGGAGTGGGTGGAGGCCAGGCTCTGTGCTATGTGGCCTCATTCACAGCTAGACAAACTGGACTCTGACAGAAGTCACAAGCCTGGCATGCAGCAGTAGTCTCTGCATCAGAAGTCTAAGTCTTTTACTTTGTGCCCAGGCTATGACGGCAGGTGTTAACGCCATGTCAGTACGACAAATCCAGGCAACAACAGTGGCAATCGGAGTGGTAGAGGTTCCGTCAGGAGCTTGATTCCAGTTGGTCTCATCAGAGAACGAGCCCCCACTATGGGCATCTACATGAGTGACCCCAACAGTTCAACTCATTCATAGTTTGTGGCCCCAAAGAAGAATGTCTTTAATCTGACAGCCTGTAGTCTTCTGACACCAGAAGACTAGGCCATTGACAATAGGCCTAGAGTCAGTAAAAATAAAACATGTCTGGTCTCTAGGAATTGTCTAGGGCAAAGGTCACAGCTTTCAATTCAGCCCATTGTGCTGATGAGCGCTTACTGTAGTCAGTCTTCCAGAATTGTCACTGGACACCAGCAGCTTTTAACTTAGCTGGACCATCGGTGAAACCAGGCCCAGGCATTTGACTGCAGAAGTTTTTGTAAATCAAGTGCCCCACTGAGCCAGTGGCTCTGCTTCAGGCAGCCAAGTGGGGAATACATTTCCTCCAAAGGAGTAGATGTCACTTTTTTATGTCAAACTAAGATAGTCAGGCTGTTTGCATCCCAGAACACACCATTTCCATTTGATGAGGGAAGCCTGCTGGGATCTTTCTCGTAAGTTGTCAAATCTGAGTTAGCATGGTCCAAGATGGAAGCATTAGGCCAGTTACGAGCATTAGGGTCAGATATTCAGTTTCAGCAATAGCTCAGTAGCAGCCTGACAGCTGTCCACCTTCTAAAAGGTGGACTTGGTGCGTGCAAAGGGCACGAGGCCCTGCTGTACTGGGAAACAGCCTGAGTACTCCAGCAGTCACCAAGTTTTGAACTAAAGCTGTGATTTTCGTTTCTTTCCTCTTAGGGTTCTATATTGTTTTTGTTAGACTACCTGAAAGGAAACAGCGATCATTTCTCTATATGTAGTAGTCCCTCAATGAGAGACATATAAGCATTCACAATTCAGTCAAATGTATAACTGACTTTAATAACACATTGATGGGAAAGCCATACAACAGTAGGACATTGAATCAGTTTAGAGGCTCCCCCTACAGGTCATTTTAATTTTCCTTTCCCATTGCAAACTTCATCCAAACGCTACATCAGTTGAATTCAGGCAGTTTTTCCCCACTGTGGGAACCCAGACCACGCAGTTTAAGATAGGTATGTTGGAGGCTACAGCCACCAAGAGATTACGCTCTCCCAGCCAAGAGTATGTGGACATCACAGGAGAGGGAGAGGCTAGCCGGCAGGGGGCAGCTGGGTCAGGGAAACTTTTTTCCTGACTTTTGCTCCAGGGTCAGTGCTGCCTCTTCCCTTGTCTAACTCTTGGCGCCAATGAGCACCTAAGGCTCAAGGGCTCCTATTTTAGTTTTAGTTTTCTGCATCCCTGCACACCACCACGGATCTGTCCCACAATCCTTGGCACTTCTGACCATCCCTGTATTCAGGGCTCCCTGTCCCCTTGAGACCAAGTAGGATGGTGATTTAGGTGTTTATATTCAACAGAGCTATAAAAGGGGATCTCCTCAAAGACCCCCAGCACACACAACTTCTTTCCTTAAAGCAGTGGGGGGGGGGGTGGGGGGGTGGGGGGGTAGGGATCAGCGGTTACAGAGGGAAGAGTGGCTTTGCACCAGTATGCAGGGTCATGTATTTACTTCCAAGAGGCTACCTGCTTGGACTCAACAAACTCCCAAATGTTTTTGGTGCACTCAAAGCTCTATATCCTTACTGCTGACACCATTTATTTCACCTTTGGGGAACACTTTGCTCGAGTCATAGCTATACTGCCTTCAGCTGGGGCCACAGGGTTGCTGCTTTGTCAAGCAAATATCTTTTCCTCCTCCTGCCCAGAGAAGAGTGAGCAACAACCTAAGCAACCATTTGGGCAGTGTGTTTCAATCCTACTTCTCGATACTTAGCCTCAAAATATTCACTAACGGGTAGGACAACAAGGGAGCCTAACTCCTCCACCCTGGCTTAGCAGCATTTGCTACCAGAGCCCAGGTTATCTTCTCATACCTCCTCACCTGGCCCATGTCTTCTCTTCTAGAAAGCCATGTCTGTCAGCATCCCATCTGTTACCAAAACTGTCAGAACAGTCTATGAAGGATCTAGAATTTTATCTTACTTGCAAACTGACAAGTTAGTCTATTATTCTTTCATGGATACTAGTGGAAGACAAGAGACTCCTGGATCAAAGAACTTTTATTACCTATAGAAGAGGAAGCAACTTGAGCATGTTTGTGTCAGTTCCCCCTGTCCCCCACAACAAAAGTGATGTGGGGTAGGCCTAGATGGCATGATGCCTACACATTTAGTGGGTTCTATCACAGGAAAAGAATCCTGAGCTTGGGAAATTCAACACTTTTATAGTGAACAGTAGGTAACCCTGCTCCTTGGTTTACTCTCAAGGTTGCTCACTGCCCACAGAGCACTGAGAGAATGCCCTGGAAAAGAGTGGTGGGGTCTTACATTCATATGAAGCAAGATATGCAGGGATGCTCAGGGCTCATGGCAGACTGCCTCTCCCAACAGTTTCTCATTCTTCAGAGGGTCACTTTCGACAGTATTATAAACCAAATCCAGGGCATGAAGAGCCTGAATACTATTCAATATTCACCAGTGGTTTCCCAGAAGAGTTTGCCATAGAGAAATTTCCCGCAATGTGCCAAACCCTCTTACAGCAGCCAAGATACACTGCAAAAAAATCTGGGACCTTTCCTATTGACTCGGAATGGATCTAAGGTTGGCATGATAGACTGCGGGACCGGGTTGTGTGTAAAACAACCCCACAGTTGCCATTCTTCCTTAACAAGCGTTACGCACCCGAATCCCTCTTCTCCCAAGCAGACCAGCCAAAGTTCTAACGATTCACCTGTTTTCTGCCCATAGAAGTGGGGAATTTCCCTCCTTTCATGCTTGTGTAGGTGTGTGTCTCTGTAACTGCTGCCTGAAAGGAGCAGGAAGCTTCTTCCACCCAGGTTGAATACTAGCGTCAGTAGTCACAATGGGGTGGACGTGAGGCTGATGGCTGGATTAGTGAGGAGGTGATCCTTCCCAGAGGAGAGTGAACAACCACTGGGGCACCTTCTGAGAAACTGTCTTTGAACCTGCTTCCTGGTACTCAGAGCCTGCAACCACCTCCCCAATTCCTCCTCATTAACAAGCAATAAGGTATTTATGTATTTAAAACATTATTCTGAGAAGGGGGCCACATATAACACCAGACTGTCAAAAAGATCCAGAGCGAAAAAAAGATTAAGCATCCTTGTCAACCATTCTAGGAGTCATCTGAGCACACGTGTTTTCAGGCTGGGTTGTTAAGAATATTCTATTTAATAACATAAAAGGCTATCATGGGGGACAGGACACATTCTACAAAGAATATTAATGTGATATTAGCAGTTTTCCCAGATGATTTCCATCAGGGAGACAAAGTTTCCAGCAGAGAGGGGGCTGTCTAGACAGGTGGAGATAAGGTAGAGAGTTGGTAAGAGGAAGGCCTCTAAACTAAGAAGAAACTTGAATCCAGAGAAAAATACAACTTGTGTGTATTCAAAGGAACTGCATTTTCTTCCATTCCCTAAGGTTGTTCTGAAGTAAAAAGACTGTTTCTAAAAATATAAAAAGCACCGAACCTCAAATACACATTAGCAGCTGAAATTTGCAAATAATGAAAAACATTAACTATCTTTCCCCACTCTCCTCAGCAGTCTTATATATTTTTTGGAAGACATAAGTTCATCCTGGGCAGGTGTGAGGAGTTAAGAGCCAGGAGGAAAATGTGACAAAACGTCAGGAGGGGTGCTGCAGACCCACTAAAGAGGGTAAAGAGCAGCCCAGCAGCATTCAAAACAGGCTGGAGTGACCACTCAGTCAACGCAGTGTCAACAGCCAGCCAGAGGCACTCCGCAGCCTCACAAACCGCAGACAGGCTGAGGCTTGAGCGTGTTCAACTGATGGGAAACTGTCCTAAAATACTACAAGTGCAAAGCAGCAGAGTTTGGGGGGAGGTGGATGACCAAGTGCAACATGGCTGGGCTGCTAACCCACTTCTTCAGCAAAAAGATACGGCCTCAAGTGGTTCCTGGAGTCAGGGAAAAACTGTAAAAGATCCATGCACCCTAAGAAATGCCAGATTTGGGGTTTATGGGCAAATTTAAAAGAGTATACCACTCATATTCTTTGTAATCATAAGGAATATTTTGTATGCGGGCATTTCTAGGGGGTAAGGAGCCTTCATAACCTCAAAAGGATACATTATCTAAATGCCTTTGTCAGGTTCAGACACTTAGTCCTAAAGAAGGAATGAAATTTGCCCAAGGTCACAAATTAGAATAAAGCTGGAAACAACCCAGGTGTCTTGTCTCCCATACCTCTTCTCTTCCCCTCTCTCCCAGACTCACTCCTTTCTTGGGAGAGCGAAAAACTAGAAACAAACAAAAATATCTACTGATAGAGAAATAGTTAAATTTAAAACATTTATACTGTGGGATATCATGCAACTATTAAAAATGAATTTGACCTATATATACCGACAGGGAAATTACCTAAGAAATATTAAGTTCAAAAAACTACAGAGCATATTTCAACATAATTCAATTTTTGTTAAAAAAAAAAAAAGTGAAGCTACATGTTTGTAAGTAAAGAAAAAGGTACACATGGTGTGAAAGAACTCCAAGGAGTCATCTCGAAGAGGGTTATTCCTTGTCTACATCCACAAGCCTTGGGACCCCTATGTCTAACAGTAACTCCTTCACTATAAAAATACGATTATCTGATTACACACTGTCAAAAGCTTCAAAGTTGCTGACAGAATAGGATTATCACCTAAAAAAAAAAAAAAGAGGAAACTAGAAGCTCAGAGAATTACATGATTTACCAAGGTTTACAGGAATAAAGAGTACAGACTCCAAAACTTCAGTGATGTTCCACAATCCCCTACTGCGTGGCGCTACATGGGGCAACATCCCCAAGTCAAAGAGGAAAAGGGGCTAAGCGTGATTTCTTATAAGCTGAATATAGTTTTAGGTACTAGGCTCAGTTAGAACTGTACTTCTGTGAGGCTAGGGGGACAATATTCCCATAGCTCACAGGATCTGGGTAAGTGCCCAGTTCTTCTCTGACCACAGTGGGAAAATACTGGAAAACATGCGGCTCACAACTCCAGAGCCACACTGCCCAGGCTCTATCCCAGTTCCATCACTAGCTGCGTGACAAATTATTCCACTTGTGCGCCGCAGTTCCCTCAGCTGTAAAATGGGGATAGTAACAGTACCTACTTCTTGGGACTGTTGGGATCACTAATGAGTTAACACACGTAAAGTACTTGGAACACTACCTGGCACCAAGTAAGTACTGAGCGCCATGGCTGTTATCAGTGCTAGCGGTTCCTCACCTCCAGGTTCCCAGGAGCCTGTGACCAGTAAAACGGCCTAGAAAGGAAAGGAACCGACAGTAGTAAGACTGTCAACACTCGCTCTTCTGTTCCTTCCATCAAGACTATGACTCCATTTTTTCACATCTTCTTTCCTTTTATTGAAAAAAATTTTAGAAAATGGCAGTTAATAAAGGGCACAAACAAATCAACAGGGATATACTAGTGGAAAACACGGACAATATAAAACTAAAAATGTCATTGGCTTCTTTAATTGGTTAAGAGCACAAAATGTAACAGGCAGAAGGTCTGTTTTAAACAAATTAAAAAGCTGTGTTTTTTTGTTCCCAATTCTCACCAAGTCAGATATATACACACCCACAAAAATGGTGTGTGAAGTAAAGTTGTACACAAGAAGTTGTATCCTGAATTAAGGGAAACAGCTGTTGAAACAGGAATTAACACAATAAAGTCAGTAACAGGTTAATTTTAAAAACTGAGTCTTCAAATGCTGCATGGCACAAAGCTATACTATTATAAAGTACTGCTAGGTACGAAGGAGGAAGTCTGTACAGCTTTTAGCAAAAATGCTTTCCCAGAAAAGCAAATCAAAACAACGCAATCAGCAGACTAAGGAGGCTACCGCTAGGTATCAGAGCTACAACTTCTCATATCTGAGCTGGAAAATCCTATTTATCCAGATTGGACTAAAATTTCAAGACAAAACAGGGACATTTTGAACATCTCTTACTTTATCCATTTTAAATTCTCTGTTTCTTTTCCCCTCACTCAGTAATTCCGCATGATCCTGCAGAAAGATGGCTGCTTTTAGAATTGGCTACTTTATTTTTCTTTCTGTGGCGAGACTGTCATGGAGCCTTGATATTTCAGGCTCATATGCATCCATGACCAGTGTCCCGCTGTGGTCAAAAAACTTAGCAATGGACTTGGTGAACTCGGCTTCCCGCTGCTGTTTTGTTCTCCCACTGATGAAGGTCAGCTTCAGAGTGTATTTGTCATCGAACCTAAGCAAAGATAATAAATCAAAAATCAAACACAAAGATTCAACCAGTAACAATACAGCACCAAATGTTTTTAAAGGACAACACTGAGCTGGCTACTGGTGATGTAGGGAACACACAGATCTACTCTTTCAAAAAAAAAAAAAAAAATCCCAGGGGCTCCTAACTGCCTGCAAGATACAAGTTCTGATTTGTAGGCTTTGCCACGTCATCCCTGATTTAATTACTGTGCACTTCCTTTACCTTGTCTAGACTATTAAGCCACGTGGACCAGCTTCTCTCACCTCTGGACTTCATACTTGTTATGCTAGAAGGGTTTTCCTAGCAGACACTTCTCTTCAATCTCACCTGACTTAGTTCCCATTTGTTAACTCTATACTTGGGCAGAAACCCTCCTGGGGAAGTCTTCCCCAAAACTCCCAAACTGGGTCAGATGTCTGTCCTTTGTCTTCCACAGCACTGGGAATCAACAGTCAACTCAAATGCTGAGCGCCTATCATACGCCAGGTCTAATGATAGGTTCCCATGCTGTCAATGAAATTACCTATTAAAATGATGTTTATATATTTATGTTCTTCAATAAACTCAGGGATTCTTGAGGGCAAGGATATTGTCTTCCTTGTTTTCTATTCTTAGCCTGGCACTTGGTAGGGAATCAAATTTTTAGGAATAAACGAAGAACTCTTGTTTTCAGATATTTCCCAATTCCACACTGCTCAGTCCTTGTACTCGGTAATCAATCTAGCTCCAGGGGCTGGCCCCATGGCCAAGCAGTTAAGTTCACACGCTCTGCTTCGGCGGCCCAGGGTTTCACCCATTCGGATCCTGGGCGCAGACATGGCACTGCTCATCAAGCCATGCTTAGGCGGCGTCTCACATAGCACAATGAGAAGGACCTACAACTAGAGTATAGAGCTATGTACTGGGAGGTTTTGGGGAGGAGGAGAAGAAGAAGAAGAAGAAAAAAAGAAGACTGGCAAAAGATGTTAGCTCAGATGCCAATCTTTAAAAAAAAAATCTACCTCCAAGTTCTACCCTGATCCCAGGCCAAGGATGTCTTTTACTACATGAACTCCAGAGATCCCTTAGCTATACCCTGAAGTATCCTGAATGCCTTTACTACTTCCACCCATTCAAGAGGGTTTGTAATATCAATCTCTGGCAGGCTGACACTCCTGCCGTGTCCCGTCCCCCCCGCCGCAGCCCCGTTTCTGCTTCCATTTAACTAGGGTATATTCAGTAGATCGTCAGGTTGGTATTATCTTTAGAGGAAGCAGCTGCTTGAGCCTGTTTCTGCACGTTTAAAATAAGAAAGCTACCACCTACTTTTCAGGATCCCTGTCATGGTTAAAATAGTGCCTACCATCTAGTGCTCAAAACAATGACAGCTCAATAAATTGTTGTCTAGCCAGTTACAGTGCTCCTGACCTGGACAGCCAGGAAGTGAAGGTCCCTGAACTATTTTTAACACCTCAAAAATTTCTCTCAAGCTCTGACCAACTGCTACTAACTGATATCCCAGTAATTTTTGGACTTTTGGGCCCAGTTCTACTGGCAGTTCCGTGGCTTTGATGGCAGGACATGATTTGATGAGTTGTGATCTGATGCATTTTAGAAATAGTTTCCCATTAATTCAACAAATATTTATTCAGCCCCAACTATACATGTCAGGCAGTTTTAGAGGTAGGATATACAGCAGTGAACACAACAGACAAATCTCTGCCTTCTGGGACTTTTATTTTAGTGTGTGTGAGGGAACCAACAATAAAATAAAAAATATGATGTTCTTTTAAATATGGCAGGCAGGAAAGGCTTCCCTAAGCAGATGCTTGAGCAGAGCCCTAAAGAAGGTAAGAGAACAATCTATCTGGAAACAGAATATTCCAGGCAGAGGAAACAGCAAACACAAAGCCCCTGAGGCAAGAATATGCCTGGAATGTCTGAGAACAGAAAGGCTAATGGGAACAGAATGGAGTGGGAGAGGATGAGAGTCACAGGAGGTGAAGGGTGTGTTTGCATATGTGTGTGGGGTGCAGAGAATAGGTAAGTGTGGACTTAAATCTTAGGATTTTAAGTTTTTGCACTGAGTGAGGGGGTTTTGAGCAGAGGATTGAGTTGATCTGCCTCATGTTTTAAAAGGATCACTGCCTGCTGTACTGGAAACAGACTACGGGCAGGGAAAGCAGCTGCAGAGGTCCATTAGGACATTATTTCAGTACCTAATTGACAGATGACGGTAGCAGTGGAGATGGTAAGTGGTCAGGCTGAATATATTTAGAAGGCAGAGCAACAGGATTTGCTGACAGACTATTAGAAGGACTGAGACACAGGAATCAAAATGATTTCAGAATTCTGGCCTGAGTATTCAGAAGGATGGAGTTGTCACTTACTGAGATGAGGAAAAGCAGGCTTGGATGAGGGACAGCAGAGTTAGGTTTTAGACATGTTAATTTTGAGGTGCTTATTAGGATCCAATGTCAAATAGAAAGGTGGGATATACCTGGAGTTCAGAGTAGAGATCTAGGATAAAAATACAGACTTAGACCAGACAGAGAAAGACAATCTCTGTATGACTCCACTCATATGTGGAAGATAAACAAATACGTGGACAAAGAGAACAGATTAGTGGTTACCAGGGGAAGCGGGGAGGGGAGGTTGGGCACAAAGGGTGAAGTGGTGTACCTATAATATGACTGACAAATAATAACGTACAAGTGAAATTTCACAAGGTTGTAAATTATCGTATCCGCAATAAAAAAAAAATACAGACTTAGAGATCTTCACCATATAGATGGTATTTAAAGTCTTGAAAGTCCAGATAAGATTACATCTAGCAAGTGAATATGGATAGAGAAGAGGTGCTGGAAACAAGCACTAGTGCGTTTCAAATTTAGAGAAAGGAAATAAGGAAGAATCACAAAGGCGACTAAGGAACAGACATTAAAGTAAGAAGAAAATTAGAAGATTATGGTATCCTAGAAGTCTAGTTTTAAAAAAAAAGTATAAGGAGAGAGTGATCCAGTGTCAAATGTTGCTGACAGGTGAAGTACGATGGGGAAAGAGAAGTGAAGACAAGAACAGATCCATGAGATAATGGAAGAAAAGAGGGGCAGAGAATGGGAACACTGTGCACAGAGAATAAGGGGAAAGAAAGTTTTTTTAGTTGGGAGAAATCACACCATGTTGTATGCCAGAAAGAAAGGGAAATATCAAATAAATGAGAAGGGATAGAATCCAGTGGACCAATGGAGAGGAGGCTTTCGACAGGAACTCAGAAAGCAGGCAGAATATGATGAGCACTGCAGTAGGGAGTGATGGGAGACTTCCGATTGCTTCTATCTTCTCAGCAACAAAAGCAGCTGAGAGTAAAGGTGGAGGAGGAGGGCAGGAGGTTTGAGGATAGAGAAGGCATGAAAGATCCTCTAGGACAGTGAGAGTAGTAACTGGACTACAGAAGTGCCATGAAATCTAAGGTGGGTGAGGAGGAAGTGAGGGGCAGAGGGACTGTGAACAGGTGGCATTCTCAGTGGATTACAGATGCCACTGGGGCTGGAGAACTGTTAGGACAAGAGAATAAGCAGGAGAGAAACTAGGAAAAAAGGAAGCAATGGTCAGTGGAATACTTAAAACTGAAGGTAATTAGTTATCAGTAACAGCAAGGTCGAGGGTATATCCAGGGAAGTGTTGAAGACACAGTAGAAAACAAGATAATCAGAGGAGAGGAAGTAAAACTGAGAGGCCAGAGTACTGGAATAACCATCTACTTGGACACTGAATCACCAAGACTTCTGAAAGGAGCTATGTTAGAGAGTGCCAATGTGTCAGGAGCTATCTTCAAGCAAAGAGAAGTGCATCTATATTTAACTGCAATGAGAAGGAACAGAGGTGGTATATTTCCTCTCCACAGGTACCAACAATATGTCAGTTGGTAAAAATCAGCAAGGAATGTGGAAAAATCAGAACAGTCATACACTGCTAGTGGGATTATAAAATGGTGCAGCTGTTTTGGAAAACAATCTGGCAGTTCCTCAAGCAATTAAAAAGTTACCATATGATCCAACCATTCCTCTCCTAGGTATATTACCTGAGAAATGAAAACGTTACATCCACACAAAAACTTGTACATGATGTTTACAGCAGCATTATTCATAACAGCCAAAAGGTGGAAACAACTCGAATGTCCATCAACTAATAAACGGATAAGCAAAATGTTGTGTATCCACGCAACAGAAACAATCAACATAAAAAAGAATGAAATATTGATACATGCTACACCATGGATAAACTTTGAAAACATTATGCTAAGGGAAAGAAGCCAGTCACAAAAAATCACATACTACATGATTCCATTCATAGGAAATACCTAGAACAAGGAAATCTATAGAGACAGAAAGTAGCTTAGTGGTTATTTAAGGCTGGGGAGTTGCGGGCATAGGGAGATGACAACTAAAGGGTACAGGGCTTCTTTTTGAAGTGATGAAAATGTTCTAAAGTTGACTGTGGTGAGCGCTACAAACATCTGTAAATACGCCAGAAACCACTGAACTGTACACTTTAAATGGGTGAAGTGTGTGGTATGTAAACTCTCTCCCAATAAAGCTGTCAAAAAAAATAATAAGTCAGAATGAAAATAATGAAATCAAGATGTTGCCAGGGTCTAGATTCTGCAACTCTGCTTCAGTAGCCTGGCACAGGGTGCAGATTTACGATGGCTAGGCCAGGAGGGCACCTAGGAGCCCTGCCAGGAGGAGACAAGAACTCGGCTGCAACATCGGAATGAAGGTCTGCTCCTCCTCACAGGCATCTCCACAAGTCGGTAATGAGAGAAGCTGTTTGGCGCTGATGCTATACTCACCTACATGTATGTGAATAATTGTACTTCTAATTTCAGAGCCTACACGCTAGGAACTATACCACGTGTTTTTAGGATAGCAACTAAGAGCATGAGTTCTGGGCTCAGGCATGGGCTGGAATACCTGCTGGAATTCATTTTGAGGCTGTATGAAGAATTAAGTAAACCCTTTGGGCCTGTGTTCTAATCTATAAAAAGAGTTGTTCTGAGGTTTAAATGAGATAATGCGCTTGGCATAATACTCATTGTATGGTAAATGCTCAACAGACATTTGCTATTGTAACTGGTATCTCATCTTCCCAACAACTCTACAAGTCATTTTTGACCCTACTAAAGCTCAAATAGTTGACGTGATATACCAAAGTCACACAATCAGGAACAGAGGTGCTGGAATTTGAACCCCATTCTGGATCCTAGAAAGACCTGTGTCAGGTGCCCAAAGTCATACCCACTGCTGGTCAGAAACAGACTGAACTGTGCTTCTCTGAGTTGCCCAGCACATTGCTTCGGAGATTCCTGATTGCACAGAGTGAAGTCAGGATCATAGAAGATATAGAAGCTAAAGGGGTTCTTCAAAGATAACAAAGATTTCACACCTTTGGCCTTCATAGTTCTGCACTCTAATTGGCTCAGTTAATTGGCCAAAAGGAAAAAGAATTATTCTTCGTTCTTCCATCAAAGTACTTTCTCCCACAGCTTATCCTCAGAGCACTTCTGTGATAATGCAATCCAGGAAGTGCAATGCTAGGAAAAACCTTCTAGATCATTCATAGTCCTTTCTTCATTTCACATGACGAGCACTATGATCCGCATAGAATAGGCATACAATAGTCTGTTGCTGATAATGACTCAATACCCAGAGAAAACCCAGTATCAGGATTTAAGAATCTGTGAGGGTAGGCATACCTCTTGAGACTGGAGGACAGCTGCCAAATATCATCAGGATCCATTCCTGTAGGATCTTTCCTGTGGGCCACAAGAAAGATGCTCTTCTCCTTATATGAGGTATAAATGGTCAGGATCCCCATCATCACGAAATAGGTTCAAATAAAGTTAAGGGTAAAACACACAAACATACAGGCAAAAGACAACACAAATTGACAAGCAAGAGCTACGAAAACTTTCATAATGATAGTCCTAGAGAAGGTAGTTTTGACTCACTGTAAAAACACTGAAAATTTGGCTATTTCATTTTCATTCTTATGTTTATGTACCAAGAGAAGCAAGACTCTCTCTGGTTAATTCTTCAAAGAACACCTCAAAAATGAAGATGAGGAAAAAGGTACAGGGCATAAACGAGCTCTCATCTCTCCTGTTCAAAGATAACACATAGGAAAGACCCAGTCACCTAGTTTGTCAAGATTTGTGCTTATTTTTCTATAAAATACAAAACTAATGATCACAGTGGACTTGACCATGCTCAACCAATTTCAAGACTCATTAAAAGAGAAGAAAAGTGACTTCAAACTAGTTTATTATAAGAATAATTACTACCTACATGCATATAGGCTTATTACCATATTCAGTTTTTGATAGTATTAACTATCATATTTGAGTACCTACTGTGTGCCAGAAACTGGCATAAGAGCTTTGTGTACACCGTGTCAGTTAAACTCTATAAAAATTTAGAGACAGAGGCAGGCAAGTATACTGCAAAGTGTATGGACTCTGGAGTGAGGCAGTCCTAGATTTGAATTCTGGCTTTTAACCAAAGTAACCTTGACAAATTACTTCCTTCCCTAAGGCTTAATATCATCACCTCTAAAATGAGCATACTACTAACTTTTTAGAATTGTCATGAGATTTAGAGATGGTATATACATACATACACATATTTAGTGTCTAGTACAAAGATATTTCTAATGGTAGTCATTACTATTAATAACCAACGTGATTATAAAAATGGCAAGATCTTGTTTTATTTTAAACAAATAAGCTAACAAATAAAATTCCGTTAAGGTAGCCCTCTTGGGAGGCCATAATTGTGTAATTATGTTGCTGTTATTGTTCAAACCTCTTTGGAACTCTTTTGGGAACCCTCTCCAGAACCTACAGCATATTATTTTGAACTGCCTTAATAGTGAAAAATTCATACTGAGATGATCTATCTAATTACTAAAAAGAATCAAGGTACCAATGCTGGACAGCATGATTTGGGATCAATTTGGATAATGTCATTTTTTAATTTGGATCTCCTTTATTAAATGGCTTGCTAACTGCCTCTGTGGAAAAGTCCCCAAAGGAGAGTTTTTAGAAATATTTCAGGTAATGAGAAAAATTATTAAGAAAAATAAACCGCTTACCAAAATAATTTGTTTTAAACCACTAGTACAGTGCTGGCACATAGGAGACACTCAATAATATTATGTGGCTATTAAGAATGAGATAGCCCTGTATATTCTAATATAAAAAGACATCCAATATATCTTTTAAGTTAAAAAGAAAAGTGCAGTATGTACGGACTGACTCAGGGGGGAAGGAGTGGAACTGCAAGAAAACTGTTCCTATGAACATGTATAATTTTTGTAATAACAGTAACAGTATAATAAAAGTTCTTTGTATTCAGCTTTTTGAGAAATAATAGAGCTGGGAAGGTAACACACATGATTCCACATTTATCATAAAAAGAAGAGGGGAAATGAAACATTTGAGAGCTGATTATATACCAAACACATCATAAAATCTCTCATTTAATCTTTATGATAATTCTGAGTGTGTATTACCCACATTTATAAACGAGCAGCAT
Organism: Equus przewalskii; assembly: GCF_037783145.1. NCBI lineage: Eukaryota > Metazoa > Chordata > Mammalia > Perissodactyla > Equidae > Equus > Equus przewalskii. The sequence continues at coordinate 69,217,914 of NC_091836.1, forward strand.
TCAGACAGTCTCAAAAAAGTTCAGTTCTTATTAGCACAAGATGACAAAACACTTTGGATTTTACACCCAGGTTCTCTAGCTCCAGAACAGGTTCTTAATTCCAAAGATACACAAGCCACATCTACAGCTCATGCTCAGTAACTCCCAGTCCAGCCCCTCAGCCTCAAGAAAACCTAACAGAGATCTCAACCTCCAAAATTGGATCCTTTCCTAATACCCTGGAATGAGCAGCTTGAAGCAACCTGGTCTAATGGGAAAAGTTCTGGACTAGAAATAAGCAGAGCTGGGTCTCACTATTACTGTGTATTTTGCTATCAGGTGCTCACACTTGGATTATAATAACCTCTATATTAATAACTACACAGAATTAAAGAGAAAATAACCATATTAAATCTAAAATATCATTAATAATTACCACACAATTTACAGATGCCCAGAGCTCATAACGTTCAATTCTAACATTAGCAGGCCCCAGAATCAAGGTTGGTTTTTTCGTAGGGAGCAGGGAGAAGTATCAGTAGAGATTTTTAAAAATAATCACTAGAAAACAAACCTGAGCATAAACAAAGGATATGATATGACACACAAAGCCAAAACAGGCTTGGACTCTGGAAAGGGGTGCATATAATCCCAAATCAAAGCCACTATGGCAAAGAAACAGGAGATGGTACAGATGGTGAGGCGACCGTCAATGAGACCAAAATTCTCCACATACTTGTACTTTTCCAGAAGTACCTAGTGAAAAGAACAAGGAATCAAGCTAAGAGGAATGCTTCCTTGCTAGTACCTGTTTTTACTCTAAATTTCCAAGATAAAAGTTATGTTAAGGATCATATATGGGGGCACGCTAAGTGGCGTAGTGGTTAAGTTCGCATGCTCTGCTTTGGCAGTCCAGGATTCACAGGTTTGGATCCTGGGCATGCACCTACACACTGCTCATCAAGCCACGCTGTGGCAGTGTTCCACATACAAAATAACGGAAGACTGGGAGAGATGTTAGCTCACCACTAATCTTCCTCACAAGAAAAAAAAAAAGAACTATATGAATTACCAAGTAGTTCTCTCCAATTAAGATTTTACCAGTCTAAGCAAAAAAAAAGATTCAAGCTATTTACAATGGATCCCAGAGAAAAAGTTCATCAATTTCTCATACATTTTTTTTTAAATCCTCAACTTTTCCACTAGGATGAAGCTAAAATTTTCTTTTCCTTTTTAAATGGAGAGATGACCAATCATGGAGAATGTCTTCTAGTCCCTCAATCTTCTTGGCTCTAGGCTAATTAACCTCCAAAACAATAGATTACCAGCTTTCTGGAATTCAAAAATTAGAGAATTTGAGGAGGAGCTTGAGGTAGCTAACATTTGTATTTTAATACATGTTCCCCTACATATACTGTAAGGATTTTAGAACTGCTTTCTGGCTGAATTCCTAACACTAAAAACTAAGGTCATTCTACAAGTCACAGAAGAAAAGATCCTGCAGAAGACGAGCCATCAGCCGTACATGTGCTAACAGACCCCCACTCCTCAACAAAGTACCTTCTTGGCAGAATCATCCAAAGAATTCTTCACAGCTGATCCATCCCATTTGTCAATTTTCACAGGCTTATCATCAATCTTCCACTGTAAAACAAACAGAAGAGCTGTACATCAGGAGACATGGCATCTTACTGAAAGTAAAATGAACTACTTCCTTAAGAGCATCCTCCAGTAGAGGTAACATTTACTCTCTGTCTTCTGACGTTGCACAGCTAAAAACACAAAACACTTAAAAATGAAGTTGCGGGAAACTAAGTCAGTAGAATCACGTGGTACTCATGTGTTGCCAGTCTCCATGTTGAGAAGTCAAAATCTACAAGCCCAAAACCAGAACACTTTACGGGCTGCAAAGAGTACGATGTGAATTCACATAGCCCATCCTCACTTTACCGAAACATGGGTACAGAAAAGAACTCCACTTGTTCATCCTTTCATTCTGTGACCATAAAACTCATAAAATAAGACGTTCATGAACTTTCAGACACTAACAAAATGAGAAAGGTCTTCTTTAATACATCTTTGACAGCTAAAAATTTTATTATTTTACCAGCATGTCTTAAATACAAGAAAACAGCAAATCCAGTGTAGTCTGTTGGAAAGAACATTTTGAATTAAAAACCAAGTCTACTACCACTGAGTTATGTGACTCTGGACAAACCCTGCTTCAATTTCCCTCCTCTGCAGAGGTTTAGACAGGTTACCAAACACTGTGCTCGTCAGAGGGAAGTGATTCTCTCACACATTGTTGGTAGAAGTTCAAAATGGTACAATATCTACAGGAGACAATCTAGCACCTTGGATCCCACTTCCCTCTTCTGGGAATTTTTCCCTATCTGCACACACATGAAATAAAATACAAGGCTACTTACTGCAGCAGCATTTACAAAAGTAAAAAGTAACTCAAGTGCTCATTGATAGGGGGCTGGTTGAACAAGCTATGGTAAACCCAGATATCCTGAGAAGGCAAAGGGACATGGATGGGAGTGAGACTTCTCAATGCAGGCCTTTTTAATTTTTAACCATGTGAATGTATTATATAGTAAAAACTTTCTCAAATGCAAGTGATTATGTGAACATAGCTTAAGTGGAATAGGGTGCTATAAATAACCTGATAAACCTGTCTTTTAAAGATCATAATGTCCAACTCTTAATTTGTTAGCTCAAGTGAACAAATAATATTTCATAAAAATTACAGACTAGCAAGTAAGTCAAAATTCATTTGGCCTTAGAATAGATTTTACTGAAGAACAGAGAAGAGAACTTCATATTTATCTTTCTGATTGAGCACAAGTTCAGAGATACTGCATGCATGTATGGAACAAACATCCGCAAAAAGTAACTGAGAAGATTTTAAAGGAATGTAGAAATATAATTCATCAAACTTGATTTTTTCCTTTTTTTTCTTTTTTTGGTGAGGAAGATTGGCCTTGAGCTAACATCTGTGCCAATCTTCCTCTATTTTGTATGTGGGACACCACCACAGCATGGCTTGATAAGTGGTATGTAGGTCTGCATCTGGGATCCAAACCCATGAACCCTGGGGCGCCAAAGTGGAGCACATGAACTTAACTACTATGCCACAAGGCCAGCCATTTAACTTGATTTTTTCTTTACTGTAATTCTATATGCTATTACACAAAAAAGAAAAACTGTTCTGTGAAGTTCATTGGAAGAAAAAATATGAACTAAAACAGCCATATATCAAGTAATTAAATGTTAGTCAAGATTTTCTCATTTTGGTGTCTCATTAAAAAAATAATTTTCTTTGAGAAAATTACTTGTGGCAGCATGTTGTAATATTGATTCTCACAGCCAGCCAGCCTACAAATCAAACATGACACTTAATTTTAAACATACAAATTGAACCAAGAAAAAATTAACAGGCTTTCTAGCTAAATAGCTCATTTACATTTAGTTAAGTAAACCTCATTTTGATAACAGCAAGCAAAAGAAAGATCTTGTACAGCCAGAATCCACCAGAGAATTTGAATTATTTGTGAAACAAAGTTATTAAGAAAATTTTGGGTCACTCCAAAAAGAAAAATCATGTTCTCACAGAAACTCAGCCACACACCACTCGCCCTGCAGTGCATCACAGAAAAGAAACTTGCCTCTACAATTCAGAGGATAATTTCTTGGCAATTTTGGGGGATAAAATGCAGAAGCAGCCATTATAGGATGTGCTTAAATAGCCTCTGTTCTAACTCCACTGTCTGGTACCTCGAAGCAATCTTCAGTACGCAGAACAGAAACATCTCCAGTGAATTATATGAATCACAAGAAAGCTTATAATTTGATTTCTGAAGAGATCGGAGCATCATACATTTTGTGTGCATGAAAAACCTTAGCCTATCTCAAAGCAAATAGCATCTCTGCCTTAGTACAGACACATATCTGGAAAAAGAGCAAGAAGTGAATGCTAAGTGCTTATTTTTCTGATTTATTTTCCATCATTCTCAAAAACTGCTCATCAACTAAAATGTATGCTACTTTTCATGTTCCTTCTACTGCTATTCAGAGTATTTTAGAAACTACCTTTTTTATCCCCTCACTCTTATCTTCTGCAATCCTAAGTGCAAATTGCTTTCCTTTTGTAGTTAAAAAATAATAATAAAAAGACAAAGTAAAGTTGGTTTCTTTCATGTGGGACCTCACAGGATCAATTACAAAGAAAGGCTCTGTGCAGAAAAGAGTTAATATAGGCCTGAGACTGCCATCCTTAGAAAGGCGTGCTTAAAAGGATGGCCCTTGGCTGGCATCTTGGAAGCTGGGTGGTAAACAGTTTCCTACACTGATACAAATCTTCCCCTAAGAGACAACAGTGGCTCACTGTGCCTAAACTGTTTGTATAAACAATGTGATTTATGCCAAACACCTATTTTCTTTCTAGAAGTGTGAAATTTTGGCTCGGGCTAGGCAGAGGGTGCCTACTTAACCAGTCCCCACTAAAAAACTTGGGCACTAAATTTCTAATGTGCTTCCCTGGCAGACACCACTTCACATGCATTGTCACATCATATAGTTGCTGGAGGAATTAAGCATATCCTATGGGATTCCACCAGGAGAGGACTCTTGGAATCTTGCACTTGGTTTCCTCCAGACTTCATCCTATGCACCTTTTCCCTTTGCTGATTTTGCTTTGTATGCTTTTGCTGTAATAAATCTTACCCATGAGTATGATGACATGCTGAGTCCTGTGAGCCCTCCTAGTGAACCACTGAACGGAGTGGTCTTGGAGATCCCTGATACCGACAGTAGTGCCAATTAAGATATATCAGATGCTGTAACTGCACACACAACTCTTCTTCCCTTCATTCCCTCCTGCATGTTATAGATACATGTATGTTGGGTACAATCAACAATCACAAGTATTGACTTATTTAGTCATTATTATATTGTACCCAGGTCATATATGCACAGTTCAAAGAGTAAGAGTTCTGGGAGCTATGAAAAAATAGCAGTCCCTGCTTCCCCTTAAGATCCTTGCTATTGTCATTTCCCACTCCTGAGAGAGAGACTCTACTTTCATCTCCTCTGGATGATATTTTTTGGTATTCACCTCCAAAAACAAAAAAGTTTATATTGTTATTTCTTAATTTTTCAGTTTCTGGCATTAAATCTATTGACTTCTCACCATGAAAGATGGGATTCGGCTGTTTTACTCCCTGTCACACTCACCTTTGTTTCTTCTGCCTCTCCCCACCATCTTTTTAAGACAGTCGTAGTAGATCAATATTGAATTGGTCTTACATCATACGTTACTTTTGGCTAGATCATCATTCGGAGATTACATTATGACCATTAATGCTATTTCGAGATGAGTCATGGAGTATACTCGAATTACTTTTTCTTTCCCGCATAGCTTTTTGCTTTCCTTGGAGCTACTGCTGTTTTCATTGTTTCATTGTTTACCAACCAGCATCCCTTCTGCCAGACCTGGACAGCTAACCAGCTCAGAGAAAAGATGAATTTGACGGCTTTGACAGAACACTACAAAAACTCATTTCAGTTATGATTCTCCGCCACAAATCTGAATAATAAAAAGTTCTACAAAGACATTTCACTGTAGGTACAGCATCAAGGTCTCTAGGACTTAGGAAGGATATTAAACACAATCCAGGTCTGAAGAATGCGTAAACAATGAACAATGTAGAAAAGCATTTTCTGACCTTACTGATTTGGCAATTACAGACTTCTCCTGTTCCCCATGCATCTTCCGGCTTTAAGGGAGTAGGATGTCAAAAAAGGACAAAATCCTTGGTCATAAAGGCATGTCCAGCAAAACAAAATTGTCTTGAGTATGAAATAACAGAATGAACACTTCCATTTTCTTCTTTTTTAATAACTGTAATAAAGTTATTAAAGTAAGTCATGCAGTGATAAAGACCTTGCTGGACTGCTTCATAAGGGTCCTTACCTTGACGACTGGGCAGTAAGACTCAAAGGACTCCTCAATTCACACTGAAGAGATGAAGGAGACCAGAGGTGAGTGGTGCCAGTGGAAGGACTCTACTCTGATTTAGAAAGAACTGAGCATGGCTCTAAGAAAAACTAATAAACTTTTTCTCTACTTTCTTTGATATTTCCCGGTTTAGAAAGGGGATGTAGGCTTCAAAGAGGACAAGGAGTAGGAGATGAAGTGCATGACAGAGGGAGCATATCCTAGATGGCCTTGTTTACTAGGCTAAGGGACTTCGACTTGATTCTAAGACAAGTAATGGAGAGTATTTCAAGCAGGGGAACAACACAATCAAATTTATGTTTTTTAAAAAAAGTCATTTTAGTGGCAACCAGCAGATGGTCTGGAGGGGAGTAACACTGGGGATAAATATATCAGATGGGCCTGATTTAGATGCAAGGCCTGAATTAGAGCAGCAGCAAGGGGATGAAAGGGGAATACTTATGAGGTAGATCTGGCAGGACTTACTGACAGACTAGTTAAAAGGAACACGAGAGAGAGAAGACAGAGATGACCACTCTACTAGAATTCGGGCTTGGACAACTGTTTGAACTGTCATGTCTGTTTTCCAAGAGAAGGCACCCGGGAGGAAACAGTTGTAAGATTCTTTACATAGTCTAGATACTAGACCCTTACCAGATATATGATTTGCAAATATTTTCTCTCATTCTGTGGACTGTCTTTTCACTTTTTTTTGTGCAGGGGAAGATTCGCCCTAAGCTAAAACATCTGTTGCCAATCTTCCTCCTTTTTATTTCCTTCCCTAACCCTCCAAAGCCCCAGTATGTAGTTGTATACAGTTGTAAGTTCTTCTGGTTCTTCTATGTGAACCACTGCCACAGCATGGCTACTGACAGATGAGTGGTGTGGTTCCATGACCAGGAACTGAATCCAGGCCGCTGAGGCGAAGCATGCCGAACTTTAACCACTAGACCATCAGGGCTGGCTCTTCACTTTCTTGATAGTGTCCTTTGACACAAAAACATTCTTAATTTTGATGAAGTCAAAAATAATGAGTTTGGGATGCTACTAAAGTTTAGTTTGCAAAACAATGTTAAAAAGCCAGCATCTTGTTCCTTTAAACACAAACACACACGATTACTGTAATGTCATAAAATTGTCCCTCCTGTCAGAGCTGCATCAGGGTACAGGCACACCACCCAGAAGTCCAGTAAGCTGAGACACCATCAAGGAGAGTAAAAGAGGATACATGACCTCAGGACACATGGTTGATGGGTGATGCTTGTGCCTAGGTCTTGCAGCCTCAAAAGAGAGGCTCTTTCCACTACTACATTAGCTAGCACATGGTCTGCTCCAGTATGAAATACAATGTACCAAGTAAGGAAAGAGTGCTGGATTAAGAACTGGGGAAGCCAGGTTCTAGAATTGCTACTAACTCACTGTGTGGTCTTGGGCAAGCTGCTTCACCTTCCCCTCTCCAACTGTGTCCATGTCCATAAAATGAGGAGAACACAACAGACGAGCTTCAAGGTCTCTTCATTACAAACATTTTAGAGAAACCACTATTGATTAAGCAGAATAGTTAAAAATCAAAACAAAACAAAAAACCCTTAAAACATCAGAACCAGAAGGGATTTAAAAAGTCATCTAAGACAGCAGTTCTCAACCTGGAAGTAACTGTTAAAATGTAGAAGGAATAGGGTCAGCCCTGGTGGCCTAGTGGTTAAGTTTGGCACACTCTGCTTTGGTGGCCAGGGTTCAGTCCCCAGGCGCAGACCTACACCACTTGTCAGTGGCCATGCTGTGGTGGCAGCTGACATATAAAAAGAGGAAGATTGGCAACAGATGTTAGCTCAGGGCTAATCTTCCTCAGCCAAAAAAAAAAAAAAAAAAAAGCAGAGGGAATAAATAAATAACTATGTGTAAAAACATGCAGATATCCAGGCCCCACCTTTAGAGAACCTGATTCAGGTCTGAGGTGAGGTCCATACATCTGTATTTTTAACTAAATCCCCAAAGGAGTCTGATACGGACAGTCTTCATATCATGTTATGAAAAATATTTACCTAAGGAAGCTGAAGCCCAGAGTAACCAGCTAGTTAGCAGTAGCTATATATATTTTGTTGAGTATTTACTATGTGCCAGACAGCATCTTTTAAGGTAAATACTATTGTTTCCCCCACTTTATGGATGAGAAAACTGAGATACAAAGAGATTTATTAACTTGCCCAAGAACATAACCCTGGTAAGAGGCAGAGCCATGATTCAAAGCCAGCCAGACAGGCTGGCTCCAGAGCCTGTGTTCTCAACTACTAAGACAGGAAAGGCGGACAGTCCAGCCAAGAGACAGAAATACAGGTATAAGGTTAAAAGGGTCTGGATATAGCGTCTAGAAAGCATGGTTTAAGACCACATTTTAATAGCCAAAACATATCCAGCCAGGAGACAGAAATCCAGGTATGAGGTTAAAAGCATTTGGATAAAGCTTCTGGAAAGCATGGTTTAATACCATATCAATTTTGACAGCCAAAACAAATTAAGCAAGCAATTTTTCTTTATAGCCTGCTATGAAGAACAAAATGTTTTTTGATGTATTTTGCACAAAATAATCTACTGCAGTGATCTAAGTTATTCTGTGATGGAGGCTGGAAAATTACCGCTGCATACCTATTTTAAGATCAGAAAACTAGAATTGCTTTGTTCTTAAAGTCAGTTTCATACTAGCTGAAATTCACATCTGCTTAGGGAAAGCTAGAAGCACATTTGCATCTCTTTATTACATTTCCTTACTGGCAAGTGAAACTACAGCTGCAGGAAATAAAATAACCACCCTCCAAAAAATCGAGAACAATCAAATTAAAGAGATTGTAAGGTTGAACAGCCTCTCACTCTTACAGAGCAAAAGCTTCTCTGTTCACTCAGATTCTCCTCCACTGAGGATAACATTTTTTTCCCATGCTCTCTTCCACAGTACCCTCAGTCTTCAGACAATTAGGGGCATCATCCTCTAGGCAGTTCATGAAGACTGAGGTGGCAGATCTTAAGTTTTTTCTCTGCTAAATTCAATGCTGCAAGTATTTATTCTGTGCTGATTTCTATAGAGAACTTTAAGGACCTCTCACAGGAAACCAGACAAATACAAATTGGTAGAACAATACAAGACAGTACGTCATGTTAAGTAACAGTTTAATTCCCGTGTGCAATAAATGCTAGAGAATTCAGACAGGGAACAACTCAACGTAAGGCTGAGGTGAAGTTTTCCAAGAAAAAGTACCTAAACAGCTCTTAACTTATTTTCTCTCTCCTCTGACCCTCACTTCTTTGTTAATTCTGCTAAGTGCTCCTTTGTGAGGCTTTTTATCTATTTCTGCTACTCAAGTTGGGGTTCTCGTCACCTTGTCATTCTATTTTTATAGCTCTTTACGAAGAACCTTTACCAATAATACACAACTTAATGTTTACAAGAAGCCTATAATACATATGGGCATCCACACTGTTTACATAAGGAAATTCAGGTTCACGTTACTTATGTAACTAATCCAAGACCAAGTAGCTTTTAATATGCTGCACTAGAATTCAAACTAAAGGGGTTACACTAAACCTTATACACCGGTATGGTATCTATACTATAAAGCCTTATTGGAAGTCTTCTAATTTCTACCAATCCAAACTATCTGAATAATTTTCCTAAAATAGCTTTACATAGTCTCAAAACCTTCAACAGCTTCCTGCTCCTATTTCAAGCAATCCATGCCCTCCTCAATCTGATTCTACCTGCTTGTCACTACAGGTCTCTTAGAGAACAGTCCGGTGAACTCACTACCTGAGAAACATCAGGCACCATCTGTGTACCTTTGCTCAAGGACATCCTTACCTGGTATGTCTTGCCTCTCTCTCCCCCAAAATAAGGTCCCAACTCTACTCTCAGACACAAGGTCCTCCCCTAGGGCCCTCACCCCCTTATCAACCACATCTCAACAATCATTCTCTCTCTCATTTGAACTTCTATACAAAGTACACATTTGAATACACCAAATACTTTTATGTTTAATATTTTGGGTATCCCATGTCCTACACTCAGCTATACTGAGTACTTTCTGACAGTAGGATTCTTGATTTTTTCCTCTGCCATCACACACTTGTATTAGACACTACAGGTTACAGAGATCATTCATGTATATCACCTCATCTGATTGTCCCAAAAACCACAATATTTCAGATGAAGACGGGAACGTTTAGCGAGGTTAACTGACCTGCTGGTCTTCATACAGTTTGAAAGCAGCAGAGCTACTTCAAAGGCTAGATCTTATGATGCTCAAATCCAGGTTCTTTCATTACCACAATGATGCCATACACTTTTCAGTAACCACTGCCTTAGCAGAATGCCCATGCTTAATGTTTGCTGGTGAGAATCCAAGTGGAGCAAAAAGCAGGAGCAGTCAAAGGGATAGGACGAGCACAGGCTGCAGGGCACTCACCCAGCAGGAAGACAGGATTTACGTAGGAAAATGGCCATTAATTCCCAACAGTTTCAAATTTCTTGGAGCAATTTATCATCCCAACCACCAGAATATGTTCTCGTCTCTTAAGAAGGGTTAAGAGTCTGAGAACCACGTAATTCAAAACCAATGACCCAAAAAGAAAGCAAAAAGATCTAGATCTGAAGTCCTCAATATGATTACAAATTCATTTCTTAAGCACCTACCATGTGTTAGATAGAGAGAAGCCTAAAAGCTGTTTCCAACTGAAGTAAAAAATCCTCTTTCCTATAATAAAGACCCCATGCTTAACATTTCTCATCAAACTGGCCCAGGGCCCTACAATGAGATAACTACAAAGGACCTTAGGGTACATTAAGGTTAAGTCCCTCACTTTACAGATGAGGAAACAGACATAAGGAGAACAAGTATATTTCAAGGTCACACAGCTAATTAAAGGCAGAACCAGTACTAGGACTCAGATCTCCATGCAGTTGTTTCTTCCAAGATGCTATGTAAAGGGCAAGAAGGGCCAACCCAGGAGGAGAGTTTTCCTTCAGGCCCTTGTGGCTAGGAATGCAATTAAAAAAAAAAAAAAAAAAAAAAAGCACGGGCGGATGGGGTAACAGGCAAGGGAGAGCAGGCAGCAAGCTCATAAATTCGATTCACCAGTGCACCTGGTGGCAGGTAGGAGCGGAAAAAGACGGGGGAGGGTAAAGAAGTCGAGAGGAAAAAGATAAATCTTAAAGGTTTCCTGTCAATCCGGTAGGGGAAGTCAACACTCAAATAAGTTCAATATCCAGGGTATCGTGATAAAACACCTAGAAACTTCAGCAAACAAAAGGCCAAAGAGCACTCTGGAATCTGCAGCAGCATGCAAGTGTGGTGGTCGTGGTTCGGAGTTTGGGGACTACTGACTTCAAGTGGTTGCTTTCATTCCTTCCGGCTTCAGTTTTCCCGGTCGGTGAAATGGACACATTCAGCAGTGGCCCCCAGCACCACCGAGGAAAAACGAAGGCTGCACTGAAATGTGGGAATAATCAAATTACCCTAAAGCTGTGGCGGCTGGCGTTGAGGACCAGGCACACTCCCGAGAAGGAAAGAAGACCTGAAGAGGACAGAGCCTGGGTTTGAGGTGTGGAGAGCGGGCTACCAGCGCCCGGAGGGTTCCCAGGGTGGGCAAGACGAGGCCCCCCTTCCCCCAAAAAGCCGCAGAAGAAAACGGGGGCGGGGATGAGAAGGTGCGCTCGCCGCCCCCCGGGCCTCCCCAGGCCTCGACTGTTCCTAAGAACCGGCTCCTCACCTTATCCAACAACCCGCTGCGGCTACTGCCTGTCGCACAGCTTGAGCCACCGCCAGCCCCACTACTGCCTCCGCCACCTCCAGTTCTCCCGCCCTGTGCAGCCGCCGCCGCCATCTTGTCTGCCTCTACGTCTCCCCCTCCTACTTGTCCGAAGCCGATTGGCTGAAGCTGACGGCGTGACGCGCCGCGCGGAGTCCATCGGGACCCGTAGTTCGGGGTTGGCTGACGCGTCGTTGCTTGCGGAAGTGGCCGCGGAGCTTGCCGGGACTTGTAGTAGTTAGAAGCTCCGGCCGCCGGTTGCCGCCTACAAGGGAGCCACCGCGTCGCGGTTACCAAGGAGTGGAGAAGGCTGTGGCAAGCGCCACCGTGGAGCGGCTCCGAGATCCCCGGGAGGCTCGCAGGCGCGCATCCCGCCTAACCGGGACGTCGCCCCCGCGGGCGCCTCGAAGGCGGAAGCGACGCCGGAGGCAGGTGCGACTGGACACTTAGTTTGCGTGAGGGGTTAGCGTCTCTCCCACCCCAGATCTAGAGTTTCCAAAGGGACGGGAAGAGCTCCTCTTTCATCCTTTTCTAGTCCTGCTGCAACGCTTGCCGGTGATTCTCTCCGGTGACTGTCTTCTTAGCTGTTAGTAATGTTTTCTCGTTGCAGAGAACTCGCGTTCACTGAATGCCTACTGTCCGCCTGGCGGTGTCCTCTGTGCATTTACGTCCATTCTCTCCTTTAGTCCCCTAACAGCCCAGTCAGATGAGGAAACTAGGAACTTCCCCAAGGCCAGATAGCATGTGTCAGAACCTACTTTAGAAGCCAGGGGGTTTTTTTTGACATCAAAACCCGTGGTATGTTCCTTCTGCCGCTCTGCTTCTACAGTTTTAGGATATAATAGTATTCTAGATTTTTATTAATTCATTTTTTTCCCCACAAATATTTGTTGAGCACCAACATTGCTTAGAACTCTATAAAGGATACTGGGGAATCAAGACAGACCTGTTCCCTACCCTCGTGGAGCTCCTGCTGTAGTGACCTCGTGTTAGCACATAACAGGATTGTATTATACTATGATCTATTACGTTGCATCACTTTTTTTTTAATCCTCATGAATCCTTCATAAGTGTCCAAATGATTGAACAAACACTTCTTGAATGCTTACTATGTAAGGTCACTGTTCTGTTCACTGGGGATGTACCCCTAAATAACAGGCAAAATACTTGTCTTGGTGAAGCTAACACTCATGTGATAATAATTATCACTGAATAATATGAGATGAGATTTTTTCACCTCTGTGCTTTTCGTTGTTCATGTTTTATAACTTCTCATTTTTCAAGGCCCAGCTCTAATATCATCTGCAATGTGAAGCCTTCCCTGATCCTTACTTCTTTCTTCTTCTCAGGCAGAATGAAGAGCTCCATGGCATTGTGTTCATGGTTCAGTTTAGTTCGGTAAACCCTCATTGAACCTCTTCAATGAGCCAGGACCTGTCTGAGGTGCTGGAGATAGAGATATAGGTAGGACCCAGGCCTGGCTTTGGTGGGGCTCTCAGCCTAGGTTTATGGGTATAAGGAGTAGGGGAAAGACAGGTAAGCAGGCTATTAAAGTACAATGTGGCAGAGTGTCTCTATTAAGAGGTGGATCTGAGATGGTAACACAGAGAAGGGTCAACCTGAGGAGGGGAAATAGAGGAAAGCTGCCTATATGAGCCAAGCAAAGAAGAGGGGCAGAAGTGTGGTAGGCCAAAGGAATGGAACAAGCAATGTATGCAGATGAAAAAAATTGCGTGTGTGTGTGTTTTGAAGCTGAGAGGCTCTACAATTAGATTGAGATTAGCTGCTTCAAGTTCAAGATAGAGACCAGAGGTAGCTGCAGCTAACCAGGCAGGCAGCCTCTAAGTCTGGCACTTGGACTTTCTTCTTTCCACCATACAGATAAAGTTCATACTTTTCTAGGGTTACTTTCTAGATAGTGTAACCTGGGGTTCCTGTGCTCCTCCTCGCCCAGTAGTTGTAAATCCACACCTTCTCACCTAGTGTTCCTCATAGGGAACTGGAATTTCTGTGATTAGTTGTATCCAGGTCTGTATGCCCCCCATCTGCTTGAGTCTGATTCAGCCTTTGTGTTATATGCATAGCAAGTATCTTTTCCCAGATTGTTTCTTGTTTTTCAACTTTGTCTTTGCTCCTTTTACCATCATAAATTTATTTTGTGTAAATGAGCATAGAAACGATCCTTTTCTTTCTGATTTATGATTTTCACATCTTACTTAAGCCCTCTAGTCCTACGTCATTGTCATAAAATTGTTCTCCTGCTCCCCCTTCCCATCCTTGTCTCTGTCTCTATCTCTTTGTCTATTTCTGGGGTCTTTAGTCCTGTGGTATTTTTCTAGGCCCCAGGTGAGACACTTTTTGAAGCAGAAGCATCACAGTAGGATATAATTAATGAGAAAATTCAAGGCTCTGAATAGCAAGCTAAGAAGGAGTGTAATACATATTTTACAGGTGAAGAAACATAAAAAAAAGGAAGTCAAGGGGCCTTTCCCAAGGTCAAAGATCAAGTAAGTACTACGCAGACCAGAAGCAAGTTCCCTATATTCTGTAAGTTATTGGCGCCTTTTCCAACAGTTGTCATCTCTGACGTCTCCCAGCCAGCTATTTACTCATTCATTCATTCACCTATCTAACAGATAGATGTGGTTGGTCACAAGAGAGGCTTCCTAAAAGACAGATTGACTCAATGACTATTGATCTTTCCCCATCCATCCATCTGTCCATTCATCTTCCCCAACACATTTTTTAGTGAATTCTAAGGTCTATGCTAGGTGTAGGATTACATAGGTGAATAAGGTATTATATACCCCACAGCAGGTGGGAAGTGGGTAGTGGAGCAAACAATTTTAATAAAGTGATAGGTACTATACTAGGAGAAGTAGAGGGTGTTGTGGAAGGGGCCTCCAACCATTTTTAGGGTGGTTAGGGATCAGGAAATTCACAGTGCCCTGTGTTGGACCAAAGAAGATATCAATATCATTCATTCATTTCACAGATAGTTATGGAATCTGTTATGTGCCAGGTGCTGTGTTAGTTGCTGGGAATAAAGAGATGAGCACCATAGATGCTGTCTTTCCTCTGGAGGGGCTTAGAGTCTAATTAGGGAGATAAGAAATACGTATAAAAACCCTTGGCCCTGGGAGTACCTTTATATCCCTTCATTTGGCTGACACGTTTGTTGGATGTTTCCTATGAGCATTCCAAGGGTGGAAGAAGAGACAGTGAATTAGACATGTTTCCAGACTTGAAGGTTCATAGACCATTGAAAGAGCCCCCACATGATTGTTAGTAATTTTATGAAGTAGAAGGGGCTCCAGCCATGAAAAAGAAGTAGAGGAAATACTCAAGGATTTAGCCAAAGTAGCAATTATTTCCCTCTGGGAGGTTCAGTGAAAGCTTTGTGGAAGGGGTGGCATCTGGACCAGGTCTAGAAAGAAGCTTTTTTTCTATTCATTTCCTCATTTAATCCTTACAACAATTCTCTGAGGTACAGGTTTTTATCCTCATTTTCTCTGTGAGAAATCCGAGGCACAAAGAAGTAAAATTATTTGCCCAAGATCATTCAGCTTAGTGGTAGAAACTAGACTCAATTTTAAGCCTCCTGTCTCCAAAATTGTTGCCCTTCCTACCACACCATTCTACTTTTCATATTTGTCACTTCCAGGAAACACTCGATCCCAGCTCTTCACTCTCCTCCTTCCTTTTAATGAATCTCTTCCCAGATCCTCCATCTCAGGGTCCCACATGGCCTCCCTTCCCCTGGCAAGGGGCAAACAGGCTCCCAAACTTCTGCTACCCCAAGTTGTTTGAAGCTGTCCCAAAGTAGTTTTGGGAATGGCTAGATGCCTTTAAAGAAAAATCGCAAATCTCTAAGAGCTCAAGGCTTAAGAAATTTAGATCTTGGATTAGAAATTTATTCCTAAAGGAAATGGCATATGACCTGAATCTTAAAGCATGAGATCAACCAGATGAACAAGATGGAGAAGGCTGTTTTAGGTCAAAGGAACACCAAGAACAAAGGCAGGGAAGACTCATTGTGAGTGGTATGTTTTGGGAATAGAAGATGATTCTGTGAGCCTGATGGGCAGGGCTAACTGGAACTGGAAAGGTTAGGACAGAGGACTCCAGGGACTTCAAGACCAGGCTCAAGCATTTGGCTTTCATGCTCAGTGGGAATCCAGCCAGAAGACTGTGGCAATATTTTAGGTGGGAAATGGTGAAAGACAGAGAAAAGTACATTGGAACAGTATTTCTGAGCTGGAATTGTCATGTCTCAGTGACCAGTTAATAGAATCCAATTTCACCTAACGTTATTTTTGTCAGACCTCCTTCTAAAGCACAGCTTGAGTCATGGGTCTCTCCAGCTCAGATATCGTCCGTGGCTCTCAGTTCCCTACAGGGTGGAGCCTGAGCTTCTAGCCTGGCACTGCAGGCCCTTCAGGAGCAGACACTGTCCTTCCTGTCCAGCCATAGTGTCCAAGATTCACAAACACACAGCCCTCTCCTTCCTGGGTCAGGTTGTTTCTTCACTGTGCCACACGTGCCCACCACCATTCCCTCAGCCCTGTGGCCCTTCCTGTTTGGCATGTTTATCCTTCTCTCCCTCAGCAAACTCAATTCATCTTTCAAATCCTATTTATCCAGCTCAAATCTCATTATTCACGCATCATCTTCCCTAAAATGTGAGCCCCCTCTTCCCTGAACTCTGTTAAAGAACCTTTCTAGCAAGCACTTCATATGTACCAGGCATGCCTTTCTAACCTGATCCTCTCATCTGTCTGTTAAGGTAGGTATTATTACCCCCATTTTACAGGTGAGGAAACTGAGGCTCAGAGGAGAAGAGTAACTTTTACAGTCATAGAGCGAGGGAAGACAGAGCCGAGATTCAAACCAGGTCTGCCTGGGCCCAAAGATGATCTTTCCGGTGTCCCACTGAGTTAGGATTGATTGAAATGAAAAACCCAGGGCCTCGTCTCCCTCTTCATCTAAAGGGCCAACCTGTTTCTGAAGCAGGGCAGTGGGCCTCTAGGACCTCAGCGATGGGGTGTGTGTACGATGTGGTGGTCCTGGAGGATCACAGCTGCGTTGGGGTGAGAGAGCAATGCTGTGTCTTCTCACTCTTCTACTTCCTCACTTCCCTTGCTTGGCTCTCAGGAAGATGGCCTCCTCAGGAATCTACAAGCTGGATGATGGGAATCCTTACCTGAACAACTGCTTTCCAGCCAAAAATCTGCTTCGGATGCCAGAGGAAGGTCAGGTGACTTCTCAAATGGGTACCTTTGCCTCACACCCAGCTCCTGCTTTAGAATGTCTCATATCTATTTCTTCCTCTCCAGCCCCTTCACTGCTGTTCCTTGTCCCACCCAATCCCGTCCCTTCCAGTCCATCTTCCCCCAGCAGCCTCAGGGAGCCTTCTAAAGTGCATATCTAACCATAGTGTTCCCTTCGGTTCAGTGACTTCTCACTGCTGGCTCCTTCACCCACTGTTCTATGTTCAGAGTCTAACCTCCCTTTATCCTTTGCTACAATCGCACTCCCTTTTTTTATGCCCAAATCCTTAGTCCTCTCTTTTCATATAGGTTTTTTTAATTTGCCCAGAATGTTCCAGCCCTTGTTCCAGTTATCCAAACTCTTCCCATCCCATAAAGCTCAGCTCTTCTCCTTCCTTCCATAAGTCAGGTCTAGCTACTCCAGCCCTCAGTGTCTGTCCCCTCCTCTCCGTGTTTCTTATTTGATGAGTAATCATATTCTGCCAAGTTCCTAAATAAAATGGCTTAAACTTGAGTCTGCTAAGTAGTTTTTCAAACATTTATCCAGTTAAAAACTCTCCTGGGGCAGGGACTCCTCCTAACACTGAGCAGAGCCCTATAGAGGGAACTTAATTGAGAAGTACGAGTTCACTGGGTTGAATTTGTTGCTTTGAAAGGGTGGAGCAAGGGAGAAGTACCCCTTGTTTACTTTAGATGAAGTGACTTGCTGGTTTCTCTGCATGTGGAATGTTGGAAGAACTTTCTGCAGCCTGTCCTCCCACTTCTCTAGAGTGATTTCGTTTTTCACATAAAGACCTTCTCTGGCCGCCTACCTGTTTAAAACCCTCTTTATGGAGCTCCCAGTATGAACTCATGATTTCACACCCACACCCCCTCATACACACATAGATGGACAGATAGAGACATGGACAGAGCTGTGTGTATCTGCATGTGTTGGTATATGTACCTATATTTCCTAGTCCACTGAAAGCAGTGACACCACAGTCTCGAAGAGCATGCCTGGTGCCTAGATCTTGGTTTCTAAATACCATTCTCCAATAAAAGGAGCCAGGGCTCCTCAGAGAAGAAGTTGTTTCCTAGGCTGGGGCAGGAAAAATACACTTTTTCCTGGTACATTTGAGCCTGGTACATTGTATGGTGCCAGAAACTAAAGAAGTGCTCAGAAAAATGATGAGGGTGTGTCAAAAGGACATAGGAGCCAACTTGAAGGAGCTCCCGATGGCCAAAGCTGGGACAGTCTGAGCCAAAAAGCAAATAAAGGTAGAATTGGGTTGTAAACCATAGAATGAATAAATATCCATGAGCCCATACTGATATAAATAAATGTTTATACATACATCAATACATAAATAAGTTGGGGAGGAGGAACAGCTCTTCCTTACAGTAGAATTCCAGTTAATAAATGTAGAAGGAATGAGGGAAATAGAAAATCACTATTAAAACATAACAATAATAATTTTCACAGGTAAGAAACTTCTTTGGATGCTGTATCAGGGTTCTCCAGAGAAATAGAACCAATAGGATATATATATGTATCTCCTTCTTGTTCTGTTTCCATATACATTTATGTGTATTTGTGTATATATTGTCACACATTGCTTAATGGCAGGGATATATTCTGAGAAATGCGTTGTTAGGTGATGTTGTGTGAACATCATAGAGGGTACTTACACAAACCTAGATGGTATAGCCTGCTACACACCTAGGCTATATGGAACTACTCTTATGGGACCGCTGCCGTACATGCAGTCTGTCATCGACTGAAACATCATTATGTGGCACATGACTGTATATAGACACACACATATATGCATTATGTATTTCAAGAAATTGGCTTATGAAATGGTGGGGGCTGGCAAATATGAAACCTGTAGGGGAGACAGGCTGAAAACTCAGGGAGGAGCTGATGCTACTGTTTTAAGGCAAAATTTTGCTTTTAAGGTCTTTTGACTGATGGGGTGAGGCCCACACACACTATCAAGGATAGTCTACTTTACTTAAAGTCAACTAATTGTAGATGTCAGCCACGTCTACAAAACACCTTCCAAGCAACACCTCGATTCGTGTTTGATTGAATAACTCCTTATCATAGCTTAGTTAAGGTGACAGATACAATTAACCATCAACCGATGCTAGAATTAGTGGGTCAAAGTATGATGAGAAACACAATATATGCATAGTCTCAAGGTATCTTTATTAATTACAAGAGAAAAATAGTAACTTCTTGGTAGAGAAACCAGGCCGACACCACCTTAACTGAGTGACCAAAATTGACATCACCAGTAATAAGACATGCTGACATCGTGTGCCCTCTGATATGATGTGCTGAGAAGAGCACAGCATCACTTCTCTGGTAGTTTTGCCAAAATGCAAAGCCTTAGTCTGATTATTGGAAGCATCACACAAGTTCAAAATGAGGGACTTTTTACAAAATAATTGACTAGTGCTCTTCAAAAGTGTCAGGATCACACAAGAAAAAAGAAAGACTGAAGAATTGTCACAGATTGGGGGAGACTAAGGAGGCATGACAACTAAATAAAATATGAGATCCTGGATTGGTTACTGGAACAGAAAGAGGACACTGATGAGAAAACTGGCAAAATTCAAAGAAGGGCTATAGATTAGTTACTGATATTGTACTAGTGTTAATTGCTTCGTTTCAATCCTTGTATTATGATTATATAAGATGTTAACATTAGGGAAACTGGGTAAAAGCTGTACAGGAACTCTTTACTATTTTTACAACTTTTCTGGAAGTCTCATATTATCTTAAAATGAAAAATTATAGGAAAACAAACCCTCCCATGGATACTCTTCCTGCTAAAAGCTCACCCCATTAAAACCCAAGCTCCTTATTCTGGTCCTCAGTACCTTTTCTGATCTGACTGCTAATCTCCCCAGTCTCATCTCTTCTCCCTCATGTTCATCTCCTGACACACTCTGAGCCTTCCGTCCCGGCCATGTTGGGGGTTTGGGGACCAACTCAGTCTGGAGTCTCCAGAAGTCAGGGGTATTGGGATAGGACAAAAGTCCATGCCCTAGCTGGGGACAGCCATGGGAAATGGAGTGCCTGGATCTTTCTTACCCATGGGTACTCCTTGATCTCTTCCCTCTGCTCAGGCTGCCTGGTTTTTCTATCTCCACCTAGTCAACCTTCACCTTACTGGATTTAGCTCATGTCCTAGCCTGGTAGCTCCCCTCTGGGCTTTCACAGGACCCCTTATATTATTGAGCTCCTTTGAGTCAGAGCCTCTGTCATATTCCTCTCCATAGCCCAACTCACAGCACAAAGTACATGCTCAGAAAAGTTCTGAATGGATGATCATAGGTGGGAGGCTGTGGCTCACGGTTTGTTCAGCCATTCGTTCGGCAACACTCACAGTGTGGTAAGCTCTGTGCAGGCCTTGGGAATAGTGAGATGAATGAATCAGACAAAGTCTGTGCTCTTCCAAAACAGACAATAAACAAGTGAATGAATAATTACAGATTGTATTGAATGCCTTGTAGTAAATAAACTGCTGATGAAGGAGAGAACAGATTCTAGAATGTTGTCATGATTTTTGTTAGGTAGGCTTACTAGTAAACCTCATATTCTTCTTTTTGCTTACATACATTTTCTAGTTCTTTCTACAGTGAACATGTATTGTAGTTTTTAAAAATACTAACTGTCCTATAATTATCTCATCCTGAGCTCTGAATGCAACCTTTCCCCTATAATGATAGAATCCAGAGTAAGGTCTGGGAAGATGGAGACCATTGAGTTGATGTCACACATTGGACTTTCCCCAAGAGGTGACAAATGGGCAGGGGGTTGGGGGGTGGTAGTAAATAGTTGGCACAGGAAAGAGTGATCAGCTCTGCTGAGGGGGGTCAGGGAAGGCTTCACAGAACAGGGAGTGCTTGATCTGAGGTCTTGAAGGAGCAATTAGAGGTTGGAGGCAAAATTGTGGAGGAAGGAATTGGACAAGCTATTCCACCTCTTTGAGTCTTAGCCTTTTCATCTGTGAAATGGGAGCAGTAATATAACTTCACTGGGTTTTTGGGCCAATTAAATGAGATAGGTAGGTGGACATCCCCCCAGCCCCAGCAGCAGCACAGTATCTGGTGCATTTTAGGTAATGAGGAGCTATTTTTGGTTTTAGTGTTATAGATAAACATTCTGTAAGTGCTCTAATTGTGGCTTTGGAGAAGTTTGTTCCTTCTCACTGTTCTGATCTTCTCAACAGGCCGAGGATACTGGTTAATGGCTCGAAAATGTAACCTCAAGAGGAAGCCCAAGGGTGTGGTTGAGGCACCAACAGAAGGTCAGGAAAGCCAGAAGAAGGTTTCTTTTGAGGTTGGAGGGAAGAAAGGGCCTCGACGGGAAAGCCAAGCGGACGTTCCTGGACGTGTGCTGGACCGGGCTTTTCTGGTGAGAGTTAATACATCCTGGAATGGCTGGCAGCATCGCTGGTGATTGTCTTGGTGGAGGGCAAGGACTTGCCCTGCTCTACTCTGGTGCAACTACTCCCAACCCACCCCACACTACTAGAGTGATCTTGGCAAATGATCAGAATGTACAACCAGGATGATGAAGGGACCCAAAGCTTTCTTTACATCCACCTTGTGAGATAGGTATTATCATCCCTATTGTTGCTGTTGTGTGGATGGGAAAACTGAGGTAATTTGCCTTGGCCTAGGTCCCACAGCTAGTAATCAGAACTCTGGTCTACTCAGGATTAGAACTCCTCAGGATTAGAACTCTGGGCTGCTGACTCCAGAGCCTGTGCCTTTACACTATATCAGGTAAAACCTCTTAATTGAGTTGGAGAGGCAAAGGAGTAGGTCAGGGGCAACAGTAAATTGAAAATTCCAAATTTCTGCTCTGCTCTGGTGAGATCTCTCCAGGTTCAAGGGGACTGGGGAGGTCCTACACTCTATAACCTTTGTCCTTTGGGTTTAGTGTCTGGCTGAAGGCCAGGGAAGCCGACCAGATATTACCCAGTGCCTGGGGAAGGCTTTACGGAGAGGACTGGGGTGGCTGTGTTGGAGACCAGCCAGGTAGTTTCACATCTGCTCTGTGCAATGCCTCAGTGGCTTTGCAAAGAAAGACACATTTTGTAAACCAATATTAATGTGCAATCCAGTTCTCTTAGCTCCCTGAGAAGGATTCTCTGGCAGCCTATTTTGTTCCCAGGATCTGCTTATGGTTCCCGAGAGATGGGTTTCTGCACAGATCAGATGTTGAAAGAGAGCTTTGAGGAGGCAGCTGGCTGCATCTCACCACAAGGTGAGTAGTGGAATTTTCTGCAGAGTCCTGTGGAATTTCTTTCATTATTATGTCCACTTCTCACTGGAGGTGACGAGGACTGAAACAACAGTATTGAGGGGGGCAGAAACGCTTCCTGTAATGATCCTCTTTTTCCCTTTGTTTCCAACAACATATACATTCCCACATTAATCAGGATAGCTTGTTACCTCTGCTGCCTCTTTGGATAGCAGAAGCAACAAGGATGTTTTTCCGAGTAGTGGAATACCCTCCCACCATTGGATAGTTCCACTTGATGTTTCACTGGCACCTCATATTGACCCACTGCACCAGTCACCTTACTCCAAGGCCCCAAACATACCTCTTTTCTACTCTTTACTATAGTGTCTCTAGGATGGCACTGTTATCTACCCATTCACCAAGCCAGTAACCTGGGGTTATCCGTGATCCTTGTCTCTCCCTCACCGCCCTACCCCTACTGTTACCAGGCCTGGGCACTTTTATTAAATAGTGGTCAAATCTGTATTGTTCTCCTCATCTCCACTGCCACCACCCTAATCTGGGCCACATCATCTTTTATTGGACTAATTCAGCAACTTCCTAACTAGTTTAAACCAACTAGGAGGCTTTTATTTCACATAAAAAGAAGCCAGAGGCATTATTATTCCAAAGTAGGTTAATTTACTGATTTAATGACATATTCAAAGGCCCAGGTTCCTACTTCTTTCTGCTCTTATCTCCTTGTCAACTTGTCTTCTTGGGCTGATTGCCCGAGATGGCTGCAGCAACTCCAGCATCACATGTAAAGGATAACATTCAGAGGTAGAAAAGGGATTGCCACTGTCTTATATTTATTTTTAAAAGTAAGAAAAAGCTTCCCAGAACTGACCTCCCGCCCCCAGCAGCCAGTGTCTCTTTGGCCAGACCTATATCACGTGTCTCAACAATCATTGGTTAGGGGCACATGACCTCCATAGTTGGATTAGACAAGTCAAGACTTATCCCTTGGAGCTGGGGCTTAAAGGACACATCCACTTGGAGACATGTGAATAACATTGGGGGTCTTTAACAAGGAAGAAGTAGAGAAATGGCTCTAGGGAAGGTAATTAACAATGTCTGGTATATTGGTCTCTCCCCTTGCTCTTCTGTCTCCTCATCCTTTCCAGGTGTATCAGCCCCCTGCCAAAAACCCTCTGACAGCTTTCCATTGACGGCAGGATAAAATCCACACTCCTTTACAGAGCCAGCATGGACCCAAATGATCTAATGACTGCCTCCCATCCTTATCTTGTTGTTTTTCATCCTCTGAAAAGCACCTTGCTTTTTCCTGCTTTAATAGCTTTCACAACTCCTGCCACCCACTTTCATGGGACCAACTCCTACATAGCTCTTAGGTCTCAGCTGAAATGTTATTTCTTCAAGTAAATATTTTGTCACTTCCAGACTGAGGTTAGGACCTCCTGAAATTGTCTCCCATAGCATCTTGAATTTCTCCTTTAAAATATCTATCACATTAGAAATGCTTGCTTGCTACTTGGCTTCCATGCAGTTATAAGTTCTGTGAAAGCATGAAATATTTCTGCTTTTTCTTTGTTGTCCTCCCAATGCTTAGTTCCATACCTAAACATAGTAGATACCATAAATAAAAAAAGGATTAACAGAAAAAAGGAATGAGGTTTGGTTAAACAGAAATAGAAGCTCCAAAGCTGAGATTTCCATGTAACTTTTTAATTATGAGGGGCAACATATGGTAGTCAAAAAATCACAGAATTTAGTGATTATAAATTTGAATTCAAATCACAAATCTATCACTTACTAGCTGTGGGACCTTACACAAGGGACTTTATCTCTCTTAGCTTTGCTTTTCTCATTTAAAAAAGGAGATGCTCATACTTATGTCAAAGGGTTTAGTTAGGATTAGTAGAAAGTTTGTTGATGTATTTAGCATAATACATGGCCCAAAGTAGTGCGTAGTAAATATTTGGTGAATGAATGCATGAATGAATGAATGAATGAATGTGTGAACAAGCAAACAGATTATCACAAATGTATGAGATTGGTAAAGCCCCAGAAATACAGATTTTTTTAAGAGCCAGGTAGAGGAAGTGGGGCCCAGAAAAGACAGAGAAGGAGCAGAGAGGAAGGAATCCGCCCAAGATCCCTGGAAAGTCACTGTTCCTCTCCCCGTCTTACAGATGGGAAACTGAGAGGTGGAAGGGCTGAGATGGCAGCTCTGTTCTTAGCAACTCCAAAGCCCATGCTCTTGCCACTGTATCAGGCCGCCGTCCTCCACAGGGAGTCATTTGTTGTCTTGGCCAATTGTATACTTTGTTGGGGCCTTGAGAGCTGACTCTCTGCACTGTGTTCCAGCTGAAGCACCACTGTGTGAGGAAGCCGTCAGACCTGTGCAACATTAACGTGAGTGGCCTGAAGCTCTCCAAGGTAAGGCCAGCCAGCATAGATGTAGTTGGGGTGAGCCAGACCTGAGGTAGCTCCTGGATGTTTGTCCATTGTACTTCCACAGTCCCTGGGGACTGAGAATCTGGTCACAAGGGAGGGACAGGGTCAGACAAGAACTCACTGGGTAGAAACAACTTTCAGACACAGTCTTTTGCTGTGAATTTGGTATTGCCATTGTCCCGTGT